>NC_137253.1:7348509-7720762 GCF_965637545.1 Phallusia mammillata
GGATGGATGCTACGAATTTTGCAAGATGCCATTTGGGATGAAAAACTCCAGTGCAACGTTTGTACGCGGGATGCGAAAGTTGTTGAAAGGTATGAGGAACGTGGAACATTACATAGACGACGTCATTGTACATACGAAAACTTGGGAAGAGCACCTTACGACGCTGCAAGAGTTGTTTAAGCGACTGGCGCAAGCCCACATAACTGCACGACCAACCAAATGTCTCCTGGGTGCAGGTGATGTTAATTTTCTGGGGCATCACATCGGGAAAAATGTCATTGGCTTGCATCAGGATAACGTGGAGAAAATAAAAGACGCATCAAGGCCAAGAACCAAAACGGAGGTCAGATCGTTCCTGGGGTTAACCGGCTACTATCGGGACTACATTCCAAACTATGCCTCTATAGCTGTGCCGCTAACGGATCTTACCAGAAAGGGTCACCCGGATACCGTCGATTGGGGCGACGAACAACAAACAGCCTTTGACAACCTTAAATCAGTATTGTCAAGCAAGCCAATTCTACATCTACCGGACACTACACGTGAATTTGTTTTACGGACCGACGCCTCATGCGAGGGTATTGGGGCCGTTCTGCTCCAAATGCACGATGAACAATACTTTCCAATAAGCTATGCGAGTAAAAGGTTATCGAGTGCAGAGCGACGATACTCCACCATCGAGCGCGAATGCCTAGCAGTCGTATGGGGGGTTAAAAAATTCATGGTATACCTATACGGACGGAAGTTTATCTTGCAAACAGATCATCAACCATTGTCCTTTTTGCAAAACGCCAAATTTGACAATGACAGAATCATGCGCTGGGCAATGTACCTTCAAAACTTTGACATTCGCTGCGAGTATATTAAAGGATGCGAAAATGTTGGGGCAGATTATCTCAGCCGAATGTAATTGGGTTTGGATTGCTTGTTATTGTCGCCACATTTGTGTTTGTTTAACGTAAATTTTCTCGAAAGAAACATTTCTTTTAAAAACGGGTTTGTGTCACAAATGTGCTATAGACCGACCTCCGATAGTACATGACCTAATTCACAGGCGACGTTATCTTGCAATCACCGGACGTTCATTGTGCGTGCCAAGTCTTTTGTTGCAGGCTGCAGCCTCACACTGTCTTTTCCTTTGTTTTCGCCCAATGTATCAGTCTTATTGTGTCGCCCGTCACTCGCCGCAGCCGTTATTGTTGTAAATGTTCAAGTCAGTGACTTTTACTTGCCAGTATCCTTTAGTCAAATCGATCGTCGAAAAGTACTTGTCGTCTCTCAAGTCGTGGAAAACATCCTGGGCCGTTGTCATAGGTTCAGGATCAAACACCGTTACCTTGTTAAGTTTTCGATAATCGATGCAAATCCTGTTTGATCCATCCTTCTTTCGAACAATAACCACCGGTGACGCATATGATGACGTTGAAGGTCTTATCACTCCTGTGTCTAACATTTCGCGAATATCTTTTCGTAATGATTCGCGCACGTTAAAAGGTACTGCGTAGGGCTTCGATCGTATGGGCTTTTCGTTGGTAAGTTGAATACTGTGTTCAACCAAGTTCATGCATCCGGGCTTTTCAGAAAATACCTCTACATGTGCTTCGACAATCTTCCTGACTTCTTGCTTCTGTGAGTCGGTGAGAGAATCACTGACGACCAGGTCATCGGTTGTTTCATGGTGGGTTCCCAAGTTTAACTCCAGCAATTCGTCGTCGTCCACCGAGTCGGGAATTTCATTATGGCACAAAGCACTCATTACCAGCGCGTCGCTTGTCGTCGATCCATTTTCTTCTGTTGATCCTCGTTGGACGTATTCCTTTAATAAGTTAATGTGGTAAAGCTTAGTACTACCTTTGACGTTTACGCGGTAGTCATTGATTCCAACTTTCCCTTCGACTTGAAACGGTCCCTTCCATTGCATGAGCAACTTGTTGCTATCGGTAGGGAGCAGAACTAAAACCTGATCACCTTCCTTAAGCGTCCGCCTTCTTGCCTTGCGGTCAAAATTCTTCTTGTACCTGGTTTGTGCCCTCACACTTGCTTCTTTGGCGATTTGCATGGTATTTTCCAGTCTCTCTCGAAGCTCAAACACATATTGGTAGCTGCACATGGTTTCTGGATCTGTTGTCTCGTTGGTGAACATGTCCTTGAGGATGTGAAGCGGTCCTCTGACCGTTCGACCATACAGAAGCTCAAACGGCGCAAACCCAGTGGATTCCTGGGGTACTTCACGATAAGCAAACAGTAAGGGATTTACATACCGATGCCATTGCTTCGGCTGCTCGTTGCACAGTCGCTTCAGCATTGTCTTTAAAGTACCATTAAATTTTTCAACTAACCCATTGCATTGCGGAGAATACGGAGTAGTCTTTAGATGGCGCACCTTTAAAAGCCGTTCGACCTCCCTCATGCAGCTGGAGATGAACTGGGTTCCTTGGTCCGATAGCACCTCGTATGGAATGCCCACCCTGCTGTAAATATCAACCAACGCTTCCGCCACATCCTCTGTAGTGATGTTCTTCAACGGCACTGCCTCAGGATACCGGGTGGCGTAATCGACCAAAGTCAGTAAATAGCGATGCCCCTCTTCACTTGGTGGGTGAATTGGGCCGACCAAGTCTACTGCAACTCTTTTAAATGGTTCATCGACTGCTGGCATTCTCTGAAGTGGAACTTTTGCAACTCTCCCCTTGCAAATCGTCTTCTGGCAGACATCGCAGGATTTGCAAAATCGTTGAACATCTCCTCTTACACCAGGCCAGTAAAAATTTCTAAGAATGCGGTCTAGCGTTTTCTTTATACCCATATGGCCACTCATCATGGAGTCATGAGCTACCTCCATTATCTTGCATCGATAAGCCATAGGAACCATCAGCTGTTGAATTGGCTTTCCATAGTTGAACTTAGGATGCCAGAACTCTCTGTACAGGAGGTTCCCCTTTCGAACAAACTTCACATGACCGTCGCCCTGTGACCTTGTCCCTGACTTGTCCCGAAACTTATCCAATGATGCATCTTCATTTTGGGCTTGTAGAAAAGACTCCCGATTTATAACGTCGAATCCTTTGCAGCCAGATATTCTTAAGGGTTTCGTTTGGCCCCGCTCACGTGCTGCGGATCGTGTGACAACTGCACAGGTTTCCACGGGTGCGGCACTCCAGTTTGGATCTGGTGAGCCCCAATTTCTGGTCCCAGGTACGTTGCCAATGATTAGGTCGACGTTTAAGTCGGTCACGCAAATTGCCTCAACCGTACCTGAGTAATAGGGCGTGTCGACTGTATTGAGCGCCACCGGTGCAGGTTCAGCCTTCCCTTTGAAACCCTGGACGTATTGCACTTTTCCCGTTAGTTGGTGATCTGAGACTAAGGACCTACGAATCACTACTGAGGTACATCCCGTATCGCGAATCGTTTCCACCGATCTCTGTCCTACTCGACCCATTGTCGCCTTAAGGTTCTGGTTCCGAACCTGAACAACCAAGGCGTTCTCTGCTCTGTCTGTTTGGTGATGTGGCCCCTCTTCGGTTCTCCTCAAACGACAGTCTCTTGCAATATGTCCTTGAGCGTTGCAGATAAAGCATCGGCGGTCAGTGGGGCCCAACAAAGGATGACTCGCGCCTGGTTGCATTGGTCTACCACAGTTGGAATAATACACAGCAGCTCGGGGATGTTTCGTGTCGCAGCTGTGCCCGCTAATCGTCTTTTTTAACGGCCCAATAAACCTATCGGCCTTTTCCGCGAACTCCTTTAAATCGTTTGATGAGTGCTGCCTCATGTACAGCGACAGTTCCTTGTAACTGTCTTTGTGGAACTTTTCGCGAAGGAAAAGTTCCTTAAGCCCTTTGTAGGTCTTTTCGATGCCGGCCATTTCCACCCAACTATCCAAGTAATTTTCAAACCGCACGAAATACTGGGAAACCGTTTCGCCTTGCTGTTGGGTTTCATTATTAAACTTGTGGCGGTATCCGTCCTCGCGTAATCCATACCGTTCCCGCAACGCACGTTTCAGCACCTCGTAGTCCCTGGCCTCTTCTGCTGACAGTCGAGAGTATACTCCCATCGCTTTTCCCGTCAGCAGTGCACTGAGCCATGGCGCCCATTGGCTTCTCTCCCAACCGCTATTCTCTGCGTATCTCTCAAACCGCAGCAAATATCCGTCCATGTCATCCACATCGTCCACAAATTTGGGAAGCTCTGGACACTTGCCGGCACCAGCGTTACTGCTGCACGTTGTCGAAGTGCTTCTGGTCTCTTCGCGGCTTTGTCTATCTTCCACCTCAAGCTTTTTCATAGCCAGTTCGTGCTCGCGGACTTGTTGCCGCTCTTCCCTTTCTTGTTTTCTTTGCTCATCTTCACGTCTTTTCTGTTCAGCGTCGGCCTCAAGTTTCCTCAGCTCGATCTCAAGTCTCTTTCGCTCAGTCTCGGCTTCACGGTTAAGTCTCCTTTCCTCACGTTCTTCTTCCTTATTTATTTGCTCATCGACGTATTGACGCAAGTCTTGGTCAACCAGTCCCATCTGTTTTTCCGCCTCCACATAACGGTTTATAGACATCATTGCCGATCTTACAGGGGTTAGTGTTCAACTTCGCGTTTTTAAGTCAGTATCCCGGACGAGCCCCCAGATGTCACGTTCCCGTTTGCACGGTTACGCAAAAGATTTGGGACTGACTATCGGAAGTTCTTTAACAACTAACGCTCGTGTACTCTGATCAGCAATAACCACTTTTCCTACACCTTTATTGCCTTATTCAAATAGAATCAACATACAAGAAATATGATTACTTACAGACACAGTAAACGATTGTAAGTTAAACCACTATATCAAATTACAATTGTATAAACACACATACGCTAAACGCCCTACCGTATAAACTTCTACCAGCGCGAGTTTGTATTATAATGACTCGTTTTACAAAACAGGCCTATTTATATCGTTCGAGTCACAATGGCTAGGGTCAAAACGTTAACTCTGCTGGACTTGAACATTTACAACAATAACGGCTGCGGCGAGTGACGGGCGACACAATAAGACTGATACATTGGGCGAAAACAAAGGAAAAGACAGTGTGAGGCTGCAGCCTGCAACAAAAGACTTGGCACGCACAATGAACGTCCGGTGATTGCAAGATAACGTCGCCTGTGAATTAGGTCATGTACTATCGGAGGTCGGTCTATAGCACATTTGTGACACAATGTAAATCACGCTTATATTCTTATGATGACTTCCCTTTGTAAATAGATTCGTCACGCTTTTGTCGCATTCACTCATCAAGTCGTCAATGATCAAAAGTGTTCTCTTCGAAGAGTCAAATTCAGTTGAAAGACCGCGAACAAATTCTACACCGTAACACCAAACCACACGCTCCGCAGGCGGTGTAACCAAGTTCTCACTTATCAAACGCGAAACGAAAAAAGTCTTTCCACAACCCGTCGGACCCGCAACAACACACGTAAATGGATGAATAAACTCCATTCTCAAATGAAAACTAGACTAACAAAATAATCAACGCACACGCTTTATATACAACCAAGTTCCGACTTTTGCGAACGGCGACAAAAACCGCCGCCGGCTCTAGTCCTCTCTCTCTCTCGCGACCGGTCGCGATCTCACAGAACAATGGTGATACGACCACATTAATACCCGCATGACATAATCAACCAACAGGTGACTGTACTAAAATAGGTGGCGGTAGCCACTTGGGTGACGGGACCAAAATAGGTGGCGGTAGCCACTTGGGTGACGGGACCAGGTGGCGGTAGCCACTTGGGGGTGACTGGACCAAACAGGTGGAGGGAGCCCCGGGACGAACCACTACTACTGATATGGTAAACACAAGTACAAAGACAAATTTAAATTCCAAAAGAACAAATGTTCCGATGGTGCGATGGTGCGATCAAGCATCAACTTGTTGCAATCAGTTCCATCCGCTTCGAAAAGGTTTAGGCTTCTCAAGCGGCGGAGGCGGTAACGGTTTTTTAGGCACTGGAGGGCGCCTGTGATCCACCTATTTGCACACAACACCGTTACTCATTTTAAATGCTCACAAAGTGGCGTTTTCAAAGATTGAGATCGGACAAATTAACGACTTGCGGGCGTTTCCACGTAAAATCCTTACTGACTTAAACATAAATTTTAACTAAAACTTATCTTCCAATGTAGATTCTTCATTAGGTATAACTTTTAGAGCAGTTAAAGTCTTTGTGTATATGCTCGTACTACACACAAAAAAAACTCAGCTCGTTGCAAGGGCGTCCGCAGGTTTTCGGTTAGGGGGGGTCAAGGTGGGTTCACTCTGCCCTTTCGGCCGGATGCAAAATTTTCTTGAAAATTTGACCATTACACCATCCAGACAATTTATCATTTTATCAGTGTTTATATTTCTACGGATTTTTATCAAAATTGGCCAGAGCACAAATTCACAGAGTTATATAATCGTTTTACTGCATACTATTATCGTGCTCAAGTGAACTTTGCGCAAGGTGTAATATATACATTTGGGGTAATAATGCACTTTGTTTTGTCATAACTGTGTGGTTTCCGCAGCGACCGACTGCTAGTAGTAGTAGCTAGTAGTTCCAAGAAGAGATAGTAAATAAAGGTAAGAACAGAGAAAAAGAAGCATTTCAATTACGCGATGGTATTTGGGAGTCTATAATCTTTAAAACCATACACAGAAAAAAGTTATGAGTTGTGATTATATCAACAGCAAATTTGAAAATTAGCGATTGTTCAAATAGCTTAGTTTCAATCTGGCAAGGACTGGTAGAAGTGTGGCAAGCTGTAAATGCAGTTTACCAGTAGCCTATATGTAGTGATTTGAGATTTGCAGTGATGAGCCTAAAAAGATTTGAGCATTCTGCACTAATCCCCAAAATCAATTATTCTGATATCTACGAACCACAAATCACCATATAACTGCATTTGTCAGTAAACTAAAGAAATTGAACAGCAAGCGTATGATTATGTGGATATCGATGTATCCACAGAGTAAAAAGTTTTTCGGTTTAGAACTGTCTCGTTCTTTCGTGGGTATCAACAAAAAAGAAAGTTGCCTATTGGTAACGGAAATAGTTTTATTTTTGGCAAATGTTTAAAATTACCCCCTCTCCCAATCTTTTGATAGATTTGCGCCACGCTCTGATATATATCAAAAACATTTATTGGAAGTGTATCCAAACTTATTGTTCGAATTTTGCTGCAGTTTTTTTTTCATTTTTCATCCAACAATTTTCCAGGGGGGGTCAGCTGACCCCATTTGTCCCTATATGCGGACGCCCATGGCTCGTTGTTTGATGGTTCAAGGTCATGTTGGGCCTCATATTAGTATGTTTAAGCTTATATTAAGTCACTCGTTTTTAGGATTGTAAAAGTATTAAACATTTCAAAAGTAAGGTCGAATGACCTGATGTTCTAAAAACTTAAATCCATTTTATTAATTAAAATATTTAACATTATTGCAATAATATTAATCACAAAACATTAAACGATTCGAACACAGCAAAAAAAGTTTTGTTATCAGTTTAGAAACATACCTGCACTTCATCCATACTCGGTAGTGAAACATTGGTATGTATTGTTGCATTTCTGTTTGGAGCTGAACGTTTCGGTTCTCTACTCTGGTTCGTCCGCTCATTTTCCTGTATCGTAAGGTCACAATGACTTGCAATTTATGCTGCTCTTCGCAACGTAAGCCTTTACCATGTATACTCTTAAAAATTTAACTTTGATTGGATTGTGTGGTCAAATAAAGCGTCTGTCGTAACCACCGCTAGACGGGTAGCAATCTTAAGGGCAATTTAGCCTGAAATGTTATAACAAATCCCTATTTGAATCAATAAAACGAGCTCAAACTTGCATTTTTAATGTATATTTTTATATTAAAATAACTTGTTTATGTTACTAATTCGCTCGGGACCAGATTTCGAGTTTTGAACAAACATTTTCTTATACTCTTTTCTTATAACCCGTTTGAATTTCTGTACCGTGGCACCGTCAGATCCAGTAAGCTTTCGAGGTGGGCCCCTGGACCGAAACAACCTGAGAGTTTTCCCGTATCTTTGGCTAAATGGTTTTGTCCACGCCGAACGAACGGATTCTTGTCGCACACAGAATAACACGAAGATGAACAAACCCTTAACATAATTACAGAATAGAGTAAGTATCGATTCAAACAAGTGAATTTGGCATTTAATTACAGAAAACATGCTTTTTTGAAATATTACAAGTTTTGGAACGTAAGATATAAAGGCAGACGATAAGTTTTCATGAGTGATGATTAAACGCTTGTGGTAATAAATATTTGCCACATATGAAACTTTTAGGCAAATTTTTTATGCTCTTCTACTGAAGTTTTTCACGTCTGTCCAAAGAGGTTAAATGCAAAAAAAAACTTTAAACAGCAACAACCTAATATGTTATGTTACAACCAAGAAACATGAAAAGAACAAAGTTGTGTTGTAATTAAGCTCACTTAATTTATTTTTAAGTGTTATTTGATGCCACATTTAATAAAAATTATTCGAATTAACTGAGAACTTCTTTACCGTAAACAGAAAACGCCATTATTTATAAAACATGACAAGATTACTACCTGAAATGCATTGAAGATTGTAAAGAGCAAAGAAAAAGTTGTTTTTGTATCGTCGTCTTTACTTAGCAACATCATAAAACCAAATATCCACGGCAGTCCCAACACAAAGATCATACACAGAGCTCTGCGGACTGCCACAGAAATCCGTTGCAAATCGATGTTCTGGCGAAAATTCTAAACGGAAAGAATAGCTCTATACCCTTAACGTATAGTCTAAGGTGCGGTTATTATTTACCCTAACAAAATGGCAAGTCCTTTTTAACAAGCTTACTTTTGAATAAAGAACTATTATTTTACCAATAAAGTCTTATACATATTTTTCTAGTTGAAAAAAGTTCATCCTTTGAAACCCACCTTTGATCGAAACGTAATATTGTACATGATGATGGCAAAAATAATGAGGTTGGTAAAAAGAATTGCTCCCACAGGAATAACCACTGAATATAAAAGAGGAGCGGAAGTGATCCAACAGTATCTATCGCTTTTGTAATCTGCAAGGTCCAATGTGTTTGCCAAAACTGCCACAAAACCAGCTGGAACACCTGCATGAAAATGAAGCTTAAATCAAAGAAGACTATTTTAAATTAATTTGTTTTACAGGACCTATGCAAACAGCTGGGAATGTAACGACTGCTTTTTGACTTAAAAGGGTGGTAATCATAGCAAATTTCTCTTTTTGCACTAAAGCAAACCACATTTAGAAACCGCCCTAAAGCAATTCTGATAGCCTAACATCAGCGTTTGTTGCTCGTTGCCAATCACAACCTGTACGAATTCATCAGGGGGAAAGTGGCCAACAATAGAATCACAAACTATGCATCTCCACACATAACCAAAAACAGTGCCACATAAGTCATGCCTACACACGCTTGGTGAGATGAAATTTTAACAGTTTAGATTAAAAGTTCCATTTACGTAGAGAGCTTAAAGCAACCTCGTTTACCCTTTATACACCGATTTGTCAAAACGCTGAAAGCCCCTCGCTTGCACCAGTCACGTGTGTTACGACATCATTGCCTATAGTTTCCTGATTCGTCGATTAATCACCATGTAGCGTGTGACGAATGTCATAGTTTAAAGGGGTGCGTGTAGGTGAAGTAAAATTAACCCATTTGTCCTGGCTAAAGCGAGTGTTGTATATCTGTGATTCAGACATCAAATTTAATACAAAGTCAATCTAAAGAAGTCAACGCAATATGTAGTACAAAGTGTAGTTTGGACATGACTGTTGGGAAATATGGTTTGCCAGCATATTACGTTTCGGGTACTGGTTCTAAACAGGTGGTTTTAGGTTGGGCCCAGGAAGTCGACTATGTAGTTTTTTCGCATAATTTCAGAAAATTCTGTTTTCAGGAAACATACTTCAGGCCAAATGGCACATTGTCTTTGTTTGCTCAAAATGTAACTGGTCAACGGTATTCTTTCAGTCGGAATAGTGGTTTATGTGATGGATTGAGAACTACAGGTATCGGGTACCATGACGTTATGAAAACCCACCCAAGCTTACTGTTAAAACAGCTTTTCAGTAGGTTGCTTGCAATTAAGTAAGCGATACCCGCATATCTATCGGTGTTTTCACATGACATCAATTTCCATACTAAAGTCTTACCGTAACACAAAACAGATGCAATCCAAATAAATCTATTTTCGTGTCCACTTCCTGTTTTCGCGAGAACCAGGGTTCGAAAGAGCAGTACAGCTTCTGCCAACATCCATGCCCACGAGAGGAGGACTGCATAATGGAGGATAACAGTAATGACAAAACAAAACGTGGGAAATTCCATCCGCTCGATTCCGATCAGGAATGCAATGTTGAGGAAAAGAAGAGAGCAACATAGATGGATCAACACTTGTTGGGGCAACTTGCTTCTTAAATGCCTGTAGAATTACAATGGACAACAGTTTGAATATATGCGTGCGACTCGGTAAACTTTTAAAGCAAACTATAAGAAATAAAGGTATTTAAATACACACACAAAAATATAAAAATTTGAAATTATGTAATTCCCTCTTATTGCATTCTCGAGGTTTTGTTAACTATTTGTTAACCAAGCCTAAATGGTACGCATTCTGATAAGCATTGAAGTATTATTGTACTAGAAGTGCTTACAAATTAAAAAGTCTCCCATTACAACCGGTGTCACAAAACCTCAATGCAAATGGCAGTATTTAAACTTTGCAAAACTGAAAGGTTGAAGTGCATAAAAGTGACTTAGAACTTCAAACTCCCTAAATCAGGGGTGGGCAACCTTTTTCACTGTGGGGCCAAATACAATTGCGATGATTAGATCACGGGCCGCACCTTTATGTAAAATAAGGTGATTTTACTCCGTTGCATACCAAAAATGCCTTGCTACAAGTAAAATTCGCATTTAATTCAAGCAGCGTATTGTCAGGTCGTAGAAAATAGCACCTGGCGCACTAATCCGCTCAAAAAAATATAAAGTTGGACTCGTTTGCCATAACATTTGAAATCCAAGTGTCTCTGCGGGCCGCACAACTTTAATCAAAGGGCCGCATGTGGCCCGCGGGCCTGCAGGTTGCCCACCCCTGCCCTAAATGATTCGATCAAAATAACAGTCATTGTGTGTTATAGAATAGCTTGCCATGTGTAATGTTTTATGGTGCTTTTGAGAAACAGGGGTTTTGATTTTCCTAAGCTAGGGATTTGTGACTTACTTGAAATAAAGATAAGTAAATACGGTTGCTAGGAGGCAAGCAATTGAAACTGAACAACCAGCGATGGTAAGGGAAATGAGGTAGGGAGGGTGATAGAATTCATCTATACTCTGTAAAAGAAAAATGCATTTAATATCTGTATCGCAAAGGGAAATACATTTGTAATTTTAAAACACGCAAGATTGGTAGAAACTGTGATGCATTTATAATAATTACAGGATAGCTATACAGGCATTTTAACGTTTCACAGCAGTAAAATTCTACTAAACAGCGCAACACAGCCATTTCCTACTTAATTTACATATAAACAAAAGACAACTCTTTCGAAACTTGGCAAAGCATAGCCAGTTAAAACTAACTTCAAAACAATTTTGACATTTACTCACCAAAATCACGCCAAACGGTGTCATGTGATTGCACGAGCACGTGATTAGTTCGTACCCATCCGTGACGTTTTCACGTGATTCCATTTCGCATCCAGCCTCGGACCACAAATCGCTGTTTAAATCCCAATAAACACACTTTACAGTGGCTCGTCGCTGCATGACGTCGCTTGACGTGTTTGTGACGTCACTTGAAAAATTCCCGCTTCGTGTTAGCGGCACCACGTGGCGAGTTATCACCGCTGAGCTGAGGTCTTTCATCTCGGCGTTTTTCACCTCGACGGACAAAACGTGACTAATGACGTCGCTTGTCACGTGACGCGTCGGGCCTTCACCAAATGTGTTACCGACCACTTGATTTTGCTGCTCCACAAAAAGGGAGTTTTTTCGGTAAAGGACTGCGCCAACTTGAAGTGTATTAAGATTGTACTTGTTGCGAGCCTCGTGTAGAAGATTGTGGGAGAGATAAACTTCACTGGCTTGTTGTTCTAAGCCACTAACTGGTTCCCCTAAAGTTGTACCTCCTTCTCCAGTATACTCAGCTTCATTAGTCAGGTCCTCGATTTCAATACCGACATTTTTGCGATTGATTCTCAAGTTACCCTAACACACAACACAGATTACATTGCATAACTGTACACATCAATCTGACTTTTGTCTTAGATTTATTTTAATTAAACTTTTTAATTCTAAGAAGTTCTTGTGCTTGACAATTTTCTTTATTTCCATTGAATAATGTGACAAGGATTACCCAGTTAAATTATTTTAACTAAACTTTTTAACTTCAAGAAGTACTGGTGCTAGACAATTTTTTTTTTAGTTCCATAATGCTGACTTACTTCGTAAACATGAAAATTATCATTGAATATTAAATATCACAAACCTGTGACACGTTATAGTGATTGGTGACGGTTTCGACGGCAACAAGCACGTCATGGGAAGATTGTTCGTCAAAGTTTTGCGATGAAACGTCAAGAAGTGTGCTTAGTTGACTTGAAAGTAAGCTTACAGTCCCCTGGTTTATGTTTGTTTTGTTCTGGAGTCCGACTATTGACTGTGTTAGTTCTTTAGCTTGAAGCGGGGTGTAAGTTGTAGGGTCTGAAAAAGTAAGTAAATAAGGCAATGAATTGGTTATTGCTTTCAAAGTTAATTGGGAAGTCAATTAGAATACTACTTGACGTATCAAAACAACTAGTTTGTACATACTCCCTAAAACCAAAAATGACAACAGCGTTATTGTGTATTATCTAGGACAGTGTTTATCATTTTTTCCAGCGAACGGAGTATATTCGTAGTATTGGAAAGGCAAAGAAAGCTTTTTTTTATGCCACAAAGTTGTAAGTCGTGCCAGGCCGGGTTTGAGCTCAGGTTTCTTCAAAAAACGGGCTTGATTCGGGTCTGACTTTACACATTTTTTTAAATAAATTTACTTAGCTAAGTAGCCAATTGCTTGACCTGATCTAATGTCAAACAGTCCTAAAACGCTTTATTCACGACCAATTGTCTATTGCGTTTGTTGTCTTGGTCTTTCCTGAGGCTTTAATGTGCATGCCTGTCGATCAAACTTTTGGATCTAAACTGGCTAATTTTCAAAAAATGATTCGGGTTTAAGCCGGGTTTTGGGCTCGTACTTTCAGGTTCGGACTCGTTTACAACTCTGGTATGCCACAAGACTATCACGAACTTTTCTTCGTTAGAGATAACAAATTAGTCCTATATAATTGTCTACAAAACCCGATCGCGGGCACACTAATGTGCGAACCTATCGCTTATAGACACATATAATACATTATAACTAAACGCAATGATCCTTAAATATAAATAATAGACATGAAGGTAAATGGCCGTGTTGTTTTAAGTTGGGATGAAAACAAATTTCGCTCTTTTTTCTCTTACCCTGGTCTTGGCATATGAAAGCGCTATATGTATCACAGTAAGTATCATCCCATTTCCAGGTTTTATCTCCCCACAACTGAACACAAAATGCACCGACTGTCCTTGGCTCTGCCCTAGCCCAGTTGCTGTAACTGTGAAAAAACAGATATAGTTAATAGTGACAGTAACCAGCGGTGATCTAATACACTTATGTTTTTTTTACGGAAACCGGAATATCAACCTAATCCCAGGCATATTTATCAAAAAGCTGTTAAAATATATTTCAAAGATGTTACATGCGCCTATAATTCAAAGATGTTACATGAGTTCAAAACTTAAATCAAAATGTATGATGTACTTTCTTTCTTTCTTTCTTTCTTTCTTTCTTTCTTTCTTTCTTTCTTTCTTTCTTTCTTTCTTTCTTTCTTTCTTTCTTTCTTTCTTTCTTTCTTTCTTTCTTTCTTTCTTTTGGAAACCATGAGCTAAAGAGTTGTAGGGGCAAGCAATATGTAAATTTTAAAGTCTACAATGACTTCCTGTTATCTCTGTCTGGTTAACATAAAGATACACCACATTGCCAAAAGTAATAATTTCATCCCCAGCAAAATCGGGTCATTGTGAAAACATTGTGAGCAATTTTATCGCATGGTAATTAGTAATCACATGTCATGAATCTTCACCCTTTAACTCAAGCCCTACGAAAAGGGGTATGTGTTGCACTAGGGCAGTGGTCGTCAACCTATGGGTCGCGACCCCAAGTAGAGTCGCCTAAACTTTTTCTGGGGTCGCAATAAGTCGCTTTAATTTATTGCATTTTAAAATTGATTGCAGAAAATAAAACTAATATTATGTTCTTTTAGATCGCAACTTTTGCTCTTGTTTTGTGGTACAGCTTGCTACCTCGTGTTGCAATTAAATCGTGGTAGTGAAAAAAGCACAAAATGCCTTTATCGCGTAACAATGGGTTTGGACAACGTGAATTATGACTTAACACTATAAGTTTGTATTATTTAAGGTGACACCAGAATGAGTGAATAGTTATTTATGTAACGTACCCTACTATGTCAAATTTTTCTAATCCCGTTTTCAACCACGTGGCTGTGTAAAGCAGGATTTAGTGCAACGAGTGTATTAGAAACGAAACATCGTAATCGATTGGAAGTGGAGCATGACATGCGGTTAAGCTTGTGCAAAGTCAAGCCGCGGCTTCAAAAACTTGCGGACAGTATACAGGCGCAACCATCTCACCAACAGTGCAAACTAAGTGTTGAACAATTTGACAAGTTTGTGTTCCGAAAATTGGGTTTATGTCTTAAATGAAACGCCTTAAAATTTATTTTCGTAATACTTTTGTATAGCCATTTTTTCGGAATACTTTTGTATCGCCATATTTGTTTGTAATTATGTATAGTTTGTGTACTTGTTCTTTCGTTTCAGCATAACTTAAAACATTTTTCTCAGTGTTGATAAAATGGGGTCGCATGCAAATTCTGATTTCATTTTCCCTTAAATTGGGGTCGCCTATAAAAAAGGTTGAAGACCACTGCACTAGGGTATATTACAGTGCAACGGGAACACCGGTATTTTCTCTCTACAGGACCTTGTCTTAACTACCCCTATACAACTGATTCTACACCACGTAGTTAAGTGACATTTGATAAAATTCATGAATAAAAAGTTAAATGACATATAAAAAAATCAGAGAACAAACAGAAACACTTACTTTGTGTTTGCAAGAGATGTATTATCACTGATCCAAAATTGATGTTCTCTGTTGGTTCTGTTTAATTTAAGGCCGATCCAAAAGTTAAGATTTCGAGATATATTCCAGGACTCTTTGGATTTGATCAACATATCATACAGAAACTGTCCTTGTTGAGTTGTTCGAGGTTCGACAAGGATTGATCCCGCCAGTGTGCAAGTGTCCCGAGCTTCGTAATAAGTCATCAGTTTCAGAGAAAGTCTGTATCTCAAGCCAGCATTGGATCGGCTGAAGTGAAAGATGTTACTCGGCAGCGGTTGAACAGTGTTGTTTTCTTCGCACTTGCCTACATACAAGAATAAAGAAAAGTATGTCTACGTGAATGAATTTATTGGCGACTCGCCCGATTTTTGCTTAATGAATAGATTGTAAAACTATTTTGCGCCGGGTGCACATTTTTAAATGCTTGACTTGCATAGTAACTTATACTAAATATATTCAGAATTAAAACTAAGCAATTAGATACTTTGTTTAATTTTAAGACAAAACGTTTTTACCAACCTGATTTTACAAACAGAAAGGCAAGGCAAATAATTTCCGCAAGCTTTGTCATATTTATCACAAAATACCTGCAAATTACCATAAATAGGTCATAAATAAACGGACAAAAAAACAACAATATTCAAGTCTTTTCGACGGAAAGAGCGTTTTGGATTTATCTTTTATAAATAAATTTACGATCTTAATATTTTTTTAAATTTCGTGAAAAATATTTTACTTTAACTGAACTTGTGACAAAACCAATCAAATAATACGAACTAAAGTATCTTGTAACAAAACTGTGTCTATACACACTTATGTAGCAAGCATGACACTACGAAAAACAATTCCTAACATACAGTTCACTAAAACTTTGGCAAAACACTGCACACCAGTCAAAACGTAAGAGATAAAAATATACTTCGAACGCCAGATAAAAATATACTCATATATTTAATGCACAACGTTTCTACCTTAATTAACATCTATGCATCGTGCAGCACACAATAGCAGTAAGTTACAAAACGAACGTTACTTAGAAGATCACCTGAGAGTGATGACGTCAACATCCGGGTAACCTCCATTCCACGGGTCACCGATGATTTTTCGTGTGTTGACTCAGCGTTGCGCAGGACTTCTTAGTTCACCATGTATGACTCGCAACACGTTGGCCACTGGCCTCAAACCAACTTTGTGATGAAATTGCGCTTTTTTGATATGTGTAATCGTTTTACACTTGATGGTAGGGTGTTGCTAAGTGGGTTCAAGTGGGTTCAAATCGATAAAGTCATATTGAATCAACAGCGTAAACCGACACTACCTACGATAGACTGTTTTACTTTGTGATGTGTTTTCAAAACTGCAAAATTCTACAAGAGTTATGCGTTGACTATAAAATATATATCGCACATGTAGGCTACTATGGCATTGACAGACCGAGTTATGTTTAGCATTGAAATTTAATGATCCCCAAAAATCAATCTCAAAATTAAGGAAACCATCGTTTGTCATCCAACCACACAGTTACCCTATATGTGTTTTTAATATATATTTTCACCAACAAACAACAGTTTCTGCCAAAATATTTGCGAGGGTAATAGATCCAAACGCAGATAAAGTTAACTAATTTTAAAACTTAAAGCCTAAGTAGGAAAACTGTGTTGGATGTACAATGGGCATTTGGTCTTTCTGAACCCATTATATTTACCATTGCAAAATCTGTTGTGCTACTTCGTCATCAACTCTTAAAAAGGGTTAATGAGATGAGCTTTGTCGAAGAGATTGGAATATATTTTTGCACACTTGAAAAAATAACAATTGAAAATACTTCTGCGTCTTGAAAAATAAATCTACAAATACCAATGAAATGCATGTAATGGAGGGTCCCTCAGGTTCGATAGAATCAACATACGATTGCACATTGCACGACTAGGGGTGAAGAACAAAGTTACGCAGAAAGTTACCACATTTTCAGGAAACACTGCAAGCAACAAAACCCACGTTCAGACAGTCGTTTCTCGATAATTTAACTACTCGTTCAAACTGGATGACAAATTACCAAGATGCTCTATTTCAGTAGGTGCATACACAAAAGTATGTGATTGCGCTAAAAATTAATGCTTCAATTATAAGTATATGTGTGGTTTATAATAGAGTTAGCTGTTACAAAACAATTAAGCCCACCATAATACAATCAGTATGTCTCATTAGCTGCGAAATTGATGTTCTGTCATTGAGTTGACTTATGCATCGCAGCATCCCTGATATTTTTTACCATCAGATCTTTTAAGTGAGCACTTACATTCCGAAGTATCGTGTTACAAACCTGTCATTAACGTTTAAAGAATAATTTTCCATCCATCATACAACACTTCAAGTCTATGAAGTGCGTGTGACGTTGTGTAAAAAGAAACTATGGTGGATTTTATTATTATTAGTTCAGTGGCTTTTTTGGAAATTATACGTCCCATGCAGGCCGATAGAGATTTTAATTAATCTCTGTGCTTAAATGCAACGATGACATCATTGCAAGTCGCAATCCTGCATTTAGTGACACTCCTGCCAACCATACACGGCACTGAGCCAATCACAAGCCTGCAGTTTTTAACCAATCAGCGACGAGAACGAACTCACGCCTACAATTTTCACGTCACTGAAAATAGCGTAATTTTGTATGTGACATTTTTGAATGCGTCCTGCGTTTTTTGTGGAAAGTGTCATTCCTACTATTTTTAAATAGTTATGATACATTTTTTCCATCAGGGTTGGGGCACAAACAAGTACGTACAACCATCATATTTGGTCAATTACTCTTCGCTTTTGTGTATTTGGTTTCTTGGTGAAATAATGCATATAAGTTGATCTAAATCCTCTTTGATAATAATATTTCTGGCAAAAAATACACGCACAGGTATATTTATCTGTGCTGTATGTAAGTCAGTGTGCTTTGCCAAAACCAGTGCTAATATACGAGATCAAGAAAACGCGTTCTGCTTTCAAACTATTCTTTAAGTTGCTGTGCAATCAAAGTCGAACATTTTGAAATCAGCACTCTTGTAATGACTGTGTTCGATCCTAACAAAAGTACCATGAAATAAGTTTTGTGCAGCATCACATGTTGTATAACAGTGTATTAAATATTTATGAGCGTCCGGAAATAAAAGAAAAAAAGTATTTTTGCAACAGCTTACGTGTGGTTTGGTGCACTCATAACATACGTAATGATTGCGTGCTTCTTGCTACAAATCCAACAAAATCGTATTTGGTCTTTTTTTAAACGAAACGTTAAGATAAATTAAAAAATGTTTAAAGCAGCAATGACGATGCAACATTGCAAATTCGGTGAATTCCCAAGGAGTCACGATCAAATTTACAACAGAAATGCAATTCATGCCACGAAGGTATTTCAATTCAAGACCGTAATTACGCGTATATCACCTGCGGCTAAAGGCAAAGGCATTTAAGCGTCAGTCAACGTAAGCTTACGACGTTACATCACAAGTGTGGCAGACTTGTGGTTTGAGATTCAACGTCATAATATAACAGATGGTAAAAGAAAGGCACTGTAGAGAGGTAGACAAATCTTGTATTTTGTAAGCATTGGGGGTATAAATACAATATTAAAAATGTTGCATACTGTAACTTGAAAGTGACAAGTTTTGTTTTAAATTTCATATTGATTTGAGTGTATTTCGCCGGTGACACAAATCGTAGCAGCACAAATGGGCGAAAATATTCACCAAGCCGGAAATAGCTGCGCAACTTTGGACGTTATAAAGCGCGACACTAGGTAAGGGCACAATTGGTGGAAAGATGATAAACGCGCTGCAACTACACCGTTCCTAAAAGCGTTATGTGGCAGGAGGAAGAGGTTGGCGCATTGGGACATTAAGACTGGGGAGGCAACGTTGGTGGAACCAGTCAGGTTGGACCCAAAAACTAACCACCCGTGTTAGATAAAGAGGGTGGGGTTCAACAGGAAAAGGAATCACCAAAAGAAACCCTGTTGGATAGTTTCCGGTGCCATAAGAAAGGGCGCAACACAAACATAGTGACGATAGTTGTAAAACATCGTGTACTATCCGTTCAAGTTGGTTTGGCTGTGGTTATGTTTACAGGGACGTTTATCTAAAATGGAAAGACAAACCCAAACACGATTGAATAAAGCACTTACTAAAAAGTACTGTCGCTTTAGTATAATACTTCCTTGTTCTGTTACTTAATGCGAGTAAAGTCCATAGCTGTAGGCAATTTATTACATTGTCATCGACTTCCACACCGTGACTTGCATATTTACACAACAAACTTCTAGTGTCTTCGTATCAACACCACATGGAAGCCAATTCTCTTTAAAAGCCGAACTCCATTCAAGTGAATTCCAGAAGCTATTAATTGGTGCTTGTGTCATTTACACAGCGCCCCTTAGGTGGTGAACAATAGCGCGCGAGACTGCTGAGTAACGTTACATCACGCGCCCGTTCTGCCGCGTAACGATGACACAGCAAATTTGCGTCGCAATACATTTGCGCGAACTCGTAAGTCGCCAGTATCCTGTTGAACGCAGCAATTGAGAACAGGTAGACCGGCTGTAGTGCTTGTATAGGCGACGTGCTATACGCTGAGGAGTTGTTGCATCATGTCAACTAAAGGCATCAATGCTTATGAAAACATTTACGTTCATGGTTAAATGAACATGTATACACTGCGCGAGTCCGGTTAGGTTTAATTGCAGAATTCATACAGAGCTTAAAGTATCGGTTTTTGTATTGTGTCCAGCTAGTCTGACGCATTATTATGCATACATAGTCAGTGTAGTGAAATATAGCGGTATATTTTTTTAATTATAGGTCAATATTACAATAGCTGTGAATCTGTGATTGTAGGAAGGAATTGCAATTGTTACCACGATCAGAAATAGTACAGGCTGGAACCCTATTAGCTAATAGATTGTATGTGATTTCAATTTTTGTAAGAGTTTTGGAAGTTTGGCAGTAATAGCCATGAGACGGTACTCAGATTTGTAAGCCGGTCCATACGAAAAATAAAACTTGACTTGGGCGTGACTTTGCACTCAACATTTATTGTGCCGCAATTTCATCAACTTTTAGACCTAATCCGTGTTCGTTTTACAAAAAACAATGTGTTTGCACTCCATTTTCAGGCCCATTTACAACTCTGCTCTTAACACAGCTAAACAGTTATGTTATGGCACGAGTAGTTAAAAAAGTAAAGTGGTCATTGTACGGATTCCAACATTTGTTTAGTTTGCGATCCTAACAAATTTAGGGGGCTCCTAAAGCAAATCCGGGAAGACGCTTCCCTCTTTGTGTTCACATAAAAGGCATTGAGTGTGATGATAGACAAATAACATTGAGGGTTGGGCCTTTAACGTGCTTTAAATGCTATTGAAACTTCAAAATCGATTTGTATTGAGGATAGAAGCGAATAAATACAGATCCTGCGTGCCCTGTTTCATCGATAAAAACCCATACTTAGAAATACTTTTGATCAAAACACAACCGCCAAAAGGCTTGTATACATGCAAGCATTTCACTAAATGCCTTGTTTAAGTTAAGTATTGTTCAATTTGCGACTTGAAACGTCTTTGTCCGATAGCGATTAAATCGTTTGAACTAGTACAGACAAGTATGCCTTGTAATTGATACTTTGTCTCTCGAAGACAACAAATGCCAAAACGATTCATTCAGACGCTGTCGGGCCGGTTGGTCGCGGTTTGTAGTAGTAAGTCGCTGAGCCTTCAGGCAAAGCGCAATCGGATGATGCAATGTGACGTCGCCGAAAGAAGTGCCACATATACAAGTCGATTGTTTCCTATTTGTAGACACCGGCATCACTTGCTGTGTAGCTGTTATAGGAAACTGTTAGTTGCTATTTTGGTGCTGCTGTTTGATCATCAATTGGTGCTTCGAAGTTTAAAGGATTTTAAAAGGATTTGTTACTGTGCAGTATGGGAAGCATCGAAGCGGAACGGCCGATTGTAAGGTGTGTGGTGACAGTCCTAAGGCGATCTTACTGTATATTTTTATTTTGTCCTGCGGGAGCTTTCTAATTCCCAAGTAATGAAGAGCGGTTATATGTGATAAAGTACTGTACTGAAAGTATAATTTTCACAGTTTAAGAGCTTGTTTAGTGCTACAAGCATTCAATACAAGTGAAAATGGCAAACATATGTTTCAAGCAGATATGTTAACCAACAATATGATACTAAACCTGCATAGTGTCAAAAGTCAGTCTAACTTGCTTTAACGGTGGCTTATACCACAAACAGCCCTTAAGCCACTGTACAGCTATTTAATTTTCATCACCATAAGTTATACTTTGCCCTCAGGTTGCTTGAAAGGCATTCCAACATTTTAAACAAATTATAAGCGAGATTTTGTCCCATGGTATTTAAATACCCTCTTCACGTTGACCATATGTACGCACACAGTTAAGTTACATGAGGCAATTTTAAATCATTTTCAAAGAGCTGTATTAGTATTCGACTGTAGCTAGTGCAAAAAAGCGGTTAGTTTATTACTGCTGACAAGGAATTCATTGAGATGAAAAACGATACGCACGAGTGATTCTGTCGGGGGGGGCGTGGTAATCGTTGAACCTTGTTAAGCAAGCATGCAACGGGATATCTCTTCATAGTAAAACACAAACGTGGCAACACTACTACCAACTAATCAACCATATGTTATGACTGTGGTAACCACATGTATATTAATCTTAACAACGTTATTAGTTAACAGTATTCTTATTCTTATGTAACAGCCAACAACCTTTTGGCAAAACGGAAATTTGACTCAGTTATTAGAGCCAGAACAATGGACTCTACTGCAATAGCATTTTTTTAAAATAATCTGTAAACCATAATGTGTTAT
Organism: Phallusia mammillata; assembly: GCF_965637545.1. Lineage (NCBI taxonomy): Eukaryota > Metazoa > Chordata > Ascidiacea > Phlebobranchia > Ascidiidae > Phallusia > Phallusia mammillata. The sequence continues at coordinate 7,370,669 of NC_137253.1, forward strand.
CAGTATTAAGTCTCAGACATTTTAGTTAACTTTTTAACAAAAGCCAATTGATTTTGAAGTGCAGTAAGAAGAAACTCTTGAAAAAAAACTGCAACGTTTTCAAACAATTTGTAATACAAATCCAGTGCCTGTTTTGTTTTTTAGACTTTTGAACGCTTAAATACGTAAATGGTGACGTTTTTGTGGTCGCTGACTCATAAGTAGAATTCACCGTATTCATTCCTTAAGTGAACTCAAGAGACTAACAATTACCACGAATCTTTTGTTTGTTGCACAGAAAGCCAGCGAAAGAAGATGAGCTTACGGTCACCGACTCAAGTAAGTTGATTTTTAGTGTACTAGCAAATCACTCATCTTCGCTTCTTAAAACACACGTTTTGCGTTTAAATGTAAAACACAAACGCAGCTACAAGTAACGATTTGTGACAAAATAGGACAAAAGCATTGCCCTGACACATGTATGACCTTAACCCAACGAACAATATGGTTTAAAATGTCAATTGTTTGCGAATAGCATTTCGTTTCATGCATGGATTTGCCACATCAAATTTAACACAACGGCTTGAGACGTGACTTGCCACGTGTAAAGCTTATGGTTACTGAAGCGATGAAATACGTTTTGCTAACAAACTGTTGCTAGCATTCGGTATGGTGTATATAGTTATTGTAAGTCATGCTCTTTTAAGTTAGTTGAAGTTTTTTGCACGCACTTAACGTTTAATAAACAAACAAATGTCAGTTTGCCTGCATGAAAAATAACTTTATACCTATTCGAAACAAATTTTGCGTTAATGTATTGTTTTAGTCATAAAGCGATTCGAAACGAGTTAAGTTAGTTTTGCAGTAAGCGTTGCATGAGATTAAGCCATTTCCGACCTAAAACATTCCAGTACTGGTTAACGAAACACACGGACCTTACTGTTCATGCAACTTCACAGAAAACAAAGGACACTATTCATTTTACGCAGCAATAACCCGAATTCACCACATTTACTGTGAGGTACAGGAAATGAACGAACATTCATAACATTGTTTTGCTGATGCAAGCTTCGAATTATGCTAAATGATGTTTTCCATTGTCCTTTTTCATTTCTGGTCTTACTTATAAGGATTTTTTAGTACACTTTTAAACTGTTAAGTGATAACATTCACAAGACGTATCATTTTCCTGCTAATTCCTTGTTTTGCTTTAAGGTGTTGCGGAACGAGTTTTAAATATTTAATATAAAATATATATATTTCATCTTCACAAGTCCAGTTTTCCCAAATCAATTTATGATTTTGTTTTCAGGCAAAAGTCTTAGACTTCGGCGTGAGGTAAGCTTGGTCGGAGGGGTCAGTTTGATCGTTGGAACAATGATAGGATCAGGGATTTTCGTGTCACCGAAAGGAGTTATGCGGAACGCTGGAGACGTTGGTACCGGATTATTGGTAAGTGCTAGTTACCTTTTCTTTTGAGGGTAACACGGTCCAAGCAATAGCTGTAAGGGTTAGAGGTTTTAATGGGGTGTGCTTTCGAGATTGTAAGCGTGTTGTTGTTTGACAACTACTATTGTACTACTAGTTTTTTTTGATTATTTTATATTTATATTGGCGGTTTTATGGTTGTTAGAAGTAATGACCACCTTAGGCCTGAGAACATATGTCTGATCTCTGATTGTTAATCACACTAGAAAAAAAATACTTGCAAATGTTGACAAGTTTTTACGATTTCGACACTATAATTTTTAAGGTTGCTGCACCTGATTTATGTAACAATATTTGTTGTTTGCATGTCTGACTCTCAAAATACCGATACTGGTAAAACGTACACAAAACAATTTAAACCATTTAGAATTAGCATCAGTTTATGATTGTAACAAATTGTTTTGTAGATTTGGTTTGGCTGTGGTATCCTCGCTACGTTTGGGGCTCTTTCCTATGCGGAAGTGGGTACAATGATCCCCAAATCAGGAGGGGAATTTCCAGTTTTGCTTGAAGCTTTTGGTCCCATTCCAGCTTATATGTTTGCGTGGACATCAGTGGTCGTTCTGAAGCCTTCCGCCTTGGCTTTACTCTCATTGACCTTCGCAAAGTACGCGCTCGCCCCCGCTCAAGTGGGTAAGTGAAACTCTTTGTGGTGAACTAACAGGCAATTTGGGTAATTCCACTTTACCACTAAACCCAAAAAACGTTATCTTGACTCACTTGAATTTATTGAGAATTGTGGTGTTGTAAACATCGCCCTCGTAAGTCTAATTTGTGAAGACAAAGAGGTTGTTTACACGAGTTAAAAACGCCCCATCTTTGAAAGGAGTGGTAACCACAATTGCATCCAAGACCTGTATGTTATGAACACATCAATGACAAAAGACAATTAACATAAGGTACATTGTAATCTACATCATCTGAATAGAATATCTTACACAAATTTTATTCTTTGGCCATGAACACGAGCTTCTAATTAAACATTAAGATTTGTAATCAAAGTTTGAAGCTAAAATATAAAAACAAACTAAAAAAACTAGCTGTAACACTAAAACATTTTCCATGCTATCTAAGGGCTCGCTCCGATATACAACATGGTTCGTAACCGCACTCGTTTAATATATTTTCCCAATATGCAAAGCAACAGAGGAATACTGTTTGCACATGTATGTAAATTTGATGTCCAACCCTCGCTTTATGTTTTGCTAGTGTTCCATTATTCCCCAGTTAAATAAGACGCGGTTGATTTTTGTAAAATACTGGATTTCGTCTCGTTCCAGCTGACTGCGGTGACGAATCAACCCTTGCCGTGAAACTCACGGCGCTCGTCGTGATCATGACCGTGGTGTTCGTGAACTGCGCAAGTGTGAAACTCTCAACACAATTTCTCACCATCTTCAGTATGGGGAAAATTCTCAGTCTTTGCATTATAATTATAGCCGGAATTGTAATGCTCGCTAAAGGTAATAGTTTACGATTTTATTACGATTGTGAAGTTTTAAGTTCACCATTTTGTAATAGGTAACAGACTTTTCAATAATTTACATCTGTAGCTTTTATTGCATTGTTAACGCTCAGGTTTAGGGGCAACGTAATTAGTGCTTGGGTTATAATATGTTTACAACGGTTCACACGCTTTTAAATATGTTGTAAGTTTATCAATCATTACTGTGTTCGTTTATTACCTTTTACAAACAATTATTTCGCCCACAAAAATTACTTTACAAGTTTGTCCCAATAATAACATGATTGGTGTTGTTAGTTAAGGCGGCAGTATCATTTATCACCTTCAAGGTAAAGAATCAAAGCTCTGTAACATATTACTGATAGGGGGCAGCCGCTCCACGGTTACCGGGGGGTACGAACTATAAAAGATTGAGAGCCACTAAACGATACGTTGCAAGTAAAGATGCGAAGAGCGATTTGTTTGACTGATTGTTTATTGAAAAATGCCATTCTTCTCCCACGCAATCTTCTTATGCGTGGCCGGACATAAAAATTCACTCCCTGAGGCTGGTAAATTTCGCGGTTCTTTCCAATTTAATCATTCACCGATAAATTTAATTAAACGACTGACCAAGGTACGCAAATTGAATTGTTCAGGTGTTGTAAATTTGTACGAAACAGAAAACAACATCTTTGTCTAATTATAATTTTCTCTGTACGCATAAATGTACGAAGCAAACGAAAGTTTTATGTCATACACTGAAAGGTCCATAACAAAACAAATGGACACTTTTCGAATAGAAAGATATTGTTTCTGGTGATTTGGGTTTAAATCAACAGGTAATAAGCTTAGGGTAAAGATCCTATTCCCCATTCTGTATAATTTCTGTCGAAAAAAACTATTGTAAAGATGCTGGGAAAACTATTGTACACAACTGAACCAGTTCACAACGTCAGTGACTTCAAAAACAAGTCTTATATTATACTTGTACTATGTGTTTTCGTAAACAAAACATCGTTGGAATGGTAGAAGTGATGGCTGAACCTCAAACCGGATAACTTTATCCACAAACCGGATATACCTGTTACGTTAGTGAACTTTACTCAAGATTGCCTTGGGGTGATAGCAACTACAAAGATCCGCGTTACTCAAACCACAATACTCCATATTGAATCTGAAATACTCATATATTTTCGTTTTAACCTACAGGTCACACGGAACATTTTCAAGCAGCGTTTACAGGAGAACCACCCGGTGTAAGAGAAGTGGCTCTGGCGTTCTACCAGGGCCTGTGGGCGTTTGACGGGTGGAATCAACTGAATTATGTTATTGAAGAACTCAAGGTAGGCTCTCGACTGCCATCTAGCGACAACACATTTTGTTTGTAGACTTTACAAAAACTACACCTCAAAAAAAATACAATCCACGAGCTACGTAATTAAAGGCAATGATTTTTTTCATAGAAACTGACAATAATTGATAAATTTTACACATAACAGAATAACGCTTGTAATGTAACTACAACACTATTGCAAATATTTTGAGGTTATAGTTAAATTTACTCTTTTCATGTTTTCTAGAATCCTTTTGTAAATCTTCCACGTGCAATCGTAATAGCAATGCTGCTTGTGACCGGTCTCTACATGTTAACCAACGTTGCCTACCTCAGTGCTATGTCTCTAACCGAGCTCTTGGAATCACCAGCTGTCGGGGCGGTAAGCAAAATGTTAACGTCTAGTTTCGGCTTTCAAACTTTAACAAAAATCCTAAAGAGATCTGTTTCCGAGAAGCACCAATCTAAAATTTCAAATTTTGAAGTGTTTTGACGGTTACTTTTATTTCTGCAAACTTTGTTTTTAATAGAAACATTTTGACTTTAACGTCATTGTTAAAGTTTGGTCTTTGCTTCGTATATGCATTACTTATAATAAGGTGATGAATCTGCTTCACGGTTCTGCTTACTGTGCTGTAAAATATTTCATGACGTATTGACGTTTTATATCTTGGCTTGCAGACTTTCGGCGATCGAGTTCTTGGGGTCATGGTGTGGGTGATCCCTGTTGCTGTTACTTGGTCGGTTTTCGGCACTTGCCTTGGTTCCTGTTTCACAGCTGGTAGGATTTCATACGTGGCTGCCAGAGAGGGACAGTTCAGCCAAGTACTCGCCATGCTGCATGTTAAGCGATCGACCCCAGCACCAGCAGTTATATTGAATGTAAGTAAATATAACTTTTTAGATTCAAGCACTTGACTGCTCTATTACTCTGGTTTAAACATCTTTGAGACATTGGGGTTTGTAGGATGATGTAAAGCTGGCAATCGGTCAAGTCGTTGTGCTGACAATTTCTGATATTCTGGACGTTTGTTTTGGACGTTTAATTTCTTCGGCATCGGGTTCCCATTACAATTCAAAACTACTAACAGTATACCAAACTTTAATCACCATTTTAAATTTATTTTGTTGGGTTGTTTGAACCAATGGTTGATTTTGCGCAGGGAGTTTTCGCTTCTTTGATGGTAATTCCAAATGACTTCGATACACTGCTAGACTACTTCAGCTTTTCAATGTGGACATTCCATGGCATGACCTGTGCTGCCTTGCTGTACTTCAGATGGAAGAGGCCTAACCAGCCTCGACCAGTCAAGGTAGATAACATAGCAGAGTCCTGCTCGATTTTGTGTTGATTCTTACATTTTGAGGCACAGAATTTTGTGAAACCAGTTTGTTTTAGGATCATTTGCACACCATAACAGTTTTAGGATCATTTGCACATCTTTTGCGTGCTATAGAAGCATCTAATAGCACAATGCATTGTGTTTTTTTTGGTATAAAAGAAACCAACTATACACTGGCCCTCTTGAAAATTGCTTGATTTCTATACGTGTTATTTTAGGTTCCCATTATAATTCCTATTCTGGTTTGCATCGCGGCTGTCTGCCTTGTCCTTGCACCGATCATCGACCAACCAGAAATACAATATCTCTTTGCACTTCTTTTTATTCTTTCCGGGTTCGCATTCTACCTCCCGTTCGTGCACATGAAAATTCAGAGTCCCGCTATCGGTGAGTTTCTCTTGTTTTCTCCTAGACTGCTACGTGGCACATTTAGAATTCAAAAGATTTTGCAAAGGCAACGCTGTCAAACCTACAGTTGCAAGTCGACTGATGACTCTGGTTAACTTTGTCAGAAGCACAACACTTAAACTTAGGTTTTCATGACTTGCTTGCTAGACGAACACAATGCTAAAAGGATGTTGTTGTTTTTTTAATTTAAAGTGAAATCAATCTTGATAGTGGCATGAGTAACCTACGAGACTTGTAACAAGTAAATCGCCTTTGTTTAGGGAATAAAAGTCCAGTATAATTACCACACAAATTGTTTTTAAATATACAAGGTTATTCGAATTTGTATTTTTGTAACTGCAATATTTATATTCTTTTACAGCGCGCTTCAATCGCTTCCTTCAAAAACTTCTCTACGTTTCGCTTCCAGACGAGGAGGAATGAATCAACTTAAAAAACCCATAAATATCACTGTAAGCTTCAGAGTCTGGAGCTACAAAAACACAAAACATGCGTTGCTGAGGTTTTAAAGCTATCAATGAATTTGGCTGCATCGGGTTAGCGTTGCAATGTGCTGATGCTTGTCGTAAGGGTGCCTCGCAGTGAAGTGGTTTTAGAAGATATTCCATTTTGGCTTCGCTTTGTGTCTTGTTGAATTTCCTGGGTCTATTCAAAGTACGCAAAGATGCCGTGTGCTTTGAACCACAATTGTTTGAGATATTTAAAAGGTTTGTTTATATGTCCTCGAAGAAACTAATTTCGTGATGCTTTGGCGAATTTTTAAGCTTCTTGACAAAATTTCATGCAATTTTCCTTTTCCTACTTTCAATTTTTTTAGTGTTTATCTTTGATTTAAATGTTAACAAATTGTTGTGTTGATTGGTGGCTAATAGATACACAATGTGTTTTTTTCAGTTCTTCGAACGCACATATTTTGCAAATACATGCACAATCCACAAAAATACTACTTTTTACACCTTTTGAACAACAAATTACACACCACACAAGCTAATATCACAATCTCAAGTGGAAGTTTATCGCAGAATCCGTCCAAATCAAATTTCTATCATTAACATTTAATTGTGGCTACGCTTTATGCGGTGGCCCGTGGTATGTTTGTTGAGGTGGTATTTTAAACAATTTTCTAGTTGCTTGTGGTTTACTAAATTAGATGTACTGTTTGTTGTGTCTGAGGCAATAATACATATTTTCTATTTTTCATTTATTCAACTGTGGCTATTCGAGACTCAAGGGCTAATTTTTTACTAATTGTTATATTAGTGGTAACTAAACGGCGTTGTATTTCAATCACGAGAAGAAGTAATTTAAGAAATTTAAAAGTTTGACATGCAAATTTTCGTCGTTTGTTTCTGTATAACGCACTTTAAAGAAATGTAAGAGTTAAAACGGCAGGGAAATAACCAAAAATTCCAAACTACTTCTTATTTTGAATTTGAAAAAAAAATCAAGTGGAAATTTTGAATTTCGGTGCAGTGCATCTGTTTATTGCTTAGTAGTCTATAGCAAAAAAACTTAACGGTTGCCTGTAAATTTTGGCTTAATAGTTTTCATTTCACCATTGCTATTTTATCTTGGTTGCTGGTGTTTTTATTTGTTTGTTTTTGTACGTTTATATCTATTTATTGTTTGTGCTGGACGCTGTTGCTGTTATAACGTGCGTTTAAAACCATAACGTTCACCCGCTTGTAGACTTAAAACTACTGTGCGATTTAACTCCATTTACACAAATAGCATTTGTTTCACTTTCCTGCTTTCCAAAGTTGTTTAAATTTGTAAAATAAACATAGATTTTTGAATCGTTTCTGTTTTTGAAAAAAAATGTTCTTTTAAATGTGAAAAGTTCATTGTTCTCCAACAGAGTTGCCGTCGATCTCGAGAAATTGTAATTATTTTTCTTTCTAAGAATTACACAACTGACTTTAAGACACCCATAACAAGTACTTTTGGAAATTTACTTATGTGGAGAAAAAATAATGAACCGTCGCAGCAAAATTGGCCTTTACAACTAACCTACCTGACTAAAAAAGGTAAAACAGAAGTAAAGATACAGTTCAAAACTAAGGACAAGTCTTAGAAACAAGGACCATATGCTCACTCTTTTAACAGGAAAGCTAAAATGGGCTTTTTTCGGGTACTCTATAATACCTCCTATTTAGCAAACTCTTTCTTCACTCAAGTCTGCGCGAGCTGCAAAATTCGGATTGGAGCAACTGCGCCACAAGTGGCAAAAACTGAAAATAATTTGTTCACTAGGGGGCAGTCACACCACGCCATTAAAAAGTAAGCAAAAACTTGGCCGAATGGGGCAGGAACTTGGCCGAATGGTCTGGCGCGCCTGACCCATATACAGACATAAAAAAAAACTTGATCGGGATTCGTCCCCGGGAGTGTCCTGGGTTCGAACCTCGTGAAAAAAAAAACTTGGCCGAATGGTCTGGCGCGCCTGACCCATATACAGACATAAAAACCCTGGTCAGGATTCGTTTCCGAGAGCGTCATGGCTTCGAACCACGTGAAAAATGGCCCTGGGCTGAAAATAAACAAAAACACCAATCTACGTTCGCACTCGATATAATTCTGGCGTAAAAAAAGACAGAAAAGTAATCAAGATGTTGAAAAGTAAAAAACCTGTCGAAATATTTAAACTAGTGGTTCGACCTAAACACACCAGCAAAATTTGATCACAGAACCGACGACCAACTATAACATAATTTAGAAATTCAGGACTATCAATGTTAAAAAAAACGTAATTTTAGTTTGCTGGTATCTGTATCAACTGGACTAAATTCATTTCCATTAATTTGCAAAAACATCAAGTATTCAAACACTATAGTTTGAAAATCTATTCCTGGCACTGTATTCTACAAAGCAAACAACAAGGATCAATTAGTGCGACAAAACCCGCTAAGAAGGATGTGGATTATGACGAACGACCATTCATTTGCCATAATTAGAGCCGCAATGTCCCGGCAGAAAGTCGAATAAGTCTTTATCAAGCATCAGAGGCCAACTGTCCGAGTGACATGTATTGTAATTTGTTCAGCACCCGACCTTAGCCCCGCTCACCACGAAGCATGAATGCAAAGGGAAGGGAGATTACAAGGCTAAGAGAGGCCAACTCGTTTTGCCAGCCAACTTGCATTGCGGCTTTTCGCAGGACATTTCAATTCGTTTGGGAATTTGAAAACGGTTGGCGTGAAATTCGTGTCTTGTCACCGCGGCACCAAAACACGCTTTAATCCAGACCTGTGGCGTGCGCTCGCGTCAAGGCAAAATACCGGCGGGGCAGCAGTGCACACCCATCGGCCCGTTAGGCTTAATTGAAGCTGCCACACGTAATGCAGGCACCTCGAATTTTGACAAACTTTTCGACAGCCTAAATCCGCGCGTGCCACTTCACAACGTTCGGTGCGCTTCGGTTTTGCCTGCGCCTCCAGTCGCGGTGAGTTCAAATCCCCGAGCGACACCCACGTCATGAGTCACGTGTCAAGTTGTGCGCTACGGTGGCAGTTTATGGAATCAATGCCGACTGTCGGTTGGCGGGGGCTCGCAGGAGGGGACAGGGCGAGTTTAACGCCTGTAGCCTCTGCTCATTAATAATTAACTCGCGTTTGTCTTGGGGAACGGGCGTAATTTGACAGCGGACATGGAGGCTCATCACATGTCGCGCGCGTCGCGAAATTGGCTTCATTTGTGATGTCATGGACATTTGCACCCCTAATGCATTTCGCTGGCGGCGGCGACACGATATTAATGCGCCCTGATGTAACTCGAAGTGACTGGGAGCAGAGGGGCGGGCATTCTTTTTCATTTGCGTCTCCGCTTCATTTGACAGGTGCCGTGTCCCTCCTGCAAACTCCGTCCAAGTCTCAGCTCGATGGCAGCCACAAAGCTATGTCGTTGGCAGGAAAATGATAATTTATTTCAAATCAAGGCCGATAGTTGACCGCTTTTCAAAATGCGAGGGTACTTGTACATTTTTCCATTACTAAAGGTCAACATTTTTCGGCAAAGGGCTCTCGTTATGCCAGGGCTAAAATACAAATTAAAGTTTGAATTTTAAACTGCCTTAGGAACTTAATTTCAGAACGGGCGAGCTGGTGCATTTTGCCATTGTGCTGGTTACTTGAATCTTGCATACACGTGGGAAACGTTTACATACAAGTAGCAGAAAAATTTAACGAAATGTTCAGATATTGTGTTTCGGGTCCCATTTTTCAATTTTAAATGCTTTGTATCCATGTATGACAGGAAATACGAAGAAAGCCTCAAGCCACAAATCTAGACTTGCTAGTTCTATTTGTTCATATCACTGCTCGTAATTCCATCAGGTTATTAATTTCAATATGAAAGCGGTTTCAGTGGTGATTTTAGACCTTCAATATCAGGGGTGTCTGAAATAAACACAATGAGATATGAGAAATCGTTACTCCCATAATTTGCACTAAGTGTCTGCTGTCAACGGTTATCCGGTGTCCATATGAAGACACCTAATTGCTAAATTGCGTGTCATTGATGACAGATTGGATTAGCGGGTAAAATTTAAATTAAAAACTCTATTTCCCGATCGTATTTTTGGGACGGGATGGTGATTTTCTTTTTATTAATTTTCAACTTTATTTAACAAATTTTAGTGTTCCGGTTGCACATGAATGTAAACCTTAAGTAACACTATGTTAATTTTTCAGTAATTAAATTTTTAAGCCTGTCTGATTTACAAATTGCAATAACGTTCATTTGCGTTTGAATTTATTCATTATGTACCTCCAAATTAAGCTCTGAAACAACGAATTGTACAACCAACACACTTTAATCGTAAAAGTAGGTTTTCAAAAGTCGACAACGTTATAGAATGCTACATCGAAAGTAGGTCGGCATTCGGCATTTGGTTGCAGCAAAAATCTTTCGCTATAAAATCCATTGTGATGTGACAAAGCGCGGTTTGAGAGCGATAAATCGTTGCCGCGCTGGACACGGGTTACCATATGTGGACCAGGCATAAAATTTACGTCCCAACAGATTTTACGGCCCTACACACAATGGATGTTGGAATGTCCGAGTCGTGGGCTCGGACTGCCGTAAATTTAGCGCGAAAAAGTCGAGCCCGGGCGCGCACAGAGCGTCGTAAAGCAAAGTTTTGGCGTCAGAAGCGGTGCCTCGATGACCCCAAGCGGAATTTACGAGCTCGCCCGCGGGACCTACAAACTATAGGGTAACGACCCGCTTCGGCCATTTAAGTGCAGTCTGATGTTGACACCCGCTGAGGCGACAATGTCCAGTGACGAGGGTAACAAATATTTTATAGCGATTCGGCGGCAAGGACAAACATAGCGGCACAGTTCGTACGAGATAAATTCGCTCGGCCGAACTCGTTAACACTCTGCACAATGCTTTTGCAACGGTTGCGAAATGCTACATTTGGTAAAACTAAGATTTGAAGATTTTTTTACATGTCTGGTCACTTGGAAAATTAAACTTATAGTGACCAGTTTGGGCACGTAATTTTAAATTTCAGTAGCCGGTATAAAATAGCTCGTAACATTTTCACAAAAGAAACCCGTCCCCGAATACAAACTCCAATTCTTTGTGTGGGATCCAGTTATAAACCTAGAAAGGCAAACTTCCGAAAGTGTTCTTTGACGTATATTTAAATCTTGTACCACAGTTGTCGGGGCGGATTTTGGGGTCGGAATTCAGGTTGAGTTCAATGAAACGGGCTTGATTTGTTCCTGGCTTAACGTTTAAAATCATTTTTCACATTTTTACCAACGGGCCTGATTTTGCGTTTTTGATGGGTTTCTGGCTTTTACTTTCGAGAGGAGCCAAATTTCAGGCCCGCTTACCACGCTGATCACATGTAGCGACATTGGCCAAACACAATCCGTACACTAAAAACATCTATACTCTTGTTAATTTGATAACGTTGTTATGTATGTTATGTAAGTCTTTTTTGAAACGTCCAATTAGTAGGGATAATATATAACCTTGTTTCAAGCAAGATTGCAATTTGCACTCCAGGACTAATGGTGATTTATGTGCGAAAGTTGCAGTTTACTAAGACTCACATTGCAATACCAACTTGCTGGAACTTCAAGCCACTGGGTAACTTTGTGTACAAAACCTTATCTCGTCCTTGTGTGATTTGGAAATTATCTTGTTTCGACTGCAAATACGGATTCCCCTTCTCGTTTGCTCAAGGTATGACGTAGAATCTGAGCTTTGCAAGCAAGAAAATGAGAAATTTTTTAACATTCTTGGACTTTGGGGCAAATATTAGTTGCAATGTTTCGTATTATTTGTAGATATAATGACCTTGGCGCAACAATAACACCCACCACACTTCGCTTTATATGCTACAACCTTGGAATTAATTGTGTGACTGTGTTTTTATTTTATTTGGCGAGCGAAATAAACTTAACATAACTTGGTTAAGGTTCGAATGAAACTGCAAATTGTGTTTAACGGCTGTAACAAGTGCCATTTACTTAAATCGGATTTTTGACTTTGAAGCTGTACGTAATGGGAGTTATTCCAACAAGATATTATTTTTGCTACAACTTTTGAGGACTGCATGTAAGTGGTGCTGTAATTCAGAAGGACAGATTTACGAATAACGTTATCAAAAAAAAATCTCGCCTTTTACACAAACTTTACCTAAGTTACAATTCTAAAGACTTCAAAAGGGGTAGAAATCATAAAAACAACGCATGCTGTTTTGAAAATATTATACACAACTGGTACAAGTTTGAAAAGGTAATTCTTATGTGTTCGTGCAAGACCAAAACCGTGCTAAAAGGGTTTTTAGTTAGTTAAAGTAATTAAATTTTACACTTCACTCACATACCAACACACCTATGATATGTGTAACAACATAAAAACGAACAGCAAAATTTGTAAGCGCGCCTTTTGTAAACTTTACACAGCGGCTTATTGGCAAACAAAGGGTTTTTGGTTTATTGCAAGGTTTGCTGACACGGGCACTGAACGTTGGCTCAGTAACAGGATTATCAGAGCATTAGTGTGAGTTTACTGCAAGCAAGCTTGCGGTGGGGAGCCCGTGTGCTTCTGACACTCGTAAGCCATTTAAAACAAACGTAAACAAGCAGTTAGAACGGTGCTTTGAAATTCACTGGAGAATCTCCCCAGACGTCAATCAGGAACGAACATTTTTTCAAACTTTTTATCCAACTGTTGCTTTTGAAATCAAACAGCGCAGATACCACATAAGAAAAAAGGAATGATATAACACTCTTATAATATGAACTGACGCAATGGTGTATAGATATAAGTATATTGTATTGATAAGTATATTTGTTTTAATGTGCAGCCATTGTAACCTATAAATGAAGGCAATAGCAATGTTTGTCCACGCAAAATACTGGTAAACCGAATCTTATCTATCGGCACATATTTGATATTGCCGAAGGTAAAATATTTTTCTTTGCACTGATGATGACAACAGCGATTGATTTCAAAACCCCTAAACCCAAGTATAATCACTAAACCCAAGTCTTATGGCGGTTTTCATTTTACTTAAGTTTTTCCACAATGAAAAAATGCCCAGTTTTGTTCTTTGGAAAATTGGTCGTTTTAACAAATTTCCTTTGATAATTTCTTGTATGGAACAAAGCAGGGACATTGTAGCAAGAGTTTAAAGATAGAAACTGCTGCTAAAGATGTTTAAGTAACAAACGGACGCCCTGACAAGCAATAATTCATTAGACAACTATCACTTGCGTTTCACCCGCAAGCCCCTGTAACTCACGCGCCTAAAATAGCTCGAATTCGACTGTGATGACATCACACACAGAGGCGAGGTGCCTTCAAAGGGGCCGACGCTGTACGAAAGTGATTACCGTTGGTGGAAAATTAAGTCTCTTGCTCGGGCAGCGGCGCCAACGCCGATTAGGGCTCGTCCATGCATGGGTGAATTCTGGAGCACCCGGCATTGAGCCCGAGATGGGAATCAGGTGATTAACTCCCAGCCTAAGCACGACCCACAGGGGTAAGGGGGTCATACGGGTAACTTATGCTACGTTTCTATGGGCGAAAGTTTGGTGAGTAAAGAAAGGTGTCTTTTTTACACAAAAATGACTGAAAAGCATTATGAATCGTCACCGGTGTGGCATACGTATAAATGTTTTTGTAGTGTGCATATAAACTTAACCTGACGATTTTGAGGTTTTACCCCAGTCTTGATGCAGACTACTTTGAAAACTTTATGAAGTTGCGTAAAAATAAACAAACACATGATCGATTGGAATTTAAACAGTCATATGTTTCAGAACAAAAACCGGTTAAATATCCCTAAAATAGTTCGCAAAACATGTGAGAATCAACTTACATATCTACAGCCATTGTACAGACTGGGATGAAGGGGCTTGAAATACTCATTTTTTATGTGTGGAAACATAGCAACAACTCATAAGTCTCATCAACAACAAAAAAAGAAGTAGGCCGATATTTGGAACTTGCCCAAACGCCGATACAAAGGTAAAATCACGAAATTCTCGTCACAAGCGGCGCCAGATCCCCACCTGGCAATAAACTTGCCTCGGAACAAAATCTACAGCGCCTACACACGAAATTGTACCCAAACTTTATTAGCTCGCTGCAAAAGGTGCAAGCCCCTTTAGTATCCATCGTTTTTTGTTATGTACTCAATGCAGTAGTAAACGCTCCATAAACAGCGAAAAAATGCGGAAAATGCGGTTTATAATATTAAGTACACATGACACATTTTGTCGATCTGCGTTTACTCAACCTCGCCGCAATGTACACAGGCTTAAAGCAAACTATAGAAAGTGGTGAGATTAACACAACCCAAAGTGGCGAAGTCAACAAATGTTGTTTCAAACTTAAGTGCTTCCAAATCCCAGGCGCCATAAGCTTCCATTTCGGCCAGAAAAGACAAAAACAATTCAACCCAGTTCACTCGTACCCAGCCGGGGCTTCAACATCTGGTCGTGAATCGTTGTGACAGACAACGAACGGATTTGATTACACCGCGGGGTCATAGGTTACGATTACATTTACTTTAGACATTGTTCTCGGTCTGTTGTCGATCGACACCTGTTTGTGACGTCACAATAGAGCTCTTCACACGGTTTCGCGATCGCGTCCTTCCTGTGTGGCGTTGGAATTTCGCAAACGGCTTTAATTTCCTTTGGAGTGTTATACATACTCACTCTTATATATTTTTGTGCTGAGTTTTTAGCTCATGAACGACAACCGTAGAGGATCACTTTACCATTACATTGAACCAATTTCCACTGAAACTAATATAAAATAACGACAAACAGTTTGGTGTGTTATATTAATATATTGTAAAATTATGATCAATACGTTGCCAAAAAAATGTCTGGAGTTATTTAAGCTTGAAAACGCAGGTGGCACAACAAACATAGTCTTAACAAAAACAAAATATTTCACAAAGGGTGGCAACAGTTTTGTCGAATGATTTGTTATCATAAAGACTAAGTTTTATTCCAGTTAAATGGTAAGTTAGTTCTCAGGAGACCTACGAAAATATTTAACACTAAAGACGTTGACAAAAAACCATTCACTTATTACGATGAAAATAACTTATTCTGATTCTCTACTATTTACCAACCGTATTCGGATCATTTCAAATCGTGCATATATACTTTTTGTACAGCTCGTTTTCGATTTGATGTGCGGTGTTGCGCTTGAATAAAACAACCAAACTTACAAGAGAAAATCACTCGAGTTGTGGAAAACAAATGGCATGTGCAAAAAGATCCCAAAGCCAAAAGATTTCGATCGCAAACAAAAGGGTCCAAATATTCAATTAAGCCTGGATTCAAAAACATTATTCGTGGGAATCATAGAAAACAGGAAGCCGCACGAACCGATGTGAACGCCCACGATCGAACAGAGGCAGGCGCGAAATGACAAGGGTCTCGTTTCACACCTCGCGCTGTCGGCAGGCCGCCTTAAATAAACTTACCAAGGTCTAACAAAAGCCTGGCGCACCTCGACAATACCGGGTCGAGTGGAAACTGTAACACCGCCTGATAAGAATTCGTTATTTGACGCCTCCGGACTGTCGGGGGCCGCGAACGGACTGACGTGGCCGCCATTTCGACACCCGAGCCTGATAAGTGTGCTGAGTCCACGTATCAAGTTACTTCATTCAACGAGCGACAAGTAGACGCGATTTAACGCCAGATCTCGACCACTGTTTACTTTGCCTTCTCGAGGCGACGACGCGACACAATAGGGACACTTGACCCTGAGTGACCCCGGTGGTGTTACGTCACAACGACGCACCTTGGCCGTGGGGAGCTTTGGGAAACGCGTTAATGGGTGAAAAAGTTGCGAAGAGGTTGATGATAAAGTTTTCCTGGTGATGCAAGCTAAATGTTAAAATAAAAAAAACACATTTGTGCTCTTTACTGCTTCGTTTATTCGTGGGTAAATTGGTTTACGTTTGTTGAAGCTTTTGCATTTTTTCTGTAAAAACAAAAATAATTGACTTTACTTGTTATTCAGGTATAGGCATGTTTGTTTATGTAACGTAACTCAGCTAAGATACATGCGCCTCTTCGCATTTACGCTTTAGTGTTCATTTTGCATTTTTCTGACCAGAAAATTGTCCAGGAAACACTCTTAGGCTTGGCAAAGATCACATTTTCAATACGACTCAACCCGCTTGAATCTTGTTTGCAAAAGATCCTGTCAAAGTGTTTGACGCGTAGAATTCCACGAAAGTCGTTTTTCCGCCGATAAACAAGATACTTTAAAACTTTTTTAAGCAGATCAACGTCGCACGCGTTACAACCCCAAATACCGCAATTGTTTATGATCACGTGACCGCTCGTCGCCGCTTCGAGAAGAGCTGCCAAAGCGATCCCATTATGACGTGTGCAAAACTCACACTTACGTCACACCGCGGGACAATGGCTCAGAGGGGAGGGGGCGCGGGTTCTTTGTCGACGGCCATTAGGCGCTTAAGAAGCAGCACCATTGTGGCGCCAATTCCACTTACGAGTCTGGTACAACTGGTGGGCCCGCGCCGCAAAATACTACTACACCGTTTGTTGTTGTTTGCTTAACGGCTTCTGTTTATCTTCGTAAGCCCCTGACTAATACGTGTCAAGGCAAGAGCGCTGGTGGACGCCTCCTATTTGTCTCCGTAAATTTGTGCAAGCATTTAGACCTATGGGAAAGCTCCTCTACCCTTCAGAGTATTGTGACACCTTCAAGTGATGCAGAGGGGGTGAAATCGTGTTAACAGGGTAACACGACCCCCTAACCCCATGTGGAACCCATAATGTGGCGTATCCTTCCTTATATAGCCCCAAAAAATGCAATGTGGCTTATGCTGACTCATGAGATGTACTGCAAAATTTTCGGAGCCGTGTATCGAGTATTCAAATTTGCTGCGATATTTCTTCATCACGAAACTGTACTTGCATGGGTACAGAGGAATAAGAGATGCAACTAACAACGCGAAACAAGACACTGTCTGATGAAGATGCATTGTGCGAGCGCGGGGTCATGGGGTACGCGGGGCAACAGATCGGAGGATTTGCTTGTAAAAACATTTGCAATCTGTAGTAGGAGGAACTGTTTTGAGACAATGGAGATTCTAGAATATAACTTATCTTATTTCCTGCACAAATTAATGGATTCCACCTAAACACAAGAAAAATAAACCAGTGAAAATCTTTTGTGTGTAAATTGTTTCAACACCATCGCTACAAATACTGCCAATATTTTCATTACAGTAAATGGCGTCAAACTGTAATATTTTGTAACATTGCCAAATGCAGAAATTCTCGCAAAGGTTTGCTTAATCTAAATCTGTTTTTTCAACGAAGTTAAATCTACAAACGTAATTTTGGACGTTACGCTGAGCTTTCTGGTTTTTGCGTTGTTAGTACATTTTCAAAACATACACATTCGAAACAGTCAACAAAACCAAAGGTTGACAAAGCAAGTACCAATCGTTGTGGTAAATCATCAGCAACACATTTGACTGCCAAACCACGCTAGTCTGGTGGTGTTCCAAATCGACAATACAAAATGGTGGATCACTCCCCACTACCGTGTCTGTGGACTTCAATGGTTCAAATATTGTGTACTTAAGGTATTTGGTAATTAGCAAGAACTTAAATGTCACCCAAGTGTCGGAAAATTTTGAGGTCAAGTCAAAAATGTTAACGCATTGCTTTTGCGTTTAAAAATTGATGGCCTATATATACTGAAGGAAAAATTGAAAGTTTGTTGATTAATTCTTATAGGCTGCTTTGACCAATAAATAAAAGCCTAATTAATGTCTCCAAGTTTGGAATAAAATTGTCACAGTTTCGCATATGTCAAGTAGGACATTACAAAATTTGTTCAGTGACTCAACGGAGTGCCGGCAAACACCAGGAATTTTATTGTTAATATTTTAAAATTTAGCAAATCCATCACTAGATCAACACAAAATTAAGGTGAAATATCCCAATAAAAAATATCTATAGCCAACAAAGATTCACACTTTAAAAGTGACAACGAGCCACTGGCTACAGGGTCGTCATCTGTGGGAAGCGTAGTTTCCGGAACGAGACAAAGCGAGGTCGAATTTCCTATTTTAAGTGTTGCTCGGCGCCAGGGAAACTCGCGACGCCAATTAACAAACAAAGGCAATCGGTGGGTTGCGCGGAATGCCTCTGATAATCTCATTGTGCAAGGGTGTGGGTGGGGTGTGATGATAGCGCCTGGTCGGCGTCAAAAAACAAGAACAATTTGATAACTACGTGCTAACGACGCACAATTTGATCATTGCTACTTGTTGTAGAGATGAAGCACAAAATTTGCCGCCAGTTTAAAGAAAGAGATTCGAATTGGTGGTTTATTTAAGTAAAACTTGTTTCGAGAAAAAGTGTTGCAAGATTTAAACATTTTTTGTCCACATTATTTTTTATTATTATTCAAAAATTACAACTAAATTCGTTTTTACGTCGCATTACCTCAATATAAAACAAATTATAATTGCAGAAATACTAAAAACAAAAACAGGTTGCAACATGTCGTCAACAGTTATAGAATATTGTGTAAATTAACTTTTATTGGGTTTAGTCGAAATTTCGTGCAAAAAAAACTTTAGAACTATAAGCAGGTCTTTAAAAGATTTGGTCAACGTATACGTTGTGTCGGTTTTCCCACATATGTAACCGCATATTGTATGTCGCATGTGCTTTTTAAATGGCGGAAAAGCCCGGGCAACATGTACTTTGACACGTCTCCAACCGTGGTTTGGATAATTCGAATACCTGCCCGAGGTTTAAAGCGCACACCGTTTTTTTTCTCTGAATACTTGACTTTATCAATAAGCACATATACCCTGAAGCTCATGTAGAAATGAACCCTTACCCAAACAATTTAACCAAACTCCAATATAAGCCGCTGTAACGATTATACAATTGACGGTTTTGTCAATTGATTGCTATTTTCCAATGTCACAATTAAAGAAATAATTCAAGTGCCAGCGTTATTGTACTTGCAACGTATAAATAAGTTAAGATGAACATAAATTCATTACTTGGATCAGCCCTGGAGCGTACTGTGATGCGTAAAAATAAGATATACTGTTCTACAGTTACTTATTTTCTGTATTTTCTGAGTCGAAGAGGCCCACCCCGTCTCAACATATGACGACCGGCCAATATTTTTTTTATGTCGTCCCTAGGATAAATTAAGTAGTACTTGATCGGTGGTAAGTCTACTAATCAGGCTTGAGAGAACAGAGCATCAGGATGTTCGGCAAACCAAACACCTGTTGCTTCAACTTATCCCTCCAGGTGACTTAATATGGGGGCACAACCATCCATTTAGCCTCTTGAGGGCGCCCCAGTCGTAAATTTCCATTTGCGGTGAGCGGACAAATTGGGTTTTGACAGGATCGCGTAGTTGCCCATAATTTTGCGGTCAACCCGCTGCGGCTGAGCAAATGTTGCACAACACACAATACGCGGCGGGTGTGGAGAGGTTTGCTTTCAAGAAAATTTCGTGAAACCTGGTATGTTTTGCCCCAAGCACGGGTTCGCGTAAGCCCCGCATCGTTTTACGACCGAACGAACACCGACAGCTCCGTGATCGTTCATCTTAGGCCGCGCCGAAAATTATAACGACTCAGCAAAGCGCTTGATTCGATTACAGCACGCAGTGCTATCCTTCGGCGCGAGACAAGCTTATTTTCGCGATCTTTCGGGCAGCGGTTTACTGGCAAGCGCAACTTCACTGGTGACGGAGCATACACACAAGGGTAAAACGCGGCCCCAGCACTTTGACCTTTTAACCTTATTAGACTGAGGTGCGTATCCCGCTGGACGAAAGCCCCGTGCCTGTCCGGATACGATAACAATCGCAGGTTCACGCGAACGCCACAAATTCGACTTAATTTGCTGTTCTCTAAGCGGCCAAGTTAACAAAGGAATAGCGCAGGAACCGTCAAATTCAACAAACCAACATAATTTACTTTCTTGGTGAAAGGATAATTTTTTTCGCCTCTGGCTTAAGACGATTCTAGCGGTACCCAATAATTTGAGTTGCTAATTGCTTCACGCAATTTTCAACTGCTTATTTTCTTTGTACTTCCATCGGAACTACGTTCAGGTCCCCGCATTAGTGCTCGCAAACTTTGCGTTGTGATTGGTTAATAGAGTCACGTGACAGTAAAATGGCGCTTGTTCGCAACAAGGTTTGTTTCGACATTTTCGACGTATTTTGGGAGCAGTTAAGGTCTAAGTTTTCTTTTTACTAGAAAAATTGAAAAGTTTTCTTTCCCAAAACGACCTTGAAACTACATACTTCTAAATATTAGCAACACATGTAGCCATTTTAACTTTGCATATTTGGAGCAGTGCTGAGCAAAATGGAAGCCGATCATTTTGTTCTAATTCAAGTCAACAAAAAGTCGCTGAACTCTTAAATACTTCCGAAACTGGAATCCTCCAAAACATTACTCCCGTCGGAGGGAAAACAAAAAGTTCACCGCCATATATGTATTGGAAGCCTTTTCAAAGACGATGAAGATATCATCCACGATCCAGATACATTCCTCCGCTCAATGCAATGCGTACGTGACACTGAACGCATGTCCAAGCATTTTCATCTGGAAACCTGGCTAAACTTACTCCGTTCGACCTTGCAATATGCCATTCAGTGGTTTTTCCCGGCGCCCGCGAACCATTTTTGCGTCACAATTACCATCTCGGCCAGCAGATCAAGCCGGCTCCCATAACGGGTTCGCTGTGACTAAAACAATGCCATGCGGTTGATTCGGAAGGTCGTACGTTGCCAGATTTCGGAGTAACGAGCCCTGCTACGTGCAGAAAGCAAGTGAGCAAATGGTTACGATTTCCAAACCAAGGTCAATGGCAAAAGGTCGTTGAATTTTTTAACCGATTTCTTGGGAAAATGAAAACGTGCGAAGGCATTGGAATATACGTAACTGCTGTTTAAGGCATGAATTGTGGGCTGAATTTGGACATGAACGGCAGTTCAAAATGCTACACAGATCATAGTACCTTTATTGTTTGTATTTCAAGATGTCATTGGAATCTACGGATCATATTTTATCAGCAAATTACGTCGAATTCCTTCATACCAAAAAGTCTCCAAATTTAAGCAATAAAAAATTGTGGCGATCTTTGAAGCTCATTGAAATATTTGGCAACAACAAGCTAATCGAGACAAAGCCAGTTGTACATTAGGTGATCAAGCGACAAAGCAGGTGTTGTTGATCACCACAGATCGTCGTCCAATCTCTAGCAAGTGCGTCATCGCCCTGCGGTCAGCCTCTGCTTGACCTCGATGAACTTGTACGCGTGGCACGTGGCCTAGGGGAGATTGAAAGTTCACACTAGCGCTTATTCTGGGCGCGAAATAAAGCGCTCGCCACCCTTAAATTTCAACAATTCCGCCAGCGGCGCCCGGAAACACTTCGCACCGCGAGAATTCCTGCCAAGACACGTGATTGGCTCACTGCTCGGTCACGTGACTGCCTGCGGTGGCTGGCCCGGGTCAGGGGAGCTGTGATTGACGCAACAAGCAAAGAAACGTCGTTGATTTGTCGAATTCTCACGACCCCGCTCCCTAGCGCGCGCGACCCCTTATCTCTTATCGGACATAAGTTCATAATCGCTTGTTATTCGGCGTTGGTCGACGCTGACCAAGCCGGGAAAGGTCACAGACGAAGTGAGCAACAATTGTAACAAGCCGCTTTCCCGCAGCTGCTATAATTGTGCCGTGTACTTTTGCCCATGCCAGGGTTTATTTCTGCACTTTATGGTTGTGAACAATTTGGACCGCACGTTTTTTTTGACAAGAGCTCACGAGAATAAATGAACTCAGAAAAATAGCATCAGTATACCCAATGCCATTGCTCGAACGAGATTGAACCTTTCGATATTGTACTGATAATATTTGAAGCACTATACAGTAGACACATAAGTGAAAAGTAGCATATTCAGCATACATTGCACTGATGATAACATATACGATGAAACATTAATAACATAATGTATTCAATAAACACGTCTCTGGCAGTTTAGTTTCCGATTTTGATCAGCCTATCATATTAAAAAGGCAAAAACTGATTTTCAAACTGTTTATCGCAAAAACAAAAAAAATCTAAAGCTAATTTTTTATTGCCGACGCTATCACGTAATGTAATCGAAATTGCCCATCGTTTTATATTTGCGTCTTGGATGAGTGTTGATACTACAGCGAAATCAACCAGTGACCTTTGGAACGTTGCAAAGGAAACGTCGCAACTTTCCTATACATAACGGAATCACTTTAACCGAACGACAGTAGATTGAACCCTGGGTGAGCAACCTCTCATTCATCAGCGTGTGTCAGTGTATAGCCTTGTGGTGTAACCATGTCTCAACATATATCAACTCGTTATCATTGGTCGATTTAACGCAATCGCACCGCCTATCGACCCCCTTTACACGCCTTTATCAAGTGTAGTGCACGAAAATACACGACGCTGGTGCGATAGGAAAAGTTCGATGTCCCAAGTGATAGCAAACTACACACGAATTGGGAAGGGACACGCGCCCCGGCTCGACACATGTTAGTGGTAAAGGTATGGTACTTGGGTTTCCTGATATCAGCTTCCTAACATGGCGTTTCGGGGTCCAAAGCATACACTGCCCTTGAACTTTTGACATGTACGATTGAAGTTTGTGTCAAGATCCTGTTGTAAAACACCTCCAGGTGTGTTGAAATATTACCTCATGTCCGGGCCAAGTGTGGATCAAAATGAATTCGTCGGTCTCCAAATATGTTTTAACCCCGGTCAAAGTGTAATGGACATTTTTACGGAAATGTTACTCAAATAAACTGCGGGTAATTCTGTTTAATGAATAGACCACAGAGGATGCTATTTTTTCAGTATATTTCCAAAGTAGAGAGTGTATGATGCGGTCATACAGGTTGCGAAATCTTTAAGGGTTGTAATACGACACATTTATCTCCCAAGACAGAAACATTTCACAAACATTCCAAAGAAACAAAACACTTTTAAACACCAGATTTTTAGTATATTTTATTGCCTTCCTTGAAAAATACACTAGATAAGAGAAAAGAAGACTAAACATAAAATCCAATGAAGAGAAAAAATGGGAATATGTGTTATACCCAAAATTGTTGTAAAAGTTGTAGAGCCAACTGTGATCCTATATCAAATTCAAACGAGATATCTAATGACCTTGTAAACTAACGCTCAGCTTAGTTAATTCCCGACGAATGGGCAACAACAAAGGTCGTTGCTCCCACAATCGTTTATATGACGTAATAAATCAGCCTGGCGCAAATTAAACGAAGCAACATCAATAAATTGCGGACAATGGTCAGTGCGTCCGATGCGTTTGATCTTCAAACACAAACAAGGAATTTCTTTCGAAGGGCGTTGTTTATTTTGGACACGTGATCGAATGTTGACCAATCAAACACGTCCGCGGCGAATTTCCGTGAAAGTTGGGACAAACAGCGAAACAGTAAATCTGATCGACAAACCGACGAATCGTAAATTTCGGTTCAACGATTACGTAATCGCACGCGTAGCCCGCCAGTTTGGTTGTTTCGTAACAAATCATTCAGGTCAAAACATTTTAAAATCAGGTCAAAACATTTTTTAGCATGGCAGAACGCAATAAAAGGCATAGGCTTAACTTTGAATGAAATGTTTTCTCAAAAAAGTTAGGAATTTAGTGAAAAAGATTGCAGGAAAAAGTCTAAAAGATTTTTACAAAATATCACAATTTTGAACTTAAACGAGTTCAAAGGTAAATGTTACCCTTACCGGTTAAACTTGGGTTGTATTTGTATTGACAAAATTGTGTACAACCTCGAAAAAGCATTACACCAGCGACTACACAAACCAAACATGTTATTCGAGCAAATTAGCAAATAGTCTGATTGGTTGACAAAGTCACGTGGTTACAGGCAATTTATCTCCACACCGTAATCCCTTACAAACGACGAGAATCAATGCGTTCCATGTAATTGCTCTAACGCAGTTGGTGTTTGGACGCTAACAAGCATCAACTATATCCCAAGCGACCCTTAGGTCATAAAGACAACTTGAATGGCGTTGGTGGACCAATAAACTTGACGCATGGGCAAATTGTTTCGTCAGTGTAATTTTACAGATGGCCTAATTTGAAATGGAAATAGCAAAATACGGTTGATTGACATATCGTAGTTGATGTCAAATTTAACGGTATCGTCAAATAAAATTTACTCTTAAAATCAAGTGCTATTTTTTAAGTTCTTGAAAAGGTGACGACATTTTTGTTTTCATTGCCTATTTGTCGCAATTTTTTATTTAAACAAGAAAAACAAAGGTCAGAGAACCTATAGAGTTTGTGTGTTTCTGCATTAAGCGCTTGACATTTTCTTGGAAAAGCAAATGTTCAAATTGGAAAAATGATTCAGTCATGCTCAAAAAGCAATCATACTTACAGACACTGAAATACAATATAATACGGATTAACACTGAAATATACGGATTGAAATTCTTAGTACAAGCATAAGCTTTGATTTCACTTTTACAGTTGCTAGTTTTGAACATATGAGGCAAAACATTTGAAACTCTTCTATTTCCGTAATATCAAACAACATCGCGATGTTTGTATTTTTGGGACGTGAAGGGTAAGCAAAATTAGATTTAATGTGACAACCAGTAACGGATTAGGTTTGAACTGTTCATGGAGCAAACCACAAGTTGCAAATAAGGCTGATGACTGGATGTCAACAAAAACGTGCCATTTTCATCCCAGCACCTTTCAAACATTTGTGACCAATCACCAAAGCGCATTTTGTCACGTGATGAACGATACAATACAAAATGAGCGAAGCATTTTGTTTTTTATAAATATACGTTTGTACTTTATTATCATTTTTGCTTGCGCGTTTAGTACCGTAATGCACGTTAATAAAAGATTTAGGAAATATTTTTGCCTTCTACAAGATGGAGGGATATAATGACCATTGTCATTCGGTTCGTATAGTGTTTTTTTTAGACATAATTTTTCAACTTTAAAGTAGTCTTCTATATCACTAAGCCGCGGTCAACTTTATGCACTATTTTACACTATTTGCTACCAAGCTGACCTTTATCAGAGAGATTTGACACGGTGAAAGTAAATAGTCGTATAAGCTAGCTCGGTGTCAGCACGGTGAACAAGGGCGACCAATGACTGTCTGGCAAACACCAAGTTTTAAAGCACAAATGCAGTCCGGACTGGGCAAACAGTGTTTAAAAAAGACTTTCGTTCACACACCTATTTTGGCGGTTTTTAAATTGGACAAGGGGGTCATGAAATATCCGCAATGCGTTTAACACAGAAAAACACATTTCACAACTCGTACAGCAAACTGTATAAAAGGCACTGCCCGGGCAATAAAAAAGAATAAATTTGAAGAGATTTAATCTGGACGCAGTTAAACTTGCTGTTGTCCGAATTCCAAAGATGTCCGTTGAGAACCGTTTTTAGCGCAAGAAGGCTATAACGAATCTCGACAAAGTCGTTCGTAGAAAGGTTTATACTCAGTGCGAACATACAGCCTCATTTTTAATTTAAAATTACCCCTTTTTAAAGATTTTATCCAGTCAGTTTTTCAGAATGTATAGAGTTAGTTCCATTTGATCTTGTGCTACTGTTTTACGACAAATTAATTACGCTATTTTAAATTTCAATGACATTTGCTGGTCAAGAAAAAAAGTTGAGCATCTGTACGCCCAAAGTACACCCCATCAAAATCATTTGAGAATTCCATTCGATGAAAACTGCCATAAACAACATTTGTAATCAACTAATAACAAGGACATATAGAAACCTAAAATCAGGTTCAATTTCGTAAGTATTTTGGGTTATTGATATTTTGGGTTTTTATTTATGTCAAACAAAATCATTCATATGTTGAAAACGTACCCAAATTTTTATGTAACTCAAGGTATGCACCTCCTCCCAACGCTCAGTCAGGTGATGTAACAGTGAAACTGAGTTTAGTTCCTTGCGACCACAACAGGGAAAGTATACACATCGCGGTGGGCCGGCAAAATAAAGATGTCAGCTCAAATTTATACCTCAAACATAGCCCCATCGGCATCTATTTTTAACCTCTCAGTGATGACCCGACTTGCTTGATTGGGGTGTGGTGGCAACAGAAAAGGGGCGTAAATCATACAGCGGTGATAGTGTCAAGCGCCTTGTCCACCCGTTCTATGATAATTACAAATCAACCCCACTGTAGGATACGGGAAACGGAGCTTATTGCTGGGCAACCGATCGCGTTGTCGTTTGCTCTGGATTCGACGGGCGTTTGTAGAGAGATACCAACGGCACTTTGCGCTACGACACCTATTCCAATCGCAAACGGCCGCTTTATGACATCACAAACATTGCGCGCCGTTTTGTCGCCCAGAATAAACTGAGCCCAGTGTTAGGCCCAGTTTATAGCCAAGGAATCGCGCACATTCGGCCTTCGGTTGCGTTTTATTGCCACAGAAATGAATGGTGACTTTTACGATGCCCGTGGTGACATTTGCCAACTCAGCTAAAACCGCTGTCTGATTTCTATGATAATCCAGGATAGAATAAACAAGTCTTTCACTTTCGACCTTTTCTCGTTGTTTTACGACGTTTGTGGTTACGAACGAATATTTGTTTGGGCGAAACTTTGTGTGATGACATTCATTTTAAATCAGAAGGAACTTTTCGTAAACCGTCTCTATATAACTTCGGTACAAATTTAACTAAAATCAATTTCATCAACATCACCACCACTGTGGCATTTAATCACACATGGATCAAATACAGTCCGAACTTACTAATTTCACAGTACTTTACGCAAGTAAGTTTCAAAATTTAAACACAGAGTTGAAAAACAGCTTGATAAAAAAAATTATTAGTGCTTATAAAGAGTAAATGCATTCTGTCGCCAAGTTTTCAACATTGAAATGGATGTAATGAAATGCTTTCACTAAAGACGCTTTGCAAAGGATTTTAAGCTTCCGTTGAAAACATGTCACAAAAATTGTAACTAGAGCCAGGAGCAAATTTTTGAACCAAAAAGCAATCAGAAGTTGTTATAACCTACGAACAACAGAGAGTTATAAAATGCGGGTGTCATTTTGTAGCTAGGTTTTACAACCATCCAATCCACAAAGGTTTCCACCAACACTTTCTGTTTGCTTAAATGTGTTTACCGAAGGGTAGTCGAAGCCATGAAAAGTGATTCATATGGCAGGGGTGACCTGATTTGCACTTGTACCCCCCACAACACGCGCTTCTCTCCCAGTAAATTATACTGATCAAATCAACTGTCAATCTCTTGACACCCCAAATGGTGACTAGGGAATTATTTAGACAACAGCAATTGCTTGTATTTGACAATGGGTTGTTTGTTTTGTATTTGACAATGAGTTACAACATCAGTTGTTTTAAAGGGGCTGAAAAGTGGATATAAAATAACTCAAGTGTCGAAGTTAGACGAGACTTCCAAAACCAAATAAAAAACAAGATTTTACTATCAACCACAAACTCAAACTCAAAACCAGCTGTATTTAACAAACAGAAAGCATTAAACGTTGAACTGCCCACAGGTGTAGTTAATTGAGCAAGCTTTTAGGCAAGTAAAAACTTGCCAAATAATTAAAAAGTGTCCAAAATGGGTCATAAAATCACTTTGAACAGAAATGATGTTTTTGACAAGTCTGTGCTGCTTGTTTTTTTCTCGGATGTGTAAAATATTTCCTGGTGTTTTAATATGTAACAATAAACGATTGTTTAAGCAAAAACGCGTAGGCTGCATAAGTGGAGGAAATTGGTGAATTATGCTTGCCCAAGAAAAGCAATAAGGGCATTTACTTATACCCATTGGGATAAGTATGTTGGTACCTTTTGACTTGCTAAGTTTATCCAGTTGGCGGGCACTAAAACGGTTAGTTGGTCAAGTGCAATGCTGGCAAAGAGAAACCAAATTGAATTCGCAAATGAAAATTGGAAAATCAGAAGAGTCGTAAAACACCAGAACAACGAGATTGGCGCCCTGGCACAAGTAGCTGGGCCGCGTACAAAGCAATAAACTTTGCATGGCGCTATGGTCCGATTCTCGCTTGACGAGCGTCGTGAGGGCAGTTCGGTGGCTTTAACAAGACATGGGAGTAAAGTTGAACTACACACCGGAGTGGAACAGCTTCTTTATTTGCTTCGTGAACATTCGAACCGACCGCGTGCCCTTAATTGAATCTCGTATGATTTACACGTGGCGCGATGCCTCGGCGCCTGGGTTTCGGCCACTAAATTGCCAATAAAAGTGCTTTGAAGTCGTAGAGCGGTTGGTCAGTTCGCCGTGGCGTTATGATTTCGTGTTGTTCGTTGCGGTCGCGTGTGGGTTTGATCAGCAGAATTGATGCGTAAATTTATTGAGCCTTGCCACTCTCTCTGTTATGCTTGCGATAAAATTAAAAGAATTGCGAGTTTTTTAATGACAGCAAATTACGTCTGTGGACTCTTCGTGGCGCCTTGATCGTGTGGAAATGAAACTGGCGGCGTTTTAAGTTGCTGTCATTTAGTGTTTGCAAAGAACCAATACCTAGTATTTTAGCACACACCAACCGCAATAAACATTCTATTGAAGAGTTAAACGGCTTTAAATACTTTTTTAATCAAACAAAAGATAACCAATAAATCTATTTCGACAATTTTAACGTGACTACAAAACAACGTCCAAACCGTTCCCTAACTGACCGTAAAAACGAAACCGTTTATTTCAGAAATCAAAACAAATATAATCCAATAACAGCAAACAAGCTTTTTGGTGTAGGTTTGTATCAGAACTATGCTTAAGAAACGAACCCTGTAACCAATCCATAGGGCTCTAGGCTTCAAAATGTCAATCATTGAAAAGCAGCGACGAAATTGACATATGTCGGATAATCGCTCTGCCATCATGGTGAATAACCTCAACACAATCGCTGTTAAATTGAGGTGATTAGAAAACGTGTTATGCTGCACAATTTATTGCCCGTACCATCACCGAAAGCGGCTTGCAATGCCCTTGAAGGGATTAATGTGTCGTTCTATTCCTCTTCACTCTGTGCTAATTGCAAATGACAAATCGTCATCTCGGCTTTCCGGTAATTGCCTCGCCAAGCTGGCGAATAATCCTCAGCGTCAGGGACGAGTCAACGGCGGCTTAATTGCAACGAGAAGGCGGTTCTTCCGCATCGGATCAATGCATCGGGATTTGTAGGGTTACCGTTCGTTATTACTGCTAGATTTATTCGTCCTCAAGGACAGAAAATCCGCTTCAAGGACGTTATACACGTGTCTGGGTCCTCAAGTGTAAGTGACTTGCTATACAAGAGGGGCAATACAGCAAATGTTTAAAATACGAACAGGTTTCAAATCCATGATTTGGCTAACTGTGGTGGTGCTGTAAGAGCGATGCTCATTCCTGATATTGATACACATAAAAATACGCGGTTCAAAGGCGGTTTAAATTAAGAAATTGATGATATAGCTTGCCATGCAGATCGTCGATGTTTTCTATTCTTCACACAATTATGTGGAGTGAATTTAACTGCATCGACGTTGTATTTCAGCTTGTCCTGTGAGCGCTAAGACATGTCAGAAGTTTTGTGTTTACAAAAACACAATTAGTCGTATAAATAGATTTTAGTTGAATAAGGAACCGACGATGCCATTGAGGCAAAATATGTATATCTTCACAGAAAATTGATTGATTCTGTTTTGACCAAGAAATTTAACGTCCCGATAGTTTTAATGTTTTCAGTAATCGTCAGTTGAAGCCCTGATGTTGGTGGTTTGATCCGTTACTAAAACTGTTATTTTAATCGTAAAATAGCGTGTTGTTAAATTACCTTCACCATTTTATTTGTGTGTTGGAAATTATCTCAGGCCTACCCAGCTGAAATGAAAGTGTTGCTTTTATACGTACTCTGTTCATGCAGCATTTGCGCCGTTGCAATATCACCCAACCCTTCATTAGACATTATACATTAGTCCGTGCAGCTCGTTCCACCAGCCAAAGCTGTTATTTCCACGTCCTGTGTGTCCGTGTGCACCCTAATTAGCTCAGAAACCGGTGCATATTCAACCCCGTACAACCCCCATGCGTTGCAAGTTCTAATCCACGAAGGTATAGTTTATGTACCGAGCTCCGTACCGAGTGAAAGGTCTTAATTGTAGGTCAGAGCGACGAGGGGCAGCCATTTGTCGAGCAGCACTGTGTTTGACTGCGTTGTGGCGCGTGTTTCAGTACACGTCGAAGTTTAGAAGCGACGTGGATATTTCCTGTTGCAAAGAACAAGCCAATAGTTTTCAACCATCGACACGTTGTATGGAGTAATCCGGAAATGTTGTTTTTATTGAATCACTATAATTTTGTGGAGTAACTTTGAGCAACTAGCGCAAGAACCTGTCTTTATATTACTGACGTGATGCTGTCTAGTTTGAAATGAGTGATGGTAACTATTGTTAAATTTCTTCATTGCCAATAGTTTTATTACTGACTGCAGTAATAACCAATAGCAGTTGGCTTGTGAAACATTTTTTTTTAAAAAGTTGAATTTGCAAAACCTGTCATGTAAGGATCACAATTAATAGCACATAGTAGGTGTATTTTAATCATTGATTACAAAGTTTCAACATATAAGTTTAGCAGTATTTGAGCTCCATCAAAATAACACGGAAACAACCCGTAGCATCACACTATACCAGAGTAAACAATCGACTACTTCCACTCGGTGGCGTAAGAGCGCCATGTCGCCGCGAACGTACAGCGTCGGGTCGGAAACAACAGCAGAAGCCGCAAAATGAAAGCGAAAGTTGCAATTTTGACGCGGCGGTTAAGATAAAACTGGAGCCCGCGGTGTTGCTGATTCATTTGTTCCTAGCTTTGCTTTGATTCACTGTTCTCGGGTGTTAGTTTGCATTGGCGAGGCTAAAGACAATGTAGAGCGTTCTTGTCTGTCTGAAGCGGCCTCATCTGTTGCACAAAGCTTCGCAGGCGCGAGACAAGCAAAATGGGGTCCAGTGTGTGAAAACTTGACGCTTGCTGAAGCCGAGGGTCGGACGGGTAATGAGCGGAGATTTTGACGAGGTGACAATGCCAACGGCGTCATATCAGTACGGCGCCAAACTGGCTACATCAAACACATGCTAAGGTGGCCTGTGATCACGCTAAAGCTCAGTAAAGCTTGTTGTGTCGACACTCAGTACCACAGTACCATTGGTGGTTTTTCGTTCAACTTCAGTTGTGCTTAATTTGAACTGTTAAAATACCACTCAGAATTGAATTCAGGATGAATCAATTGCAAATGCAGAAGAGTTTAAGGTTTATAACAAGAATATATAGACTAAACCAACAAAATGCATTAGAAACTGATTTGGTACAAGGAAATGTAGAGGGTTTTGTTATCGATCATACATAAAAATGAAAAACAGTTGACAATGTGTTTTATATTTGTAGCCCCAAGGTTTTGGTAAAAGTGACTTGAATTACGTTTTGAAGTAAAAACTCGTTGCCCACTTCACAACGATTCAGCCTCCAAACATAAACACGGTTCGCGAGTGCGCGTGTCCGAAGTATTGCATCGGGCTTAACGCTCACTTGTAAACAAGTGCGTCGGCGACGGGCGAGGGCACCGACGCACGACAAAGACAAAAGAAGGATAAAATGGCGAGCGCGAAAAACGACGTGCATTGCTCATTGCGCGAACGTAAGAAGAAAAAAGGGGCAGGGAAAGAGATTGGCCTCTGGATGAATCCCCATAAGCACCAAGTCAATCGAGATATGCGTTATACCGAGTCAGTGGTCAGTACTTCATACTCGGTGGTCAGTACTGAGTTGCAGGGCACTTAAGAGAGCCTCATTTTAGGGATGCAAGAGGTGCATATGTTACAGTTTAAATTTTGTGTTGTTTGCAATTACAAACAAATGCTAATTCACTTAGCAAGCCTTGAGCAGTGTTTGCCTATTTTTGCCAACATATTGACACAAAAAGCAGAAAAAATGCGTTGAAACAGCAACAGGGAAAATTTTAAGGACACTGGTTCGAGGCTTTGCAGTTCAGTTCAACTGCCCTTGTGCCGCCCTGGATTAATCACTGGAGTCGGTGGGATATTAAACCACAACACGACCCAAATTGAAAGTGCCTTTTAAGTGGCTGGTGCCACCGAAGCGCGCCAGTAGCACCAGGGTAGTGACAGAGTACACAGCTAGAAGAGAGGAGAAAAACTGTTAGGGTAAAAATTTATTGCATTTTGAGAGCTACTGAATTGCGGAATCGGTTTTGAATTATTGTGATTTTTTGTTATGTGCAGGTGAATTGGACGACGTGCCGACCTAAGAACTTGTAGTTTTTGGTCGTTACACTTGACTGTGCAAATCGGTACTTCATTGTGATCTGAATTGCAACTCTTTTCGTGTCGTTTTAAACATGCCAGTGAACTGAAAGTGCATGAAAAATTCAAACACACAGTTGATCAAAGACGAAGAATCAGCCCGCACGGTTTAGACCAAAACGACGGCGTTTCCAAACAAAGTTATGATACAAGACTCAATGAAGCCTGGACCAGTATCGCCTTTACAGGCAGTAATGTCAGCCTACGGACACAATGCATTGCTCTCATCCAGACACGGTGCAGAACTTCCATTCTTTCCGCCCTCGTATCTTCCAAATGCTTTGTCCTTATCCCACTGTCCCTCATCCCTTATGTTTTCGAAAAACCCGACTTCACCAGCTGGTCTCGGCTCAGCGTTCGAACGTGGACTTTGCGGGAACCAAGGCGGTGATATGCCGCCGACGAAGTTCGTCGACCCTGATGACAATGAGCCAGACGATCCACAAGTGGACCTTGATAACATGGAACTGTGGGAACAATTTCACAAGCGAGGAACAGAAATGGTCATCACTAAAACTGGAAGGTAGGAAGGTTTTCTTTTTGAATCTGGGTGTTTTAATTTCAAACGTTCAGGGTTTACACAACAAATTATTATTTACACGGTGGGAGGTTCAGTGCGCCTTTGGTGGTCCGCGGTTAGTGTCATCACACCAGGGACGTTTCAAAATGAAAGCAATGTCAATTTGACACCAGTCAGCAGGCAACATATCGCCGCGAATTCCCTTCTATGGCACGTAGAACAAACGAAAACGCTAATAAGGTGGGCGCATCTTTGTAAACTGACGGAAACGCGCCTATTCCACCTTCGAGTGTGGCAAAGGTGTGTAAACAATGTCGCAGGAACGCGAAGGTGTGAGATTCGTGCTTGGTTAAGCCTTAGCCGCACGCCGCTTTGCTTTCCGCACCTGCTTGATACGACCTGGTGCCAATAAGGACTTGTACTTTCGCCTCATATCGCCCCCGCCCTGTGTATTTGCACTGTGTCTTGCAGACAGCTGTTGTGACCCAGAGCCGGGCAATTCCAGATCGGGAACCTTGATTATTACCGTCGCTTGCGTGAGAAAATAGCACCACCTGCGCGCGGCTTTACCACGATCGAGATCATTTTTCCAGGATCGACAAGTCATACCGATTTTAAATTGCGTTCAAACGCGACGCCATTTTGAAATTTCTTCCCCTAACATGTAAGATCTCATTTCGCGGCGTTTCAGTTATCATAACCCGGCAAAACTTGTAAGCGGACGCTTCGACTTCAATCGCGTGACATGGTTTGGTGTGAAAGACCAATGACTGGTCTTAACCGAAAAACGTGTCACAAATTACGGTTTAACACATGCGATTAATGTCTGGTAATGTGTTGAATTGGCGATCAAGCAGCGAGTGTTTACCCCACCCACACCTAGTGCCACGTTAAGATACAAGCAAACCACGTTACTTGCCTGGTAATTGCCCGATCGATATGGAACTAAACGTGATGTAATTACGGCACTTCAGCAGGAGTTGTTAATAGTAAGATAGCGGCTGGAAGTGAGCAACAAAATCGGGGTGATTTGTATCCAAAATGAGTTGTTGCAAATTGCAAAATATAAACAGTTTATTTGAGTAGGCGGTTTAGGAACAATATACATTACCTACACACAATTTTGTTCTAGCATGTACACTCAATTATTAGGTAAACTCTTTGGAAAACTTGTAGGTCTGTATGAGGGAAATACAAAGCATTTAAATCGTATCGCTTTACAAATCGTTATAGTTTTAGAAAAAAAACTTGATCAGGAAGTCATGTTACACGCACACAACCCAACCTTATACGTATCACATATATCCAACACAGTTACATTTTGAAAACGGATCAAAAATGGTTGATCTGTATCGTTGTTGATGATTAGGGTGCAGTGTTGGGGAGGAGGCGCACTAATCACTCTCGTTGGCGCCATTTTTCCTGGCGTCATTTGTCAACAATAATTTGAGACTAAATCGGTGTTAGAAGGCGTGAACAGTCTGCAAGACGATCGCCCCAATTAGAACAAGATATTTCGACTGTTTCTTGTAATTTGTTAAATACATTGCCAATTCAAAATGTGGAATCAAATGCGTACGTGGGCTTTTAAATCATTTCTGATAGGCCAATTTAAAAACAATGTTTTGGAAAATTGCCCGCTTGCGGTTTTGGTTGTATCGCGTTGTGCTGTAACAAGCGCTTGCAGTTCAATTTTGCTTGCCAAACTGCTTAGAAAGCAATATGTCCTCAACTTAAGGCTCTTGTTTTGTTTCATACAGTTTTTGTGAAGTTGCGCATTTTTAGTGCGAGTTAATTTTGTTTCAAAGTAAAGCGACTGTAAAGTTTTGTCCTAATTGCTGTCGATAATTTGGAAACCCTGTAGCCCTAATCATATGTTTCCAGCTATTGCGACCGCCGCATCATATGTCGCAATAAAATCACTTTATACTTTACCGGCCACCTAGCAATCTACAAATTGTTTCGTCCCATTAGCGCAACGCAATTACACGGCGCACTTATGACGTACGGCGTCCAAGACGTTTGCAAATTGTCCACTTGTCGTACGGCGCCTTGTCTTGCGCCACAACTAGCATCTCTTCGCCTTTACTTATGGTATAATCGCAAAGAACCAAATCGTAATTGCGGTAAAACGGCTTTGACTTAAGTGCTACATGTAGCTAGCTACGTCAAAACACAAATCGCATCCGCCATATTTGAACAAAGAGGAAACAGCGAGGTGTGTAAAGTGGCTGGCATTATCTAGGCGTGTTTAAGCATCTGGTATTCACCTACTTTAGCTGATTCGTAAGTAAAGAAACTTTGGAAGTTCAGGCGTACAAAATCCCACTCACACGCTGTTCCCTTAAAATGTACCCGATTTTCTGGCGTTTGAACACAAATAAATTTAGTTTAGTAAACAGTTCGTTACCACAATGAGTTTGGTCATCGTCAGGTACATTTAAAAGTGGCGCAATCGAATGTGGAAATAATTTATGGCATCACGAGGCAATGGCCATAGCAACCCGAGTAAGCAAACAGCCAATCGGAACGATGAGGGCCAGGCAACAAATCGTCACCAAATCATCAAGTTTCGCACATTCGCGCCAACAACAAACACCAGCGCTTTGTAACGCCTGAAGGTTATATATCAGGAAGATGTGAACGAATAGACGGAGAGGTTTCACGCCCACAGACAAGATTTGAGTGTTGGGCCACGTTGTTGCCATTTCCAAGGCGCGGGTTGTAAATATCAACAGAATATGTGAAGATTTTGACTTCATGTCTGAGAAGCTTGGGTGGGAAACGCTCAGAATGGCTATAGTTACGATTCGTTTCCATGTGGCGCATGTTTTGATTGTGACAACGTATCGTAAAGGCGTAAAAGCACTTGGCTCTAGGTGTTGGTAAAGCTAACAGTTTTGTTACTCATTATCGCTGTTGCGTAAGCCAATCGTTTCACTGCAACTCAAAACAAAGAGCTTGGGCGCGAGGAATTAGATGTGCGAAAATCCTCGGTCGTGTTTGATTTGACACTCGGTCTTTTGTTAGCGCGGTGACTTTTGGCGCCGCGCGGCCGACAATGGGCGTGGAACAAATGTGAAAGCGTTGTCGCCGTCATCAGGCGCCAGCTTACAGCGGCCGAAAAAATCGTCCGACGCTTCTCGGTTTTGATATCGCCAAACTGCGACATGATTGCAATGCTATTTGCCGGGCAAATGCAACGGCGCCTGTTTACCCGGCGTGGCTTTTGCTTTCCACTCATCCAGTGCGGTTAAGCGTTCGATGATTTAGCAAACATTTGCTTAGCGGCACCGATAGTGCTTGTTCGTCCGAAACCAAACATCTCTTTGCGCGTGAATTGGTTAAAAAGCGGAAATGAACAGTGACCGATTGTTCAATAACGCCTTTTGTGCCAACGCCTTTGAAGCTGAGCCTATACGTTTTACACTGCGTCCAAGCCGGAAGGATTTATTTGCGCGTTTTCAGGCATTAGTGCAATGACTTTAGTTGTGTTGTGGCTCTTCTGTCAAAGCGGCACCTGCCCAAAATAGCGGGTTTCCGTTTCAGTAGGAATCCGTCAGAATTGCGACGTGTGGTTTGTGCCTCAACAAGCCGAGGCCAAACGAACAACAACCTACGACACCTGCTTAATGTATCAGAAACCAGGATATCGCGTGAACTTGCGTGCCGTGCGATATGCACAAGTGGTTTTGTCGCTTTCGACTGTCCCAGCCAGGCTGTAAACAACGCGGTCTCGTTTTCGGGGGTTGGGTGTGGAAAAGGGGCTATGGGGTTTCAAATGGTTCGCATTGGTCTCCACCATTTAGGGGTGTTGGGGTCCGAGGGATGCATCACTGCTCATAATCTTGTTATTTCAAAACACCATAGCCTGATTTTTGAAGTACATTACCTTCTTTAAATATTTTTGAACAGAAAATGTTTAAACTTTCCAAATTCTGTGCCTACATTTGGTTATAAGTTTAGTTTTAAAAGTTCGGTTCAAAAACATTTAGTGCCAATATGAAGTCATACAAATAAGAAGTTGTTTATAAAACGGGTCTTTACCTTTTAGCCCGAGCGTTGAAAATCGTGATCTTGCTAATCCGTCTTCAATAGCAGCCACATATACGCAAATGTGTCAAACAATAACACGAGCTGAGCGGCCTTTGTTAAGGCAATTAAACCAGATTGCGTCAATTCCAAAGAAACGAATTTAAGCCCAGTGCGTACCTGGATTAAGAGTTTTTGATACATTTCTATTCACACTTTACTTGGTCTTGTTTGCTCACAACGATTGGTGTTTCTTAAAGTGGCGATGAGTGATCGATGTTTCAATAAATTGAGGCCAATCAATCATTCGCAGTTTTGACACGTTGACTCATAAACTATTTGTCGATCGGTCGCGACTCTTGGTAAAGATCACGCGGCTTCGTACTGCCAAGAACTGAAGAAACCGCGACGCGTTCGGCTCGGTGTGAATTAATTGACTAGCTGTCACGCAAAACAAATACTCCAGTGCGATGAGTTCAATTTCGCCAGAAAGCCAGTCTTTTTAGCTATCAACATAAACAAGGTGATACGATGGATGCTGCTCAACAGTGCTTGTCTGCAAAATTGCTCGCGTGGCGCACTTGTGATTACGGCAAGCAAAGGTCGTGTCCTGCCCCAGCAGGCTAATTCGTGGCATCGCAATCCCGCACAAGGCGACGAATGTCGAAAGGGTGATGAATGCGCCGGTGCTGGGACTCGCGCCATGCGCCCATCACTCGCGCCTAATTCGTCTTTTTTATCGGGATTTCCGCGCTGGCGCCGCCGGTTGTTAATCCCCCAGACGCCGCAGAGTTAATCGTCAGCGCCGGGCGTTGTTTATAGCTGCGTGCGATGTTGTTTGTAAACCCTGACCCCACCAGATCGCCAACCTAGCGAAATTCAGGGCATTCGCTGATTGCGTGATGTTGTTCAGAGGCAGGGCATATCAGGAAAACATAATCCCTAAACTCAGGGTACAAACCAATAACAAATCTGTTAAGCAATAGACGAAAATCTGTTTTTTGTAAGCTGTGTGGAATTTTCCTTTGTGGAGTGGGAAACAGTTTCCCTCTGTGTGACGTATATGTCAGTTTTGACGTCAAAATTGGCGACAATAGTGGCGCTGTTTCTTGTGAGAAAAAGCGCTCAGGTATTATGTAATTATCGCCAGTTTCCGACACATCACCTCTAAGGGTTTGTTCCCAGACCAGCAAATGTTGTGTGCTTGTCCGGCTTCCCAGACCCTGAATTATCGCATAAAAGGCGGGTTAAATACCGCCCCGCTACCTTACTATGTGTTTGTGCTTCGCCAGTGCCGTTATTATTGTCGCCGTTCCCGGCAAACGTCAAGATTTGCGAAAATGGTATTTTCTCCCACATACGCTACCGGTTACCTATCGATGTCGTCGTATCGATGTGTTAACACGACAAAGGGTAAAAATTGTCAACTAAAAGATGACATAACAAGTCCAAACGATAGTTTCAGACACATTGAGCCAATAAAGATTAGTCAACATCGTTAACTTAAACCGCAAATCCCAACTCAAATTCGAATGTTCCATTGCGGAAGCTATGGATTTGTGAGCCTTTATGACGCAAGGTCCCATGCGCGAGGTCAAGTCGCCAAGGTCAGTACCAAGTTCACGGGAGCGCGTGTAACTCTAGCTTGTTTAGCTTCCTAATCGACCGGGGAACGGCCTTGTCCCCTTTCGCCACAAACCAACGAAAGTAAATTCGCCCGAAATTTTGACAACATTACGTCACCACATATCTAGACACAATCATTCCTGCGTTTCGCCCTAGTGACGTTTCGTGACGTCACTAAAATACATTTTGCGCGGTTTTAAGCTGGACAAGGAAACGTCTTGTGCCGTATTAGGAGTTTTGGTGTAGGTGTGTCGTGTCCAGTTTAAAGTACACTGCAATTGTGCTAATC
Organism: Phallusia mammillata; assembly: GCF_965637545.1. Taxonomy (NCBI): domain Eukaryota; kingdom Metazoa; phylum Chordata; class Ascidiacea; order Phlebobranchia; family Ascidiidae; genus Phallusia; species Phallusia mammillata. The sequence continues at coordinate 7,410,097 of NC_137253.1, forward strand.
GCCTGTTGGAATACGCGGATCGATTCGAGTAACTCACAAACGCCCAGCGACAATTACGTTAGTGCAAGTCGCGTTGTCAGTGTGCTAATGAACAAACAATTATCTGGCGCCAAAGTAACACAAATTGCACTAATAGCTAGTTTCCAGATAATAACTGAAAAGCCCCTCTTTCCAGTGCTCAAACACATAATACTTTGCTAAATTTTGCTACATTTCAATGGACTAATGGACAAACGCGAGAATGTTTCATATGTATTCTAACTTTAGTTAAAAAAAGACAAACTTTGAGTAGCAGAAAAATCATTACATTAGTTTTGGTATATCTTAAAACTAGGTCAAAAGCATCGTAAACCAAGTACGGGTGCAAAAACGATTCAATCATTTCAAACCAAACATTTCTGTGTCAGCTTTATTTACAACCATTTTGGGTAATTACGGCTCTTGCGGCTGCCAAGCTCGACATGCATCTGCCAAAGTAGGGTAAGAAGCGGAAAACGGACGCCCACGACGTTTTTATCGAATCCCAAGTGACTTTCCAGCAATAACTCGCGCATTCACTCAGGCAGCCGTTTGTTCGAACGGCGACAAATTTCAATAACAAAGATGTCACCTTCGTCGCCACAGTCGTCAACAACTCAGCAAAAATCGTTTTTAATAGCAGCCGATGGCATTTGCGACATGTTAGTTATTTGAAGGGCTAACGCGCCTGGCCTCTGGGAATTTTTAGAGGCCGTTTGATCAATGGTAATGGCGAATGGAAATAAATAACCGATTTGTAAGAGCGCTTTATTATCGACCTACGTTTGTTCCTTGAGGTCTAAATAGCGTGTGAACAACCATAGAGGTCAACATTAATTTGGCAAGTGCTGTTCTAAACGGTGGTAAATTCAAAGCTTTAAGTAGACCGATTTGGGAAGGCAAACACACAACTAAAAAACAAACAAGTTGATAAATACAATTTCCTTGTCGTGAAAATATTTACAAAAGGAATATTAAAAAGGCGCCAAAATTCACCAACATAAGACACAATTACAGTATATGTGATGATCTTTACAGCACGAAATCTGGAGAGCAATTTGCTCAAAGACACATTATCCAACACATGTCCACTAAGAACACATGTAATTCCACGCAAAACACATTACACGGGCCGGACGGAAACACAAGCTTAAATATCCCGCCCTCGTGAACAACTAACACGTCCTGTCCGACGATAAGGAGTTCTATACAAACAGCAGGTGGATGGAGAATTCATGTCGGGCCACTGGACATAGGGAAGCATTAGGTGACAAAATGGCTTTCTCATTGATGGACGCTTCCTAGATTACTTAAACGCTTGTTGCCAACTAAAATACCCATCAGTTTACATGACACACTTTCGATTAATGGGCGACAATAGCACTTAGCTGATTGTAGGTTTTACAGTGCGGGAGCTTTCATATTAGCGCGTCGCATGTCCCAGGTAAATGCGCAGCAAGATGGCGGCCGGCTTTAGGAGGATTCTTGGCGCCATTTGTTTTTTAACACACTCGGCGTAAAAATATCTTGTCTGGTCAGTTTGATCACTAATTTCCCAACAACAATCTCGAAAAGCCATAAAAATGAAAACAGTGCACCATAATAGCAATCACCATGTCTTATGTCAACTTTAAAAGACCTGATCTCAATTTCATGTCAATTTTCTCGGGAGTGGTAAACGGTTGCAAGATTATTTGTAAATATTGCACAAACACATCGTATCGTAGCGTACAACAAGCTTAAAATCAATCTTCTACATTTTTCCGCAACTAAACTTAGTCCAAGCGGCATCTCTATTGCATTGTGACGCTCCGACCAAACCCCTATAAGGGAGATAACATCGTCTGGTCTGGGTCGGCATAAACCCAAGCCGACAAAGCGATATTGGCGTAACGAATTAATGCACAAGATGGTAGCGTTGCAAGGTCAATGGCGTGTTAAACACAGTCTGCTGTGGAGTTACGTTACTGCCTAATGCGTCAATCAAATGTACAAGCATCCGCGTACACCTTTGTGGGTAACTTGACTATATACTTGCAGGCAACCTCTGTCCGAAGGCAGAAAGGTCAGGGATGTAGGCAAAGCGATAAGGTGCGGGGCGTTTCACGGCAAATCCCGAGGCGTCGTGATGCTGCAGATAACGCAGCTAAGCTTGGGGTTGCGTTTCCATCTTTGATTGAAAGGCGACTCAAACACTCTGGCGCGCATTCCGACACCCGAAAACTAAACCGCTTTTATAAAACATCTCCCGAGAATTCGCACTATAAATCGGCGTAACCTTTGACCCGACAGGCAAGTGACCAAAGGCCTTAGGAGCACTTTAAAGAAGACTGGTCCATCGGCATCGTTCAGACGGATAATTGTCAGTGGCTTCCCGCTAATATCCCGTATTTTGCGGCGCTCTGCCAGAACATGATAACCAGCTTGTGTCGAAACAATTACTCGCGTAGTGACGTAACAGAACACACGTACACATCAGAGTGTTCGAATCAAAACATCCTCTCTGGCAACTTTGAAGTCGCCAACTTTTTGGGTTTGCCTGACACTTGAACAACACTACAGCACCACGCGACTAATGGAAATGGATGCGGCCACACACATTGTCCGACGGCATGAAACGGTTTCCGTTAATTTGGAAGCCCTTTGTGCAAGCGTGAAGGAAAACTTGACCGCTTCCGTGTATAATTTGCCCGGATAGCCAGGCCACTATGGGTCAATACGTCGCCTGGGCTTAGAATCTACGAAACATACGGGAGCGTCAACAACACGAGCTAAGTAGCTCGAAATAACCAATAGCGGTTTACAGGGTCCAAAGGAAATGTAAGAATTTGGCCTCGGACGTGCATGCGAACCTAAACGAAACAGTGCTGGTAGCGTTTCGCCGAAGCAGACGCGCCGACCGCTGCTGGTATCTATGAGGAAATCGCACCTCGAAAGGCAACAGGAAATAACCCATCGCGGGGTACTTGAGGCACGCATATTCGTCTAATAGCCTCTTTTAGCGCCGGCTCCACGCGCTGCACGTCGTCCCGTTGGCAGCGAAAGTGAAAAACCCACCGAGCAGCGGTTTTGCCTGTCAGAAAAACACATGTGGGCTATTGGTTCTAGAATTAAAATGCCCTATTTTTGAGTACCACCTTTCGGGATTTTAAACAGAAAATTGGAAAGCGCTTACTCTAAAAATGGCGGCAAATGTTATTAGTAGGCGCGAGTGTACATATTATTGACCTAATTATTATCGTCTAGCAAATTTACATGATTGCCGCCTGAACTACGAGGTGTTATATGTAAACTTGTGCCAAAAATGCCTGAAATTTATTTGGGGGGTTGATAATTTTCCAACCTATTTTCAATTATCCGAGTATTCTAATTTTGTTCATGGAATTGGCAAATGGTATAAAAGTGCACCAAACAGCGTTTTTACAACAAACAATGCTTTCGTGTAAAAATGTACATCAAATTATCGGACCAAGTGCTTTATGAGGAATTGGTTATTTCTCCTAACCTTGGGAAAACAAAGAACTCATCACGCGGTGAAAAGCAATAAAACCTCGAGCGCAATTCTGGCACGGGGAACAAACAAATACTCACGAAACAACACGGACCCGCTCAAACTTATTTAAGATGCTACTCCCGGAGCGAGCCGTTATAAATCACACAAACAAACTATTGAGTCTCGAATGTAATCAGCTTTCAGCTGGGCTCGTAGCAAGTAAAGCCAGTATCGCAATTAACTAACAGCGAAACTTTGTGTTTTCCTAGCAGCGGGATTACATAACTCTCGCCACGGGAAGGTATTGGCTTTAGAACAAAGCTTGTGCCATTTGTTCGTGTGTGCTGCCGCGTATAATAACTTGCGGTTGAGTTTTGTTTGCACTGCTGCCGTGGCACTACGCCCATTGTCACACCGTCCCACCGGTCACCCAGCAACAAATGGCTCACTTAATTGCAACAGGTGTGGATTTCGGGAAAGACGTTTCCATTACACAAATTATTAAACAAACAAAAGCAACGCCTAAACGAACCGATTTTGTAAATTGTTAAAAGAGTGCTTGGGGCAAAAAGTAAAGATGTTTTGCATTTGAAGTCCCCTAATATAAAAAAATTGCTTAACAGCCACTATTTGGTTACCTTTACAATTCCCTAATACTGTGTAAAATGAATGTAGAACATATAACAAATATTTGTTGGTGCTTTGAAGTTTTGTTCGAAACAAATGGCAAGCTGCTTTAAAATTTACTCCCGAAAATTTGAAGTGACTGGGATATCTCACAGTACAGTACAACATGAAAACATTATTGACAAGTGTGTACGTCTGTTGCTGTTATTACACCTCTGTTGCTGTCACATGCCACTGCTTGGCGGTTTAAGGACCGGCTTGACCCCGCGTCGTATTTGCACGATGTTGGACGCTTGATTCCGGCTTGCTCATCAGCAGCACTTCACCTCTGCAGGGATTAATGCGGACAAATAGACTTCCCGGTGCCCAGCGTTGACCTAAACCTGGTGGGAAAGAGTGAAATTCTCGCGTATTGCTATTCCACAGTGCGACGGCGCATGCAATCTGCTTCACATCGGGGCAGATTGCAGATTGTCAGGTCAGAGATCATGTTTGGATGTAATGCGACGGGGTAAACCGCGATTATGGCGATTTGTGCGTCTCGGAGGACACTGGCTGCGTGTTTGTTTTTGACGTCCTGCGGCAAATCGCTTTGTCTGCTTGTCACGGCGCCGCGCCACGATCCGATAATCGACCAGCGCCATTCCACAACATCAAATCGCGAACTGTGAGCCGCTAAATGGACCCAGCTCGGGTGCGATGAGGCCGGACGATTAACGTGAAGATTTAGTCACTCGATCTCACAGAGATACAAGTTTCTAATCGCAAATTTTGAGCAGCGGGGAGTCAAAGCTTATGAATTAATGTTTAGTACTAACAGTTGGACAGCAAATCCGATTGTTTCACTGGAGTTTCTTGGTGTAAAAGCATGTCTTATGCGTTCACCAAGCTTGGTAATTTTCACACAAATGAAACAAACAGCTAGTGTTGCAAAATTAGTTTTCCAAACAAATTAATACACAAATAAAACACTCAGTACATACCAAAACACAGAACAATCCAGGTTGCAAATTAAAACAAACTAGGATATTATGCTTGCAAAAACTTTCCCACAAACAAGTTGTAACCTTCTATTTACGCAAGATTTTATCTTTCCACAGGCGAATGTTTCCATCATTCAAAGTGCGAGTCCGTGGGCTAAGCAAGAATGCGAAATACATTATGTTGATGGACATCGTAGCTGCTGACGATTGCCGCTACAAGTTTCACAACTCCCGATGGATGGTGGCTGGAAAAGCAGACCCGGAGTTGCCCAAGAGAATGTACATCCACCCCGACTCACCAGCAACGGGGGAACAGTGGATGAACCGACCTGGCGTGTCCTTCCATAAACTGAAACTGACCAACAACATCGCAGATCCACATGGACATGTACGTATCTGAACACCCTTGTTATGCCTTAAATCTTCAAAAAAATCGTTTAAAAGGCGTTGTTTATATGTCAACGCATGTTTGAATTGTACAAATCCCATCAACCAGGCGAAATAGTTGGGATTGGGAACCAAGACAAAACATTTGTTGCCAAGTCTATGCTGGGTTGCATTTTGTACAACATGCCGTCATCACGCTTAAAAAAGATATAGTACGAAATACAGCCTGAAGGTTTTACGCATCCTAGCGCCATTTTGTGTGGCCGGAATCACGGCGCTTAACATTACAGATGACTGATGCACAGCTGAGGTAGTTTAGATACAAACACAGTGACGAGTTGTAATTGATTGTATGCAGCGGCAAGTAATGCCACCCCACGTAATGACAGAGATCGGCTTCATTAAACTCCGCGCCCGACAATTATACATCGCCATTTGCGAGCCATTAAGTGATTGTCGTCGCTCGGTAAGGGCTTCAAGAATAGCTGGATGCGACTCGAGGATGACAAGGCACTACCTCAAAGCAATGACGCAAACATTTTACGGTATCATGAAGGAAGATCAAATTCGCTGAAAACTTCTTGACAAATTAGCGATCATGACTTTGACGTCGCCGACACGGTGACAAGTAGTGCTCAAGAGGTTTCCTTCAAAGTTGAAAATGCATGCGTTCGCGATAGGAATTTGATCATGACGTCGCGCTTAAATTAGACACATCCATAACCTTGAGGTTAAATGCCAGCGTTCCCAACGGTGCCAACTACCTTCTTGCATCTTCCTACCTAAAGTTATTTTCTCAATCATTGATCAAGAATGATTCGCACTGCGAGCCCATGCTTATGCATCTTTCAATGATCAGATCATAGCTTTAACGGTTTTGGGAAGTAGTAAGCATTCCATATGTATTTATAGCTGTACATTGTACAAGTAATCATTACTTGCGTTTGGAAGGTGTTTGGAGACTATGGGAGTGAAGGGATCGGTGTGGGAGGTCCAGAGCGATTTTGGTGATAATTTAATGGGCTAAGTTGATATCCGGCGTAGACTGTAACTCCTACTGACCATGTCCGAGCTAGACAGGCCGCGCTACAAGTTCTAAAGAGGCTTTGTCCTCCGACGCCGTGTTGCATCTAATCTCCGGTGCTCCAGCAGCTCGCGGGGAGTCTCCTGGCGCTTGTGCGTAATTGCTTCGCCTTTTCAAGTCGCGTGATGAACGCAGGGGGACAAGGAGCACATTTGACCTGATGTACTACAAGCCGTCCCTGATCGCGCCGAGCTAAGCTGAACTTTTCATGATCCTTGGTCTCTCGCGGCGCCGCGCAGATCTCACGGTTCAACGTAGTGAGCTCGCGCGCTAAATTAGGGGAGTCCTTTGGTACATTATAGAGAACTTTGTAAAGTCTTTGGCAAGCCGACTACTTGACTTTGAGCCTGTGCCAATTTGCGACCATACTTGCTCGAGTGGTTGGTATCGTTGCAAAGTAACGCCATCAACGGAAGTATAGGTCAAAAACAAGGTCATTTTTGAAGGTCCAAAGAGAAAATGGTACAAGCGGATTTAAGGCTTTTAACTTGAAACAACTGCCTCACTTTACCCTTTTTTCTTCATATAGTTTGCCTACAAAGTGCAACCAATAAATAACTGCAGAACAAGCGTTTTCTTGCGATATTTTGAACTTCATTTCATTTAGATAGCGACACTTGTAAAACGTGCTTCTGCATGTCAAACAAGCGGATCCACCGGGTGATAGGCATCATGTTTTATCAGCGCGCAGCCATCCAGCCCTGTTAACGCTTTGCCATTTTCACTTGCAGACAATCTTGAACTCGATGCACAAGTACCAGCCCCGCTTTCATGTGGTACGCTGTGGTGACATCTCGAAGCTTCCCTACTGCGCGTTCCGAACCTACGTCTTCAAGGAGATGCAGTTTATCGCCGTTACCGCTTACCAGAATGAGAAGGTTCGTGTTGTGCGACTTATGACGGGCGTGGTGCATGTGATTTAACCCAGTCGGGGATTTGTGGTTCCAACAGAACATACGCGTTTGCTCACAAACAAGATAATGCATGAAAAAACACCAGTGCTATCATGTTTCCAAGCATAGGAATTTGCACATGCGCAAGCGAAAAACTTTTTTAAACCCAAGCCCTTCAATATTTGAATGAAATCACGTACACGGCTTTGACCTTTGAGGTGAGATTCAAGCAGCCTCACACGTAACGTGGGAAAACTCGCTTGCGCAAATATTCGCTATGCGAAGATATGACGGCGAAAATGGCGGAAACGCAGGAATTACGCAACAATGGGCGTTGTATGATGTCACAGATTACATTCAAAGATCAGTCATTCCATTAGCGCCCGTGAGGTGTCGGCGAATAAGAGCTGATAGCACAAGAAGACATCCTGAATCCTTAAACCGACGCCGACCATCTTTGGAAGACGTTATACCCCACTTAGTTGAGGCGCCACTCGATTTTAGACCGTGACTGGGTCGGTTTTATGCGAAAACGCCCTGTGTGTTGTACACCTAGGCAAAGGGGTGTGAAAAAGGAATGCGGATGTATAAACAAATTTAGGAATGTGAAATTTATGCGAGGAAATTACACTTTGCTCGTTCAATAGTTAATATACTGTATAAGGGTGCTCAAAAACAAATCAAGGAAGATATAATTTAAAATAAAAGTTTTTATCGATTAATGTAGGAACAACAGTACGCGCTCAGACCATTAGTGGCCGTTTAGGGCTTCAGACCTGAATGAGCCTCGCTGACAATAGGGTCGGCGACGCCACTGCGTAATCGCGGCGATTAGGCGACAAAGCTTCGGCGGTCGTCCTCCCTCTGCCACGATGTGTCAAAACGCGGAAATTTTAGCGGTATTTTTCGGTTCCTCTCCGCCTTTGAAGTTTCGCCAAGCCGAGGGGAAAGTTTATGGAGATGATAAAAGTGCGCACGGGGATTATGTCACCTCTAGCGTAGACGCGTGGTCTACATTATGTTGTTTTTGGACTTATAATTCGGTGGCGCACACTTAGCAGTTAACACAACAATCTAAGCCACATTAACACCACAAAGCAAGATTAAGATTTCGTACAGAAGAAGTACTCATGGAAAGCTATGGAAGAAATTGGTGTAAATAACTGGAATTTGGTTTACATTTTCTGGCCGCAGCAATCGTCGTTATATGCTCGCCATGGGTGCCGTAGTTCTGCTGCTCTGATCTAAAAGCGATAGCCCGTTCAAGCAAAACAACTGGCTCTTCGCGCGCTTGTAGTAAGATCCTATCTCACACCGTGGCGTCTAATTCGTGAAAACACGCACCCGGGTTGGGGCACAACGCACAGTAGCTGGGCACAGAGTTCCGCCTTATTAACTGAGGTAAAAGTGGACCAAACCCTTTACCAAAACAATTCCCCCCTAAAAGAACTAGAACCTTTAGTACTTAGCGCTCATCTAGTTCAGTTAATGTAAAGACCTGTCGATTTAGGCTGAAGGGTAATTAGTCCCCTGGGCTTTTGGGGTAAAAGAATGGTTTGAGGGGGGTTGGGGAGCTCTTTGGGCGATCCGCTTTGAAGCGCTGCCCCGGAGCCGTTTATAACTGAAACAATTTCACTTTCGGCATTTCTGGGTCACTGAAGTTTCCGACGTGTACTGACGCTATGTGCAGCTCAAAAGGAACTCAGCTTTGCTTGAAACGCCTTTTTGCAACCAAATTTACATCACATTACTTGTGTTTAAAACCATTTTGGCACTTTCAAAAAGCAGCCAGAAGTGAAATCCGCTTTTGTGTAAGAAAACATGGTTAGAGATGCACCTCTGAGATAGCTAATGACGGTACGTGCTGTTGAAATGACCCCTATCACTTTGCACACCTCAGAACCGGGTTTTGTCGCCGAAGTAGCGCCGCTGTCAACCCCAGTTATGTGAGGGCACTCGAAATAACCCCAACTTTCGAACAAAGGACTTGTCACTGAAATTGACACGAAACGAGAGACAAAATCGTCTACTAAACAAGTCAAACCCATCACATTACGGTTGTCGCCTATGTTGTTGCGACCGCCTTGTTACGAAAAAACGAGTATATAATCAATATTAAAAACTCACTTTAATGTAATAAACTGATTTCCTACTTCAGGTGTTCGCCCCCTGCCGTGGTGCGTCATTGTTTGCATACTCTAGTACACGTGTTCCCTACGGCGAGGTAGCAAATGTGTGTGATGTATAAACAAAACTTCTCGAATATAACATTAGGTGGTTACGTGGAATGTGTCAGGTTATGAAACAACAGCAAAGACTTGTAAGGAATTCTTGATTGCGTACGTTTTGGACAAGGGTATTCGTTTTACGGCTTTCGGGGCGAAAACTTGAATCAAATTCTATTTTTTTGCGGTTGGGCAGCGGCCTAATACGATCAGCGGCATAATTCCCAGCAAACATGAGGAAAATCGCTTCAGCGTGCCAGATGTTAATCGCGTGACGACTAAACAGCTGATTGGTCGAGTTTGGCGGATTACCGGCGTCTCTGCGTCTCCGGGTTAAATCGCCATTTTGTGGCAGTAACACCAGAAGCGGTGGCCAGAGTTGCGGAGAGATTAGATCGGCACTGCTTCTTCGCGCTTCGCCAAACCCGTCGCTCACAATAGTCGACTGCTCGGCGCCCTGTCCGCTACGCCGCGTGAAACGGTAAACGTTTGCCACCTCTCGTGCTAGTAAAGGTGGCGGCATCTACAAGTTGCAATATTTGAAGCTAAAAAGTGACACAGATTCAACTAGAGAACACATAAATGACAATTATGCAAGCATTTTTGTATGTTTGAACGCATGCCGACAAAACTCACACGTTCGTAGGAGACTTTCACTTCTATTTGAATAAGATTTTCGTAATGTATAAATGCATTTGCCACTTTTAGAGCAGTTTTATCGTTGACAACGTTTAATAGGTGACCTTTGTGCCATTTTCCGAGCCTAATTTCTACTTCAATGACCTTTCGTCCGCACAAGTAAAAGTCCATCGTGTGGGTTGGAACCGAACATTCTCACTGTTCTGGCGTTGAGCAATCGACAATTTCGCTATAATAAGCGGTGATTTGGCGTGGCACTCCAATAAGCATCACAGGCTGTTATGGAAGCGCACCGGGTTGTTTCTCTTGCAACTTGGTCCAGTTTTGCGGTTTCGATAGTTTCCGAGCTCTGGCAATACTGAGCTATTTCGGAACAGTTTTAATCACACATCGCCCGTTCGCAGTCCTGAACATCACGTACGCAAAACCTTGTTTGTGAGCAAAACGCGTGTAGCTGATCCATTATAGTTATTGTGGTGTGATGGTGATTTCTGTTTTGGCGTGATTTATAACCGAGTACATTTTGATTTCAGATTACACAGTTAAAGATCGACCACAATCCATTCGCTAAAGGCTTTCGTGATTCTGGAAGCGGAAAACGAGAAAAGAGGTAACAAAAATTGCCTAATTTATGAACCGTTTAAAAAAATACGCTACATATTATTTGAAATCTTTGAATGACCATTGGGACGTCCGTATCAACAACTTCAAGTTAGTAAACGAGTTGATTTTTTGCAGGCGCCAGCACTTTCATCTTCAACAGCAGCTAATCGGAAACTCTAAAAATGAAACTACTAACGGACAAAGCAAGGACGCAAACAGCTCACACCACAGCTACTCTGATCGATCAGGTATATAGTAACAAGAAATCACCGTTAAAGATTTCATATTTTAAGTCTATGATACAATGACCAAAATAAAAATTGACTTCAGTTAACGTTTAATAGCTTAACATTAAGGCAATGATAAAACGCTTGGTGGTCCAGAGACAAAGATTACACAAAAACATACGCATTAAATTTCACCGAGTCATCATTCATTTCTCCAGATTACAACGGTTCGACAGACGAGGAAATGCGACCGGTCAACAACAATAACCCCGGCGAACATACATCATCAATGACGTCACCCACCGGTGGCGAGAAACGCAAGTCAGATTGCAATGGCATGACGGATGAGAGAAACGGCAAATATCCGGCGCGGGAGTGCAGCGACGACGAAGGCAACTCGTTCGACGAAAAGATGCACTGCGAGGTTTCGCCAAGGGGGAAGTCGCCTGTTTTGCATTCGCCCCTCGAGAAACGATCGTCGATGTCGCCGGCGTCCGCCAAGCGCAGTTTGTCCAAAGAAAATCCCTCCGCGTCATCCTCATCATCCGGGACTTTAACGTCGCCCATTCCTATCCACCCAGGCTTGCCAGCGGGTTTCGGTGCTTACGCGAACTCCTTTATGCCGCACATGTCCGCCGCTTATCCTTTCCTTCAACCGAATCAAATGAACGCCCTTAGCGCAGCAATGAATCCTTACCAACAATTCGGAGCCGGATTCAATCCTGCGTTGCTTCAAGCGGTCGCAAACGCAGGAGCAATGTCCGCACAATCGCGCAGTCATCCTCCAACCCAGGGACCAACTCCAACTTTTATGGGCAACATGCCTTCCACCCCTTCCCTATCTTCACTTTTCAACAGCCCCCAGTCGTTATCGGCGTTCAGTCCTTACGCCAATCTGTTCCCATATAACCCAGCGGCAGCTGCGGCGGCAGCGGCAGCCGCAGCGGCGGCTTATCCAGGAGCCAGCCCCTCCGTTTCAGCTTTGTCAACCCCGGCGTCGGCTGGCGGGAGACTAGAGTCATCTCAAGGAGGAAGACCGCTTTCACCATTCTCACTTGCGTCGCGCTTGTACCGCCATTCCTCGGCAGCAGGGGCATTCGCCAAGAACATCGGTGCCGCGTCTTCACCCACCGATGGAATCCCCATCCCGGGGTCGGCTCCCACGTCCTCGCCTAGTTTTATGAATGGGGCGAAATCGCGGTTCTCGCCGTACGCCATGCCGCCCTTCAACCTTGCTTCTCTGCGACATCACGCCGAGCACCCGGAAGCCGGATGTCGATTTGATTTCTCACGCTCTCACCACAGGATGTCGCAGTTCGAGAGGCAGAGGAAGCGATCGGAAAGCGGATCACCGTCAAGTTCACCTGCAACGTCACGAGTTCGAACAGCGTCCGAGTCGTCTGATGGACAAACGAGCGAACGAAAGACTGAAGGAAGTTTCCATTCGGCTGTGCAAGAATTGAGAAATATGGAAAACCTTGTTTCGGGACTCGATCGCTCGCGAAAACGATCTGCCGAGATGAAATGCGAAAAGGTTTAATTGCAAGTCTTCCTTTTTATTGGATTTGCGGCATACCTCATGTCTTGCGCTTTCGGAGCCAAAAAGATCCACAAGAGATAGAAATCGGCCGTCTTGGTTCCAACGCTGCGACTGGCGTACGATTTGGTGCTTGTAGTGAAACGTCATTTTGTCCTGTTTAGATTAAAGGTGGTAGAGTCCCCTTTGTCCTTTTGCCCTACATAGATACCTCATAAGGCGCAATACTGACGTACTTGTACCGCTAATTTTTTCATCGTATATTCTTCATACACAACCATCGCTTGTTTTGCATGCGTGACGTCAATACGATCCCAATATCAAGTGGTGACGTCACTACTCTTCTAAGTGACGTCATATTTATGTTCCTGCATCGTTTCTCATGCGCGCGTCGCGTATTATGTGCAGTGTGTTGTGACTGTACCACAGAAAATAGTATTACCGCCTGTTATAATATAATATCGCCGTCTTCTTTTTTTATCTTCTATAGCGTCGTTTCAGTTTCTTCGCACACTTTAACGGATCATTGCGGGTCACATTTTTGCACGAACACTTTTTCCGAACCCTTCAACGTCAATTTGTTGTCAGCACGTTTCTGCGCGACCCGTGGCACTGCCGTGATCCCGATTTTTGATTCAGCGTGTTTTTTGCTAATTCTCGTCTTACGAGTGGCGCAAGTGCAGTACCAATTCACGACTAAGTTGTTCTTATTATGAAAGCAATAAATCTTTACGATGAAGCAAATTTTCATATTTAAGAATAATAGCATTAGAAGACAGACTTAGAAAGTGTCAAGCATCGAGCAAATTAACAAATCAAAGAATTCCTTTTAACAAAGTTCAGGCAATGTTGGTCCAAATACAAAATCCAAATGTTTATTTGCTTCAAAATTCTATTACGGTTTTGTTGAACCAAAACACGGTTAGGACATCATACGCACTTTTACATACCAGCAGTTGAAGAAGGTTGTAATTTGTTATCGCAATAAACACAGCGATTATGCATGTTTTGCTTGAACCCAAGTCCTTGGCTGGTGTTCTTACGACAATAATCAATACAAGTAAAAAAATGTTATGATAAGAAGTTTGGTAATGGACTTCAATAAACACAACTTAATGGCAAGCTGTGATGATTCAAACCGTTGAATAAAACCTTTTTTTTAAATATACACCGGTTTAGATATTCGGATCAGGTGCAGTAAAGTTCACTGAAGTAAACGTTTTTTTTTTTAATAGACATGTTATATTTGTTACACTTGGTGTCAAGATTAAAAACACACACAAAAAATAAACAGCTGTTGGCGTTAGTACACACCTACGTGATATTGTCAGGTTTTTTTCAGATGTCGTTAAAACCGAGTGGAGGTCTTATTAAAGAGATATTGAAAATCTGTCAGTTGGTTAAATTAACAGCTTTTTAATGTGCGTGGAATTTTCTCGATAGCCTGACGTGGTAATTAAGGCCAAGATTCTATGCAAATCGCTTGCGGTTCCACACCTACAATATGTCATCCAGCCATAATGGCTTTGGGATGACACCCCAAACGAGGTCTGCCATGCGCTGTGTAGATTACACCCCAAATCTGTTAGTGTGTTTAAAACAAATTGCCACGCCAACAAGGAACAGATTGCTTCCGCTAAACAGTGGTTATCGGTGTTGGCTGACTTAAATATGGCAACAGATTAACGCAGCGTATGTCGTCTTTAGCTTTAAAATTCTCCCCATCTTGGAGCACTCCTTAAGATACGGCACGACTGGGATTGGAACATATCGATCGTTGTGCCACATTGTCAAACATCAGCAAGACGCCTTGCTCGTTTTCGGGCATACGTGATTCATGAAGTTGCTATTGGGGTTCAATATGTCACCACCATGTGCAGCCGCAGCGTTCACCTTGGAAGGCCGGGTGTTCGTGCCACCTCCCAGCGGCATATCGAGGCTACAGGGCCGGCGCCTACGAGTCGCGGCAATTACCACTTTCAAAATTGCACATCGTGGGGTGGCTGGCCCGTTCAGGCGCGCGCGGTCTTCCGATGTGTGTAAAGACGCGCCGGCGATTGTCAACTCGTCGCCTCCTTCCAGTCGCTATTCTCAGCTTAACTGTTGAATGAAGGACGGAAATTCGGTAAAAATAATTTAAACCACCAACCCTTGTATATTTTCAGTGATAAAGCAGACGCCAGGATTCTGCCTGTAATCAGTTTCCCCTATTGTCATCCAGGTACAGAAACGAACCTTCTATATTTATTATTTACAGGTAACTGCAGGATACAGGCTTGAAATTAGGTCGATAAAAGTGCTTTGTGCTGACAGATAGTCATTTTTACTCAAATGGTAAAGTATAAATCTACAACCCACATAACATCCACGAAAATTTCATTTTGACCAATTTTCTATGCTACATCTTCAAATATCAAATAATTTCATTTCTTTTGGGACGGAAAAGGTAACTTTTGGACCTAATTTGTTTCTGTTTAGATATGAGTCCGGGTCGGGTTTTGGTCCTGTAGTATTGGATTCAGGTCCTAAATTTGGACAGACTTTCTTCTCTTGTAAAATGACAAAAATTCTAGGTAAAATTTGGTGCCCCTCAATTTTGCAGGACGCAAAACAAAAGATGATTAAAATTTCTTTAAACACACGTTGTCACCTTAAAGCCGGTAATGTCTTCTACATAAATATCTACTAATGAAAGAACGGGAGGGATTGGTAAGTATACACTGGTAGACCGCGATATTTATATCAGTCTTCGTCATGCCATAATTATTTCTACATTCAGTCGCACCTCCTTAGCACACAAGACGAACAAATGCCCCTGTTTGGTCAGCGGGAAGTTAATCTTCCGGAGCGGGAAATTAAGCTGCGAAAGTCGGCGCCTTACGAATTCACATCAAGCACATAATTGCAGTGAAGAGCGTCGTATTGGCAGGAGAGCAGTTGAGTTTATCTCGAGTTCTGACGCTTGCAGAAAACCCGGTATGGTTGTAATTGTTTGTGACGTGATAAAGTGCTTGCCTATTATGTCATCAAAATATCAACTCTAATTCCAGTTGGAGTCGAGGAGCGTTTCCAAATCACACTTGATAGCTCTCAATCGCTTCCAATTATCTAGAGGTGTGTTGTAGCGGTTACTGCCCACCGATATTAACTTGCTGTACATACAAGAGCATCTGACACAATGGACTACTAGAAATCGACAAAAAAGGGATCTTCCAACCATGACTCGGCAGGTTTTTAACAAGATTACATCTGTAATAAGTTTAGGAATGAACAATTCGCGGCAGTTTGGAAGAAGTGATATTGTTGTTTTGGTATTGCAAAGTATATATATATTGCAAAGGAATAACAATATCAAAAGCAACAAAAATAGTGAGAAAAAACACCTCATAATCGTCACGTGATGTTGCAAACACTTGATTTAATCGAAACTATTCTTAAACTTCAACAATAACACGCATATTATTTGTTAAGCGAGATATCCAAATTTACTTGCGGAAGCTCTCAGCCAGGGGTGACCAACCCGTCGATCGCGATCGACTGCTGGTCGATCTCGGACTGATTTCAAGTCGATCGCGAGGGTTGCAGAAATTATTTAAAATAGTTGCTTTGTAACGCGTTGCTGTACATAGATAATTTTGTGTGTGAATTAATCATAAGGATATGTTAATAAGTTCATAAGTAGGCTCTTTGTTACGTTACAATAGTATATAGTTGCAGTAGTAATTGTTACTTTGTTCTGGTACTCGCTATGTCTTTGCTAATTTGTGTTGGAATGGTAGATCTCAAGAGTTGGACTACTTCAAAAGTCGATCTTGAGTCACCCCTGCTCTAAGCCAAACTTGTATTGCATTGCAGAAGCTTGGGTTACAAGACAACATTGCATTTTTACCGATAAGCATTGCACAATAGTATGTCGGAAACAATAGGTTTTTGAGAAACTGCAATTTTGTTGCAATGTAACATATGAACACGAAACACTATGTGCTATGACAGGGGAAATATTGTTAAAGAAACGTTTCAGTTACGAGCAAATCACTTTGGCTTAAAGCAGTACAATCCGCAGTATAGCAAGGGCGCATTGCATGAAACTATTGCCCAAAGATAAGCACAACCTATTGTGACGAAAACTCTATCTTGTGACCATGAAATAGTTGACACATTTCGCCGAGGAAACACTGATTTTATTTGGGGAAGAATCGTTGTCCAAAGTCTATAGTGGCAACCCCCAAACGGCTCCTATAATCCGACAATCGAAACCAAGTTTGGTAAACAATCTCCGGCGTCAATTGACAAGGGTAACACGTGCGGTGGCCAGGAGAGGTGCTCGAAGCGGGTTAAGTTTGCCCGATCAGTAGCTGCGACGACGGTCCAAGTGACTCTGAGGGCCAAAGAGTGGCCACTTGGGCAGTTTAGCCCCCGACCAAGCGCAGACTCGTGGCGCCAACCGTGGCAGGCTTAGTGCTATCGAGAGGACGGTGCATGCATAAATATGTGACGAGCTTTGAGCTACAAGGACGTCTGATTGAGCGACCAGGTTGACAAGGGGGGGCTCGGTATTCAGGATTTTTTCTGCTGTTTTTGACATAACGGAGGTCATATACGGGGCTGTTTGTGGCCAACGACAGATGCTATGACGCAGTACACTGCCTGTTCAGGAACCAGTG
This sequence comes from Phallusia mammillata, assembly GCF_965637545.1. Classification (NCBI taxonomy): domain Eukaryota; kingdom Metazoa; phylum Chordata; class Ascidiacea; order Phlebobranchia; family Ascidiidae; genus Phallusia; species Phallusia mammillata. Next base: position 7,427,477 of record NC_137253.1, read on the forward strand.
GGTGCCTTTGATTTATGTTACCTTCGTAAATTCTTATCATGATTTAAGCTAATTACCGTTTACCTAAACACGCTCCGTGTTTTATATTTTATGGTGCACCACCCAAGGACACAATATAGCGTAGCAAGATTCTCAGATTTCCTTATGATAGAAAACAAAGTTGAGTAAAATGTACACGACCAATGCATTTTTCAAAAACTTTGATAGACAAATAGTCACACATACAGCTTGATTTTCGTTCGTTTTGAAGTTGACCCGAAAAAAATCTCGTATTGAAGTTACAAATTTAAAGCATGTGAAACGTTTGTATTTGACTTCATGCAATGGGCGTAATGTACTTGGTCCATTGTCTGAAGCGTTTGTTGGTAAACACGTTTTTTAGGAGTGGTAAAGAGTTTGTTTTTTTACGATTCGACAAAATTGTACACATTGAGGTAGTCCGAATTTTTACCCTCCGTTGAAAATAACATAAAATATTTTTAACAAGGACGTTACCTTAACATCTATTGATGAGAAAAAAACACAATAAAATTTCAAAGAAGCCGCTTTAAAGATAGATTTACACCAGTTGTAAAAGGCGCCTTCCCCGCGGTGTTTGCTATCTTCCCACTACGAAGTGATTAAGCGTTGTTGAAGGCTCGCGCGAGCGCCCTATAACGGCCCAAATGAGCAAAAGCAACGAGACATTAATAACGCTCGCAAACATTTCAGGGATCTTAGCACAACTGACCGCTTGTTACGCGAGTGTTGTGTTCTGGTGGCGAATGGCGACGAAGACGGCGATTCGCGCGTTCTAATTCTAAATATTTGTTTAGAGGCGCAAAGCGGCGCGCGATCGATGACGTCACAAGCATTTCGCTGCTCAAGCAATCGAATCGTCTGAAGCGGTCGCCAGCCCGGCGCCACGATGCGCGCCCGGGAGCAGGGGGAGAATAAAAAGAAACCTACGGGAGGTGGAGTGGTGAGGAGCGGTGGTTTGCACCTCGCCGATTACCAGTGGAGGTTGGACGGCAAATGAGATGATACGTTGGGTAAAAATGTTTACAAGCGCGTGGAAGCCGAGATTCTATCTGATCTGCAGGGAACTGCACGAACTACTAGCCGACGTCAGGTTTACGGTCGCATAACTACAACATTTCTTGACGATTTGGAACTTCAACAAACAAACACTCAGACGCTGCGGCGTTAAACAAACGACCCACAAGATACACAACGTAAGAAATGCGTTAGCGGCCAACCTTCCCACGATTTCCACTCCCTATCACACATCAGCAATAAGTTCCTTTTTGCAATGCAATTCAAAATTGCCACGGTTATACAACTTTTCTGAGAAAAGACAAAATCTTTGAAAAAATGTGATGATGACCACAGCGGTTCTTAAAACGACACAATGGATGCAGAAAATTGCAACAGAATGTATGCACTGCACAAAATCTCTCTGACAGTTTTTCAAGTTATTTTCTATAGTTTCTAATAACATGATACTGTATAAGTAAAGTATTTGAACATAGTTTTTTTTACGTCAATTTAGCTAGTTTCTTTTAGATATTTAACAGTACCAGAAAAAAGAGCATTGAAAGAATCACAGTACATTTAATAAGATTCAAGATTCAAAAAGTTTTGAATGACGAATTTTTCCAATACATAATCACTTTTTGGAGGTTTAAAAAGATCGTCTTCACATGATGTTGCCTTTGTGTCGTTTGTAACAGCAAAACATTCAAGGATAAAACGTTTAGCATTTACCGTTGACATCTTCAGGTAAAAAAAGAAATCAGCACCTTAATTTTGTCCAAACATATTGCATTGCATTTCTTGCAGAAAATTTCGAACTGTACAATGTGTACCCAAAAGTATTTCAGACATTCGGGGCTTGCGCTAATCCAATTTGCCGCTGTCAATCATTAGGCGTAATTTGACAAGCAGGAAAAGCCGCCAATGCTCTGTGTTTTGTCTCAGCCGTCGGCCGCCACGCCACATGAATAAACTGCAAATATTAGTACACAAATTACTTCAAATTAAACCCGGCGGTGGTGACGAAGCTTTTTGATCGCATTGCGTTTATTGCGACGTACTGGCGACATCGCGCACCCGCTGGGATTTGTACCCACAAACTGGCGACTTTGGCTGGCGCGATGTTGACGCGTTGGCACGTGAGATATGTGAACGGCCCTCGAGTTGATTAAAAGCGACGGGAGCAAGCGTTACTGGCGCCGGACTGACGGCGATGCGACCACTCGAAGGCCGAGGTGTAAAGAAGGGTCCTCGATCGCGGGCGTGCGGCCCTCGCCGATTGTAGATTATCATTCCTCGATCTAATATTCGCGCGTTAATAAAATAAGGTGATGATTGGTGTGAAGCACACGTTCCGACGACAGCTCAACGATGGAGCTCAGATCCCAGTAGTTCGAGCAACAACCAGCGCATTTGTTTATATACGAGGTTCCATTTTACGGTTTAAGGGCCCTCGTGTGTTCCAGAGCTGGTTGTTCACTTCAACGTGCAAAGTCGCACGCTTTGTCGTTGGCGATAAGCTGTTGATTCAAGCAACTAATCGGTTAATTCGTTAGTGGGTATAATAATCATCGTTTTGGCGCCGCCATTGCATCAACAAATTGTACAAAGCTCATGGTCATAGGCCATGAAAAGCCACAATAATAAAATCATTTCAGACATGCAAAACCCTTGGACGGTAGTTGCAAACATAAATACTAAACTGCCTGATTTTTTTAATACGCAAGAAATAAAGGTGTGCAGCTACTAAAACATGTTAGTAGTATAAAGCAAAATAAAATTAGTTAATGGACTTTGTTTCGTTTTAGACTCCCAAGTATAATAACTATAGGTAAGCAAAAACATCTATGCGCCTTTGAGCTGATTTTATTTCATAAAAAGGACAGCGCAGTGCAATTTTTTCACCCAGAGTGACAAATAAAGCTCCTTTATTCTTTATCTGTCCAAAATCGTACAAAAGAATTAAACAGCTTTAATAAAGTGATTACCTCAGCGTATAGAGTTTCATTAACATTAGCACAGAGGACGTCCAATTGTATGTCATTGTTCGCGCCGCGGTTTGGAACAATTTAAGATAGTTTCCCTTTTTGTTCCTTTTCAAATTCCTGACTTACATCAATATTTAATGCTGTAATCCCGCAGGTCATTTTGCTGTGGTCGGATGCGTAATTGATACCAGGTCTTGGAGACGTCAAGTTTTGAATATGGGCCTTGGAAGCAACCGTTGTCAGCAAAAACTTGATCCCATCTATTTGTATTCATGTATTGGTTGATGATCAAACGTTTGGGCTAAACGTTATGGAATTAGGCGATAAAGATCGAAAAAGCGTTTGAATTCGCACTTAGTTCTTTGTTTCACGACGCATCGGGCATTCGAGTTTCGTTTTAATTTTCCATCTGGTGACGCCTGCCAGATCTTAATGGAATTACGAGTGGCGCCGGCCTATACAAAGTGGTTGGCTGGTGTATTAAATTTATCCTCTTTTTGCTCTAGGGATTTACTCACAGTATGAAATTCATTTGCATAAACTGACCATGGCCACTACAAGTTGTTTTGCGTTTCCTTGTTAAACACGTGTGGACGCCAATATGTTGCTATTTGCGTCTATTGGGGTAGTTAGTTTCAATTTTTAAGCTATTTAATTTCTCTGACAAATGCACAGGGTTTAAAAAAGGCTGTGAAAACAGTCTGTAGAAGGTAGAGCAAGATTCACCAGCTTACTCCCCAAAAATATCATTGCAAGCAAAACCAACTAGGGGATAATGACTTGGGTAAACTCAGCCCGTTGGGGAGATCTCTTTATCTGATGCGTGCCCACGAAACGAGAGCGGGGAAGGAAGAGAAAAAAGAGAAAGAACAACACCCGTCCGCTCAGGATATCTAAGTATGATAGATGGTCAATCGAGTTTTGATGTTTTGTTATTGCTGGACACGCGGCGGACTTGTCGTAACTGACCGCCGGAGTGATGTCGTTTCACGCAGATTGGTCGTGGCCAGGAATTAACAGGACGACGAAACGAGAACAAAAACCTTCATCTGCACACGATGATGGTCGTTTTGTTTTCAGTCATTGGGAACTATGATGGATTGGAGGCTGTCTGGCAGGATGGGAGATTGTACACTTAAATACGGTGTTGGAGTGAATGCCTTTAAGGGCACTGTATGTAGAGACACGTTTTGGAACATGAATAAAAGTGTTAAGGGACTTGTGCTTTTTTGTAAGCCATGTACATTTCCGGCCAAAATTTGCTCTGACCAAATTAGGACTCGTTCATTATCAAAATGAAATAGCAAACTTTGCTCCAAGTGAACGCTGTTTTAAAATGTACGTTTTTTGAAACATACAAAAATATTATTTACAAATTTATTAAATAATTTGCACTTCCTCAAAAATTTGAACATTTGCACATTACTTAAAATGTTGTTTTATGAAAAGGAAGGACACAAAAGTATTTTATTCGGTGGGTTGCTTTTATTTTAATAATAGACAAAAAGTGTGAACAAACTACACTTGCAATGGTTAACTCACAACAAAACGAAAATTAGACAAATCGTAGAATACTAATTAGACAAATCGTAGAATTGCAGAATATGCAATATCGGTACTATTGTACCCCTATATTGCATGGGCCAATACGTTGAGCAGCGGCGCACGTAAAATGCGTCATTGATTAAGAGATGGACTTCTACTGCCCCCTGTCGGTCACGCGTGAAAATATGCACATCGTAATTCGGTTTGTGATAAAACAATTACATTATTTTACGGGTCAATTAATAAGTTTAAAATTTTTACACGTTGCATACTTGATCCCATTTTTGCAGAGGAAAAAAGAAAACAGAACACAAACGCAACCTTTACATACAACAACAACATTACCATGTATTATTGAAGACTAGTCTTTACATTACGAAGTTTTAGGCTATATTTTTATGTATTATTTTTGATGACGTTTATAGCAGTACACCATTTACCATTTAATCTAAAGTAGCCACGACACAATCTAACTTCCGATCCGGCGTCAAACTCTTCTAAATCAACACTTGGAAATCATGACACAACATTGGTTTGACAAGTTAATTCGAAATTAGTCAAGGCTTGCAAATCACGTTTGCAAGTCAAAATAAACACAACCAAGATAGAGAGAAACTAACCAACATTTGGTGCTAGCATTTGGGTTTACGGGCGCTCGCGGAACAACACAAATCTCAGCATCGGGCGGTAATAATATTTAAACAAAACCGTTGATCTGTTTTGCACATCGCAAAATCAACATTAGAACAAGGTTGCCGCAGAGGACATTGGAAGCAGAGAACGATAGGAGCAAATAAACAGGCGTCGGGGGCAGCCATTAGGAAAACAGCGGGATCCGTTTGTAACGCAACGCAGCTCTGGATAAGGCAGGTCATGAACGCTGTGGCAAACCTTGGCGCCATTCTTAAGCACATAATCGTTGTTCGACGCTCCGGCAGCGCCACAAATTGTTCTTAATCGGCCGCCACAATTGTCACAACCAACTACGCGAGATCGCACAGCATCAACGTTAGCCCGTTGCCCTGGTGACGTTTATCCGCGTGATCGAGAGAGCGCGTTTCGCTGCGGTCCCCGCACCTAATGAATTCACAATTTTTCTGTCTGCGGTGGAAATCTTCGCGCCAATTCAAAGGTCAAAACGGAGACAAAACAAAATACGAGTAATTGTCCTTTTTTCTAAAAAATGTATCTGTTGTATAGCAAAAATTGGTGAGCAAAATGTTAAACAATTAATAACAAAAACCCTTTTAAAATTGATTAATGACGAATATTTTCGTAAGGATTCTATAGACACCCAATAAGTAGCATACACTGATAATAATATCAGTAATTGTGAAAAGTTTGCAATAAATGTATTTACTATGTAGAGGTTGTCGGACGGTTGTTTTTGATCAAGAAAATTGAAATACAGCATAAAAAAAGACTTGATCTTTTATAGTGCATGTTTTTATCAATTCTGGTTGAATACAAGCATTATGTTTCAAATAGTTTGTCAACTTTCCCACGATATAAATATTGCAGAAAACATCTAACATTGACCCCATGTACACAATCGCCACAATATCATACCACAACATTTTTGCGTCATCACATTGAAATTTACAAAACCTAGAAGCTCAAATGACAAGCCAAAGGTCTGATGCAATACGTGGCTGGCGACCGAACGATGCCGAGATTAAAATCTTGAGCAAAACTCACGCCTGATAACATCAGTGGTCAACAAAATCCACGCATGAATTTCAAGCCTGTCTCGTCCCGTTTCGTCAGAAATAACCGCAAATTTCTCACTTTACCATTGGCGTTTTTTTCGATAAAGTCTGGTATGTGCTTGGATTTTTTGAGTTGGTAATAAGAATTTTTACTTTTACGACTGTATTTAATTTTCATGTTATGAAAAGTAGATTCACGCACAAAATTAAAGTTTTATAATTAAAAATTTAACAGTTTTTTTTCAACCCCAGTTCCATTTGATTTAAAAATAAGTTTGGCATTGAAGTTATAGGCTGTTAATTAGTTGTTGTTGTTTTTCAACATTTTAACTGAACACGAAATAGGCCTTATTTTGTAAAAAAAACGTTGAGTTTTTGCCAAGACATTTTTTTGATTATTCTGTATTGCATCCTAAATTAAATCTTTTTTGCCGCGAGAGTACAGCGAAATTTTTGCCAAAAGCACTTAAATTTTTAAAAGAAAACTATAGTAGTAACACCAATTGTTTGGTTGATTTTAACTAATTGTTACCAAATTACGAAGAGGGAAGACTCCTAAATCAAAATGGCGTTGCACTGCTCCCGCTGAAGGCATTTTATCAAATAATCTGACAAGAAACATTTTACAAGGTTTAATTTACTTTGGAACAAGATAGAATGGCCACAACTTGATCGTTCGAGCTTGGAATGCGCAATCCTTTAGTTTTTGTCTCCTTGACAAGGTTAACAACAAATCCAATACAAACTTAAAACAATAGAAATGAAAATTAAAAGATTTAGGCATTTCTGCTTTTGACTGATGCTTTAAACGCAAGCAACAAAATTAAATAATAATAAATGGTGTTGTACAGTACAGATAGCAATTGCATACGTGGTGATAATAAGATAATAAAACAAAAATGCAACAAGTTTAAATTATTAGTTTGCAATTATATTGTTTTACTCTGTATGTAACTGTTTTGCTTTTTGCATGCATTTATGTAACGCCCATCTAGGCTTTTAGAAGTTTGCTTCAATGACAACAACAGTAATTGTTCAAAGGTTGGAAAGTGTATATTTTCTTTTTACGCAGGGACATTGGCCGCTATTTTTTTAATTTCATGATTTTAATATTTTTAAAAACAAAGAATGTAAAACGCCGATTAACATCACACACAAACAGAAACAAAAAGTGACAAAAGAGCTAAAGATATCCACGGTCACCAGCACTTAATATCTGACATCATTACGACAGTTTAAAGTGCATTGACACTCCTGCACTCTTATGGTTACAAACAGCTACATGGAAGTTTTTAAGCTGCTGACAAGGCGCCTGTGACACTCAATTACAACAAGTTTTGCCAAGTGGCAAGACGCAAAAATGTGTTCCGTCTGCATCATAAGCAAACAAGTTACACATGCTTGCTTGACTGGAGAAATAATTTGCATGCTATTGTGTAAACCCATTACAAGCACCCATAAAAAAATGTTTAAGTAAGAGAGTTATATTGTGAGAATTCTAAAGATTACTGAGATCCTAATAAAGTTAATGTCATAAACATGCCATGCAAATTAAAAATGTTTTATAATTTCAAATGTTTTCCGAAGGAACATTTCAAAGTCGATTGGTCTTAATGCATGAATCGCTGTAGAAAGCATAAAGCTTTGATTTAAATAGTTATCTTTTAAAAATGACAAATAATTGAAGAAACATCATGCTTTACTCCAGTTTACTCCAGTATAGGTTTGTCTTTACATTATTTCCATATTTTTATGTCATACAAAATAGGATACCGAAAAAATTGAGCCATTTTGTTTCCAACCATTGTAACACCTTAACCTTTGTTCGTATACAGCCAACTAGGCGTCAACGCAAACAAAATACAAAACAGTGTTCTTAGTTTGTTGTGTTGGGACATAAGCCTTGTGGCTATAATCGTTCTACGCTGGCTTGAGTTTATATCGCGCAAATTACTCACATGAAAGAGAGCTTTAATCCTATGCGGTAGGATCGGCGCCTAACGCCCACATATCAACTCGAAACTGGACTTAGTACTTGTCACCTTTGTGTGACCTGGACCACAGACAATACTGAATTTGAGGTTTTGTGCGTCGACCAGCGGTGCTATACAGATCACTTGAAATTTTAGCGGTGTATGAAGCTCACTGGTGGTGACATTTGGTGTCTTTTCGCCACTGTGGAATAAAATACAGAGAAGTGTGTGGGAGCATGTTTATAATTTCACTCAAAGTTCAAATGGGTTCAATCGGTTCTAAAGTAATAGTCAAAGCGTAAAATTACAATAAAATAACAATGCATCCTGATTTTGTTTGAATAAGATACTGACTATGCCATTAAAACGAAAAATGCATTACCAAATGACGATTGGCCTTTTGTTTTTCTTTATTTGAATCAATAAAACTATCTGACAATGTTTGACATTCACATACGGTTAGCGGACTGTACAGCACCGTTGGTGGCGATACCCAGCAAACCAATGTATTAACCAATGTATTTAGCCAAATTTTGCACAAGCTTCATGTTTTTCATGAACAGTTTTGTTGCCCTATGATTTGCACCAACACACACCTAAAGAAGAAGAACTTTGTGAAGAATTAACATTTTTTGAAAAAGTCAAAACAACAAATATCAAGTTCACACAAAGATTTCCCGTTTCAAAACATACTGATGAACAGTTGTTACCGAGTTGTAATTGTCTCTTTTGTGGCATAATAGCTACTTGACATTTCAAATCCCTGTTGTACCGGAAATATCACCAAAAGGGACAATCCCCTATACTTTACAATGTCTTACAGCGAACACAATGCACGAAGAAGCAAGACTAAGCAGCTTGCTGCAGGACTCTCATCAATTATGTACAACCAGCAGCAAGTAAGATGGCCAAAGCACCTAGCAATTACTAAAACCAAAAGGCGCTACAAACCGGACACAGCAACGATTAGGATGACCAGGGGTGCCCATTGTCCCATATCGGTCATTTTCCAAGGACTAAAGGTCACTAATAATAGGTGGTTAGGTGAATATGCCACTTTACTTGCGGTAAGAGTCTTTATGCGTTTTAATTGCAATGCAAGGGGCGCTGCAAAGACGGAAATAGCGCTGGAACATTGTAAGGGGTTATTGAATATTCATTAGTACATTTGTAAAGTCATACATTTAAACGTATGGCATCAATGCAAAATATAAATTGCCACGGTGTATTGTGGGCAATTAAGAAGCTTTAACTGAGAATTCTTAAAAAATAATTAGTAAAGAATATAATTTTATGCGGCAGCGGACGTGTTAAATAGCAAAATTTCATGAAGCGACTGTTTCGTATTGGCATAGTATTAGGATAAAACGACATTCAATAAACTATTCCAAAGGATCAATTCTGAAAATATTTCCAAACATGCCCACAAAAACTAGTTCCAAAGTCGTTTAAATAAAAAAGCATTTACAAGAAAATATGTTGACATGTATTTAGAATGTTTAAGAAATATAGTGTTTTATTGTAATGGACTTGCCAAAGTACGTTTTGCCCCAAACAAACGAAATTGAAGGCTTTATTGATGACTGAATCATTCTGGTTTAGGTAAATAAAAACAGGTTGAAACCAAAAAGTTTTGCAACACAATGTTGTGTCGTTGACCAAACAGTTGGTAAAAAGTGTTTTCTTCCTACAAATCATTTTAAAAGAATTAGTGTTTCCACTAAAAAGATTATTCAAGCGGACACAGCGAACCACCACCACACTTCCCCCCTTGAATCGTCATCAGCCTTGACCTCGCGCGGCTAAGGTCGAACATCACATATTAACACAGGCCCAAATCAAATTTGTAGCCGACAATTCGACATAGCAGGGCCGGGAGAGGAATCTGGAGTCAACATGGCGCCAGGCAGCGAGGCTATATTAGATTAGCGCGTCTCATGGGTGACGCTCTCAGCTTACAGACGACGCATCAACACGTCCCACTGCGACCTGACGTAAGCCAGGGAACACGGTGCTGGTTGTAATCGGGCGGAATTACAAGCTACGAGCCAAGACGAGTTTCCGCCGGCTGACCTGCCTGAACGGGATAAATATGCGAAGAAGGTACTCTGAGATATGACCCATATAAAAGCATGCAAATATTTTGGAGAAAAAATGGACTCAATTTCCAAAGCCAATGCATGTGCTTGTATATGTGAAACGCCGCCAAAGTCTGTGTAAAGTCATGGGACATTTTTTAAGAAAAATGATTCAATGTTTTTAGGTCATTAATTTGACAAAGTTGCTGTGCTTGTATTGACAAGTAAGCTCGCCGCAAAAGTCCAAAAACAAGGAAAAAGTGTCAAAAATCATAGCAACAAATCAACATCACGATATGTTGTCGTAAACTGGAAATCACACAACAAATTGGGAAAATATCAATTACCAAGTAGAAATTCAGAGATATGAGTCTGTATTTTGCAGCAACAGTCAGGCGATAATAAACTAAACCAAAAACTTAGCATTATTTTTACTAGGACGACCATGCACAAAATTAACGTATTCTTTTATGTGCACTGAAATATTAAAAAAAAGAAAAACAATGCAAAGACACAATCTGTGTTAGAAATAAAAATCTACTTGCAGCACTGTTTGTGAAACATATTTTGACGTCTTGAAAAAGCGCTTTAAAATATTTTATACAATAGTTTGCATTTTTAACGAGTACTGTGACTCGTGTGCCTTGCCATATTAGTTTCAGTTTGAAAGTATTAGCAATTGTAAAGGCTGCACATCGGAAAAAATAAAAAAGGTCACAGCGCCAAACACCTAAAAACAAATTTGCCTTGAAATTGACACTTAAATGACACAAATAAAAAATTGGTTCAAAACAAATAACGTATTCACAACGTAATTTAATATTGGTAATAACCACAATTTTCAAATCTCACTTTGGAAACAATTGTAACTTAATACTGTCTCCTGCGGCTGCTTAAACCGATAATTTTTAAAACCCGCCATTTTTGTTTACTCTACCATAGATTTTGCAAATGATTACAATTTCAGTTGCCCTTTTCAAAACCAAAAGTTTTCATTATCTCTAAGTCTAAAATCAAATATTATACTTGCCGCATTTTCACGTCTACTAAAAATATGATAAAAAATTGTGGAGCAAAAACATTTGCATCCAATTAAGGAAACGTAGCACAAATAAACTGATCTTCAAACACAAATTTAATTTCACTTAACTATTGTGTTCTAAACGACAAAACATATCCAAAGGTAATCGTTACAACTTAAACAGCTTTTTACAGTTACAACTGTAACAGTGGGCTGAAAGTCATTTGACAGACAGGTTGATAAAATGTGAATGTGCATGAGTTTACCACCAACGAATTGGATTTAGGTTGTTATTAATCCCTCAAGAATAAAGTTTAGGAAATTTGATCATCGCCACTTAGTGTAGCCGGTTATCGGATTAGGTGTGCGGGAAAATATTTAGTAAGGGAAAGTATGTGGGCCTAAAGTTTGAACGTTGGCAACACTGTCCTTAAGCAAACCTATTGTTATATATCATTGCAACATGTTGATTTACTGAATTTAAGTTATGGCTGCATTAACCTAAAATGAATGGCAAATTATATTTGAGAAAACGCATGTTAAAAATTGCATCCGGTTCCATAATCCAAGGACAAATGAATGATTCATTTGTTGTTTGTGACTGAAATAGCAGCACGGAAAATAGCGGATTTCTGAAACTTTGATGTGTTTTGCGCGATTTTCCGCTTTAACACGACACTGGCATTATCATAAGGAATGCGCAACTTTTATAAGGCTTGTAAAGCAACGAAGGTCAACGTTTATTAATACTAAGGTGCAACCTGCAAAGCTTTTAACTGTTTCACATTTTAAACTAAACTAGAACGAAGCGCGAGCGCCACCTTGCGTCCAGTCGCCAAAATATTATGCTCAGTATTTTATTCACTGGACAAGCATAAATATTTCATTTTGTCCACGCCGGTATATTGAAGGTGCGACGTAGCCAATGCGTGGTCTCATTATGTTACTGTTACTGTTTAAAGCAGGGGCGAAAATGAGGTGAAATTGTTACGCTCAATTACGGGCAACGGTGCGATGAAATTTATATTAATATTGTTCGATGCGGGATTGGCCCTGAAGCGGGTATCGGGGCATTTTGCGTCGTTTTGACACGCACGCAACGTGTTAATGACGTTTATGAGCAATTTATATACATTAGTGTGAAGGAAAATATTTTTTCTGATAGAAAACTCGCTATAAGCCATAAACACGCTGCTGGAAACGCCTTCACCTTTTCCAATACTTATCTAAAGTTATGTTTCTAGGTTTAATTGAATAAGAAACTGAGTGTGTCAAAGGGGAAAAATATTTGTTGAAACCAAAAAAAATAAAATTCAACATCATTTGGTGTGGCTCCTTTATAATTTCCAGTCCACCTAAACCTTACGTTTTAACGACAGAACCATAGCTGCCAACCCAACGGCTATATAAATAACGCAATGCAGAATTGAGGTGGTGTGACATTTTGTGTAGTGTAATTTCCTCTCCATCCCCTCACATATATTCACATTCGTTTACATAGGAACATAAACCACATCCCGAAAAGTCAACTTTATCAGTTATTTCCATTGAGAAAGCTGAAAATGTTCAGTTGAATTCCCAAACAAACGACGGGAGAATCAACGTAAGTGGAATGAGAAACTCGCAGTTCAATGCAATTCGTTTTACTTTCTTTCTTCCCACAAAGCACGGCACAGGAGAAAGTAGTCAACATTGGGTCAGGTTTTTCTGCTCCGTTTCATGTCGAACCTGACCACATCTCAGCAGTTACCCTTTTTCTATTCATCGTCTATCTCTGTTCTACAGATAAAGGGTGATATGCATTCGAACCATAGACGAAGCTTAGAATCCTTTTTCTTGAAAACGAGTCAACATGCCCTGGTACTCAAGTCAAAAAATAAACGCATATTTTCGGAAACAATTAATATTCATTTCACGGTTAACTAGCATGTAAAGATACACTCCCAATCTCACACAGCTTTCTCCTCACTAAGAAAAAAGGCCCCAGCAGTTCCTTTAACCCCCACTAGCAACCATATCACACCACCTTATGCTCATTAAATACAAACCCTAAATATATACTCACACTTAATACTTCTAAATCTTATTAACACAGCCAAGACAAAACACCTTGTCGCAATGAAACATAATTTGAACTATAGCTTGTGGAAACGTGCGGTCTGCTTCCACGAACCAGGTTTGTACGTCACAAAAATCACGACCCACACGGATATCAACATGATGGACAATATCTCATCGAACTTGCATTGCCAGATTATGTTGTATTGCACAACAGACGGTTGCAGCTAGCAAAAGTGCTACCCGCTCCGTGCAAATCTCAGAAACGTGGCTTAACCAAGGCCACGGGAGTGTCAATCAAACAGGCGTAACTGATGGAGTCTGACAACTCTTCCCGAGGCTAGGCAGATTACAAACCGCTGTACACAAGCTGTGACGTCAAAGAGGAGACCAGTAGATGAATGAGATGCATTGAGATGATTGAGACGCGCGAGTTATCGGAGATGTGCCTCGACCAAAGTGATTGATGTCGATTTGACCGCAACGCTCAACCGGATGACATATTGTTGGCCCGCAATTCAATTTGTTTTGAGGATAATTTTATAGCATGTTTTCTGCAACCCGCTAAGGCGTTTTGGTGATGTTTATTTCATAAATATTTGCAGAAGTTAGCATATCTGAAGTAAGATGGAAAATTAAGTTTAACAAGTTACCTTATATAGTCAACAAAATTGAGTTTTGCAGTAATCTAAAGTTCTAGATCAGTGGTTCCCAACCTTTCGTGGACCATGGCCCCCTTAAAGTAACTTTTTGGCCTCGTGGCCCCCTTCAAGTTACCATGTAAGACCTGTGGCCCCCTTAAAATGTAGATAACAATCTCGCGTTGGAATGCGGTATTAATTTTGGCCTTAAACAGGTCTAATAGAGTAAACGAGCGTGATAAACCTCACTATAAACAAATAGTAAGATGTGAAATAGTCGATTAAATTCGGGAAAAAAGTTAAAGTGAAAATTACTTTTAGTGGGTGTTTCGAATCTACGCCCGTGCCCCCCGGAACACAGCTCGTGCTTTATCACGACACGAAAACTTGCACTCATACATGATGGTCGCAACATCACGATCCCGAAAAAAATCAAATCAGATATTAAAACTAGATCAGAAATGCAAAGCAAAGCGGCGACACTGAAGCAGCATCGTTGCTGTGATTTAAGACCTAACACTATTTATATGTTTACGGGGCACGCGTTACTATCGGAAAAGGTCGATGAATGACGCGATGGTGAAGACGATTACCAGCGTCCGATGTTGGCGTCCCGTCGGCGCCTAGACCGGCGATATTTACGGTTATTCAATATCGAGATTAGAGCAATCTCATGCACCATCTCTCCGCACAGGAGACTTGAATTGAGACTGCATTAGGATTTGGCGTTGAACCCGGCGAAGACAAACAATCGCTGCAATATACATACAACTACTGGATGCAGATAGTGTTTGTGTAGAAGGCTCGTTGCGTTATCGGTGTCATCAAAACTGGCGGTAATACCCACGACTTTGCTCCAAAACCAACAAACACGCGTTAAAGGGTTCGTCCGGCGACAGAGACTGGGAAAACGTCTAACCTAACACGAATCTCAGTTAAGGGCAGACAGACCGTAAGACGATACCCAGACACAAGAGTCAACTTCATATCCAAAAAGCATGGTGATTTGGGTGTAAGAGTTCACACTACATTCGATAGATTGTAATCATAAACTTTGGACTTAAGTCGGGCTTTGCCGTTTTAAGAATGTTGCCGATGCCTCCTGGGGCAAAGGACATAGTTTATGAACGTTTAAACGTTGCAGTATACACTATCTATATCTTGGGTCGTCTTGGGTTGAATTATTGAGATTGAATTTGATGAATTGTGGTAAATTTCAACATAGAGGAATCGAAAGCGAAAAACGATTGACCTCCTTCCCTCAAAAAAAATAAAAATAAAAATTGATAAGAGAAATCTTGTAGAGTTAAAGATTTGGAAGTACCGTAATGGCAGTGTATTCAATCACATTCAAATAAAATGTAAAAAAAACTTTCTTTTGTTTAGGTAAATTTACAAACGCAATTACATCGGAAATAAAAGAGAGAAGGAGAATGTTTTCCTTAACTTTGGGCATATAAAGAGAAACGAAAAGTAGCATTTGCCTAATGAGTCAAAGCAATATATAATAGCTGCCAACCAAACAGAATGAATTGATTTCACGCAAAAATGTCCTTTACTTTTGAAAAAGGGAAAGAAAAACAGCAAACAACTTTATAAACGCTGATAAAATTGTGTACAATCTGACCGATATAACACCGGAGAAAAGCTTAACAAATGATATAATCCGGAATTTTTAGCTACAAAAAAGCAACAGTGGTTTCATTGCAAATGTTAGTTGTCAAACAAACGATTGGAAGACCTCAAGTACTTTCTTCCAACAAAACAAATTGTTCAAACAAACATTGATGTAATTCATGCGGTTAGCGTCTTAAACTCAGCCACTCAAGTTTACCCGAAAATAAACCAAGGTCTAAAAATAGCCAGTAACGACCGAAATTCACGTAAACACGCCTTGAAGTGAGATACGATTTCAATAGTCGAGGGCGATGCGCTTAAGCCGTGACGGAATTCGACCTTAATTTGACAGCAACGGCATTTAATCTTATTAATACCGACATAAGCAGCTTGAAAGTTTCACACTTTGAACAGGGTTTGATTTTTTGTGACAAGCGCTCAAATGGCCCGGGGCCTAAACTGCGGTGTTTTTACACAGTTCAGTGTTTGTTTTGTGCATTCGAATTTGTCTCATACCCATGATCGGGCATTGTTACCACTGACCTCTTATGTATGTGTGGAAAGAAGGATTAAAGTCACCTGCTTAACGTCGTAATACGATTAATTTGCAGGTCAATACCATGTTGTATGATAAAGGTGAGAAGATATTCTATTTTGATTGTAAATACGCGATTGGCGCTTTCCGATAATCACTCCGCTGTCGAGCAGGTCACACCACGGACGCTCAGGCGTAAACCGATTGGAGAGATCAGAAGCATGTATGTTTGTGGTAAAATACAATAAAGAGACGGGAAAGAATTTATTAAAATGTGGTTTTACAGATCTTGATTACGGGATGGAACTTTGAACCAAGAACGTTTCGAAAAATTAAGATTCAGATAAATTATTTTGCGTCTATGTGGTATTAAAATGACGTATTTTTACTTCTGAAAGAATCTTACATTTTCTTGCGAAACAATTTACAGCTGTAAATAAATCAACTGCTATGTTTTACAAATCAAGTTGTTGTCGTGGATGTTAGTTACGCTATAGCCAATCTACACAACACAATCAATACTAATGCTTTACAACGTATCAATTACATCTACAAACCTTAAAGATGTTTCCAAAATTCAAACACCTGATCCTAAAAGTCAAGTATAACTTACACACTTTTTCGTACAAAACTCAAAAGAAACCCAAGGCGCTTTTACACATCAGCATAGAGGTGTAAACTGTAGGGATATCAGTCTCTCTAATAAGCAACACTCGAACATACTTTTGTTCGAAAATAGCAACCTACTAAAACTGTTAACAAGAAAAAATCGCTATTTTTCCTCTAGGTCGCCATATATTTATCGTATAGCTTTTCCACAGTCGAGAAAGTAAAAAAATAAGCTCCAGGCAACAATAAGAAGTTTTCACAAACACACGTATACACACTATGTACAAAAGATAAGGTGACAATTTGATGACAAACAAAACAAACGAATGGTGTTAGTGAAACGAAATGCTTCTTTTTTGTAATTAAAAGGTGGGTGTCAAGCACGTCAATGACTCTGTGTGTCAAACACAAAAAACTGTGTTTAAGATATAGCAATTTTTTCTCTATACGTCTAGGATTTCATAACATAATGAAATGACTTATTTGGTATCTTTTTAAGGTTCTTTTTTTAATGTAAACCACACAACAAAAAGTACAAACTGCGAACAGAAACTAATAACAAACACAATAACACACAGCCAGTATGCGTGTACTAAAAACACGAATATTTGATCATAAGAAAACCCTAAATTTCATTTAATTTTTTGTGATTTAATTTTATCGTTTACTAAATGAGACGAAATAAATATTTTTTACATCGTTTTTTAAGGCTTGACATTACAAGAAAAACAATACATGAATAAAAACGTAAAAAATACAACATATTTTTGTGTCGATTTTGGTTTTGTTACTGTTTTTGTGGATTTCTTTCATTGTTAAACATTTTTTGTAGCAGTGGATTTTATAGCATGCAATTAAGTGCTCAAGAGCCATTAACGATGTAGAATATATTGTATAACAAACAACACTTATTCAAATCACACGTAGGTACTGATATGCAAATAAAGCCTCTGTGTAAAAGGGTTTTGGCGCCAAGAAAGAAAAACAAAAAACATAGGTGACCACCAGCAAAACAAAGTATCACCAGTGAAAATATTTTTTGTAACAACACAAAATTGAATGACAACATAAAACAAAAACTTGCCCAGAAGAAAGTTCCACAAAATGTTACGTAATTAAATACTTGGTACAAAGTTAACATCCCTTTCCTTGTATGGTGAAGATTTAATTATCTGTTGCAAATTCCCAGTTTTGAATGGTTTAATGTATACATGGTTGTTTTGTTTAGGCTTACCTTAATTTATCATTCAAAAATGTGCCAGTAAATCATGAGTTCTTAACTTTTTTATTGTCGTTACCTTAAAGAACAACCCGTCGAATTTCAATTAACCCTTATTCAAAAACGTAAAATACCAACTATGACGTTACAGAAAGATGATGAAATAACTTCAAAACAAATTTAAATTAACCCTTGTGGGTATTTGCTCATTGGTTAAGTACCACATAAATAGACAAAAACGCCCCTTTAGTAGAATAAGAAAACACCAGTTGACGAATCTTTTTGAAAAGGTTTGCCCCTTATTTTAGGCATTTACAAGCAGCATAATTTTTAGACAATTAAGATCAGCATTTTGCACGTGTGTAGGCACCAAGTATTATTTCAGCGGAATTAAGCAGTATTTTTTTGTTCTTGCATAAAAGGCCGAAAACAGGTAAAAAGAATGCGCACATTGTCATTTTTTGAATGTCAAGATAAATTTGTTTTAACGATGCTAGATTGACCTAAAACAAGACGAGAAAAAAATGTATTGCACTCTCCAGCTATTAGTTAGTATGTGGAATGAACGCAGTTGCTGGTTCCATTCCTAAGCACAATGTTCTTTTGAAGAAAGAAACTTATTTTCACCTCCAGTTGAGCGAAGGTGAACCACAACACACTCCAATAACACCAACTATTTTATGGGTAAAATATGGCCTGGCAATATATAAAAGACCATTACAAACCAGAAAACACACAAAATAGCATATAGAACAACAATGTGTGAAACAACGTATAAATAGAACGTATGTCTTTGTAGTTTTTTCTGAACAAAAGTACTACTGGGTGTAAGAAGTTTCCCTTTATCCAATAGCTTCATCTTTATGATGTCGTCCACATACGAAAAATGATATTTTGGTACTTTGGCTGTTGTTACTAATTAGGGATCAAGCAGAAAGTGTGGAAACACCACAAGTGTCAGAAATCAGTGGCATGTGTCATGATATGTGCCTGGAGGAACAGGTGACAGTGGCAGCCCCGACACCTGTCGAAATCGGCTTCAAAGTCAGTCGTAAGTTGGAAGCTGTGCCATTGTTTGATTATCGTTGTTGCTGAATTCAAATCTTCCTGGCACAATTCCAAGACTTTCAAAGTCATTTCCATCTGAAAAAAGACAAAAAAATTGCAGGAAAAAGGCAAAATCGGCGTTTATCAACCTGAAACCACGGGTGTAGGCCCTCACTAATGACAACCACCTAAAACAACAGTAAAATACTCGAAAAACAAAAAAGACTTCCCTAAACTCTTTAGTGTTGAGTTGAACATTATCCGTTGCCACTATTTTTTTTTCGGGGCACAAAATATTTAATGTGGAGAGCCACTGATCAACAATAACTACCCTGGGCTTATTATGTATAGTGTAATTAAGTTAGCCACTATGCTTTGTCACTCTTCCTTTTTTCACACTGCACAAAACATTACAGGCGGGCACAAAGTATTGAAAATTGAAAACCACTTCGCTAAATTCTAAAAGCTTAACAAGCAGTTTGACCTTCTCTGGATAAAGCACAGTCGAATAAGCAACACATACACAAAACACACAACTTAACAAAACTTACCAGATCTTGTTCTGTTGCGTAACAGCGTTGGGGAAGTCCCAAAATCAGTGGGCACCAGTTTCGTTTGGGGATTTCCCCCGTTAAGTTCCACCATAGCATCGGCTATTCTCTCCTTCAATTTATCCTCAACCACACGGCCGGTGAGGGATTGCGGCTCCTCCAACGAACCGAGGTTATTCACCTCAAGCATGTGAGAGACTTTGTCAAAATTGCCTGCAAAAAACGAAAACACGTTACAGTTAATTGCAACTAACATGAAAACCATGCTAGGACAAACACGAGCCTTTTGCTAAAAAGGTGGCTTTCCGATAAATTTGCAATTTATATACACCAGATCATACAAAAATCAACCACATACACCATTCTCTGTAGCGTCTACAGTCTACTCTACACGATATATGAAATATACATTGCTTACGCAACTTTGATTTGGTCGACATATGTATCCGGCATAAAAAAAACATTGAAAAAAAAACAACTAGTTAAACTGGATTGTCCACTTTTACTTAATCCATTCAATCAAGCGATGAATAAAAATCCACGACAGCAGGTGATCTACTAGTCAGAGGTTGTAGTGAGGGTTTCAATATTACAAATGACAAGTTGCAAAAAGTAGTGGGCTTTTGGACCCTGAGAGTTGATATGATCAACTATGTGCCGTAAGGATTATGGCTATCTCAAACAGAAGGAACGATGTTAAAGCAGAAACATACAACTAAACAACAACTCTTTGATAGGCCTAGGGTACTACGAATCCTTGTTAAAGAAAGTAGAAATGTAATTAAATATTAAATATACGCACAAATTGGAGTGGCATTGGTTACTATGGAAAGTCTCATTTAGTCACGTTTTAAGGTTTATTTAGCGACACACAATGTTTAAATGCGCAGCACTTAGATCTAGTTTATTTGCATAGTCCCGAGAGAGGTCGGTCTTGAATAAAAGCGCCCCCTCCAGGTTTCCGCCTGGGTGCATAGGCACACAAACATACACTGTTATTCAGCTACTAAGAGAATTTTCTAAACGTCAATTGTCAATAGGAGTTAAATATTAAAAAACGTTCTGGGGTTTACGTAATGGGGTCCTTGTGGGATTAAGGGGATTTTCCCGGCTGTATTTGTTAATTCTTCTGAATGGTTTTACAAACATGAAAGATCTATACCTGTATGGTTTTGTTTTGTGCGTTTGATTAGAGTGGCTTTAAAACCCTCAATAGTTTGTGATAATATACTTCACAGTGTCTAGGTACTTAAACACAAGAGCCTTAAGTATCGCTGGCTTGTGGCACAAAAGACAAGTGAATTTTACAGAAAAAAATAAATATGAACTCAGTTACAGTTTCGGTTTTGTTTCTTGTTATAGATGATTTACACTAACATAAAATCAATCCAAGAAAAACGGATTCATATTTCCAAACTTCTGCTTTGTTCTACAATGTAGCAAATTTGTGACATTTCTGTCAAGCAAGTCAGCAATGTCGCAATGTTTCGCTCCTGTCACAACAAAATCGCGTGGCTTCACCCACACGAGGACTTAAAAAACAAAGAATTTCAGTGAACCGTTGTTTTGGCATCAATACTACAGCTGAAATTCATTACACGACTATAAACAACTTGTTTGACAGATGGGAGCACTTTGAAAGTTTTCTGTCACACTTGTCTGTGTTGAAATATGGTTCACAGAAAACAGCTTTCATTTTTATGTGAAAGGCAATGGCTCGCGGCACTTAAAAGCAAAGAACTTCAAGTAAACATGTCGTTGATCTACAAAGCGTGGCCATCGCGAGCTATTGAGTCTGCAAAGTTCCATTAAACCACAGCAAAGCAATTAAAACGCGAACAGATGTGAAGATAGGCACCGTAGCGCAAAGACAACATGAAAAGATCCTTGTGTAACGCTGTTGCGTCATAGATGACTTCTCGGCGACTCGTGAGCTTGTTTCTGTTTCGTTTCACAGGCAGCGGGCGAGAAGAAAGGTCATGGTTCACGGGCAAATGAAAGCAACTCTCGGTTGAGGTGGGGAACAGCGCGGTATTCGATAATGGAAAGTGGCGCGCCTCTCCTATGTTATTCGCGGCGATTATTTAATTATAGCGCGGCGCAGACGGTTCAAGTGTTGCAAAACGCAAGGTGCGACCCGCGTGTTGATGTTCCGCATGCTCGCCTGTCGGACAATGCCATCAACGCTTTGAAGCGCGCCTGGCCGGAAACGAGGCGCTCGCAGCAGGCCAAATTAAACATCTGGGCTTGGGGGTCCCGGAATGAAGAGGTGGGGCGGGTTGTTTTAACCCAAGTGCCGATTTTGGCGGCGCGTAGAAGGCACACGTGACGTATTTGCGCCATCGGCGGTAAAACACTAAGCGAAAGGGTTCGCGCTGCCCCACGAATACACGTCACTTCCGGTCGGGGTGTAAACAAAATCACGGCGGCAAAGTTTTAATTTCCGGGCGTTTAACGAGAATAAATAGGGTCAAGCCAAAAGCCACGCCACTGCCGGAAATAGGACGCTCGGTCGGGGCGAAGTGACTGTCGCAGACTCGGGGTAATAACGGGTAAATACAATAACACGCTTTGTGTAATGCAAATGCCGGAAGAGGTGAATTGGCGCCAGGAACAAGGACTGACTGAGAAAGTCTTTTTCATTCAGTGAGCAAATTCGCTTTCTGCTGAAAAGAAAAAGACATTTTCTCACTCGAAAACTTAAAAGGAAGTAAATCATATGTGTAAAAGTTGGAAAATGAATGGGCGCCATATCCAATATTTTGTAAAGCAGTACATTTTCTGATTTACCATTACTGTTTAGAATTAGATGATGTACGCTGGTGTAATATTGAGGTATATTTTCCCCCAACAAAGGGTTATGGTTTATACATTCAAATCAGTGTTGATATTTATTATGCATGGAAAAATAAGTAATTAAATTCGTGGCAATCCTCGTAGTTCATTACAATGTCGTTTGCACAATTTAGAAAAACTATAATTTTATGTAATTTTGCAATGCACGTGTATAAAAGATCCAATTTAATTCTGTTTATTAAAGATGCCACAAGAAAGAAATATTAAAGCGAAAGTATAAATCCAGTCATACAAAACTTACGAGAAAATGTAGCTACACGTCAATCAAAATTCATATTTATGCCAGTCATTGACCACAACCAATATTTGGCAACACAATACCAAAGTTTTAGAGGACGACAAAAGGCGCAAAACAAGCTTTAAAACGGCAACCGTTGGCGCACTAGAAAACAAAAAATGTCACAGAGAAAACACACCAGCGGTACATTCGCGTGCGCAACCCAAAAAACTAGCTGTTAAAACTACACCGGTCCCGCGGTCAATAACGCCTTATCACGGCGCCTGAAATCATCAGAAATGACTGGAAAAGAGTTAAAACAACACTGCTGTCGGGGGGAGAGCGTTAACACTTGATAAAGACACGAGTACAATGAGTATTGCGGGGGTAAGTGACAGATCCACCCGTTGGCAGGTAAACCGGGGTTTTGGCTGTAAACGGGCGCAGGTGGAGCGTCTAGCATCGCGCGTTAAGTCTGATGGATCTCATTAAACGCCGTCGCAGCTAAAAAGCGGGCGCGCTCTTTCGCGTCGGCATTAAAACAACAATGCAGGGGGCACGCGAATTCCGCCTGTCGTGTCATAATAGAAGTCGAACCGTTCAGGGGGTGGAAGCACCCGTTTGTGAAGTGATAATGTCATCTAGAAGGGGGCAAATCAAGGGGGACCGCATCCGGACGACTGGGGGGAAGGGGTTAGCGGCTCGCGAGCCACATTGATATGGAGGGTTCGTAGCGACGAACGTCTGTTCAATCGGTGTCGAGCGCGCGCGAGATGTGGCTGTTGACAGTTAAGTTGTCTCGCGTATTGTCACTGATTAACTGCTATAGAGGATGGAATGGACAAGTCAGAGCGCGAATCAGGTTTTATTTTTCTCGCAAACGGAAATTCATGCACGTTTTGTCAAAGCGCCTGGGTTGCTCGTGACCAACTTGTCTGTTCCGAAATGAAACCCAGTTGTACTTGACGGTTTTAAATGACTGTACTGGCCTCAAATCTATGTGTAACCTGTAGGCTTTTAGCACCTTTTCGGAAGATGTTGTTCGGGTTAGTGTAATCAAAAACACCTATCCACGTAAGCATTAGCAACTTTAAAACAGCATCAACCGTTTAAACTGAAAACAACCATCAAAAACCATTGAAATGTCACTCTTTGCATGTGAATAATTATGACGTTGAATTGTGATATTGATTTCGATAACTAACCGCCTTCGGTGACCTTCGCAAGACGGGGCGACCTTACTTGCTTTTCCAAATACTTCACACTACAATCAGGACGCCACTAACAAACCACTAGCGCCACACAGCGGCAATACACCTGACTACAAACTGTCCACACGGTACAGTAAACTTTAGAGTACCGGGTGGTGTTTAATGGCCGACAAACCAGTTATAACCTTGTATACTACAAACAACTGGCAAAACCGATGGGATATTATAAGGTTACAACTTTAACCGACCTGATCCAGCTTCAATGGTGACCCGTGATAAGCTGGTACAGCAACCAATCGCACTGCAGTCGTCTTGGCAACCACCAAGGCGAGGTCCCGGGGTGGGAACGGGTTCAGATCTTCCCGAAAGAATTCTGCACATAAAGAGTAGACAGTAATAAATAAAAGTTGTGCAGATTAAGTCATAAAAGTATTGTTTGTACAGTAATACTATTACAATCAGACACTTCGCAAACGTTGATCTTACTGAACTTCATACAAAACCTGTTTCTTTGATCTTTTTCTCATTTCCTTTGCAGGCGACATCTGTCCTATATCTGTTCAAACTGACTAAAATCGACAAAGGCTTTTTCTAAACTAAATCATTTCTTTTAGGGATGTGCCAAAACTCCAAGTGTTCTGTTTGGTCGAGCACCGAGCATCTCACGTTAATGCTCGGTGCTCGGCCGAGCACGCTCGGTGTATTATGACGTCACAAAAATTCCCCATTCCGTTAGTTTTAGCTCTACAAGGTCTCTTACGTCACCAGCGGTGTATTAAGCTGTATATGCCCATGAAGTACGCGTTTTCCGCCCTCTAATACATTTGAAAAATCATTCGTTTTTGTTCATAGACACCGTTCGAATACTAGTTACGTATGTTAGCAGGGCATGGATATGCAAATTTAACGCTCGGGTCAGTTTGTGCAACTGCTCGGCCGAGCACCGAGCATCAAAAACAGCGATGCTCGGTACCGAGTACTCGGGTTCTGGCTCGGCTCGGCCCATCCCTAATTTCTTTTCTTTTTTGCTTTGGGTTTGTTTTCTGAAACTTCCTGCTTTCCATTCGTATCGCAGTAACTCGTTTTCAGTTTTCTGCTCCTTACTAACCATTTTTTGTGCAGTAATGCAAAAGTACCAACGTTTTCGAATCGTAGTTGTAACCGTTTCTACCGAACCTAGCCTTAACATCTAAATACATAGTTTACGCAATCGCGCTATTAAACCGTCTTTTCAACGCAGTTTGTAGTGGAAAATATGTACAATTTTTCATTGCAACCTACGATGTTTCCGTTAATTGAGAAATTAGCTTCCTATATCAACACGTTTCATAACAAAACGAAAGTATTGCCAGACATGCAGTCTTGGAATTAAGTTAATTGTGGGGCATTTACCAAGTTTACTGTTCTTACTTCTAGAATTCATACCTTCAAATTAAAAACTGTATCCTGTGTCGTCAAAAATATAAACACTCAAACTGTGCAAATCTGCACTCACAAAAACACAATCCACACAAAAACGTGTTTTTACTTCACTCCAGCTGCTCATTAACTGTGTAAAGGTGTAATGTGATCTGAACTGACCTGTTTGCCTTCGAGATACAACCACTCTTTAAGTACTTACGGCAAAGAGTCCACGTCCAGTTCTTCATCATACAAGTCATCTGCGTTGGTGTCACCATGAGAAAGTCCGTTCCCGTATGTCGAATCCGCTAGGTGCTGCTGGTGCGACAGTAAAGCACTAAACACAAATTGCTGTGATCAGCAAACACTTAGAAATCACAACAACATTTTAAAACAGGTCGTTTTGGGAGCTTGTGGTGTACATATATGCAGTAGGGCCTAGTCTGGAGTGTAAACACGTTTTAGAAAAGTGTGTCTGAAAACGTGAACACATGAGTAGTTGCAAGTTTGGGCAAGTGACTACTAAGATACAGGGGCACTGACATCTTTCCTAAGTACACCGAGTGATAACCCTAGGCCAAGGGTTGCCAACCTCTTACTGCTGACAAACCGGTTAAGTACGTGTGCCTAATATGCAGGAAACTAACTAACAACAAAAAGTCAAAAGGCTTGAGCCAAAAAAGTGGCATTTCAAATTGCAAAACGGCTTTGTGGCACCCAGCGGTTTTTTACTGTGTGAAACTGATCCGAATGGCTCTTAGAGTGATAAAGGTTGGCGACCCCTGCCCTAGGTTAACCTACGCACTAAAAGTTTTTTTTTTAATTATTGGCAAACTAGACGCTATGTAGCACCGTGCAATATGTTTTATGTACAGTATACCTGGGTTTAGCCGTAAACCAGATCTTTGCCTAAATCGTACAAAACTTAAGGCACAAATGATTTGTAATGTGGTAAGGCTTGAAATAATCGACATCGATTATTTCGGATCTTCGACTACTTGGAACAAATTTTTTAGG
Source organism: Phallusia mammillata (assembly GCF_965637545.1). NCBI lineage: Eukaryota > Metazoa > Chordata > Ascidiacea > Phlebobranchia > Ascidiidae > Phallusia > Phallusia mammillata. The sequence continues at coordinate 7,453,784 of NC_137253.1, forward strand.
CCAAACGGGTCCGGATTAACCGAGGTCTGTTGTATTTGATGCAAGACGATATGCATATGCGAACAAGAGTTTAAAATATCGAGTTATCACCTATTCTTGGTCTATTTTGGTGTCCTTATTCAAATTGCAAATTTACAGATACTATGCTCGGTTACATAAAGAACTGTTACATGTAAAGCGTTTAAAAAAACAAGGGGTTGGCAGTTGTTTTGGGACCAATATATCCCAAACAACGTTACCATTTTTCAAACTGCTTAGAATAATTCATGTACAGCGATTGAAATAGCCATGTCGATAAGATACGAGAGGATAAAAAGATTGAAATTTTAAGACAAAGAAAAATGGATTATCTGATAGAAACCCAGACACCTCGCTCCGCTTGTTACCTGGATAATGAGGAGAGAACGTGGGTGTTACCAGAAGATTGGTGGGGTCGAAAATGGAACTGAGGTCCCATCCATAGGCGACGTGCTGGTCCCTCATGTGTAACCATTTCAACCTAAAACAACCATGTTGCAGTTTTAGAGTAAGCCTTATCCGATCCCCGATTGGTTTGTTTAAAACACGGAAAGAAAAAATATTTTTTATCGCATTATCTGATAAAATAACAAAGAAGTATATAAACGCGCTTGTTTCCGCTTGCACATTATATATTTTACCGATAATGACAATTGTTTTTGACGAAACGTCTGTTCAATCAAATGAATACGTTTTATTCAACATCGCTGGCAATTTGGTTTTTAGTAAAGTTACTGTTTAAGTCCGTGTCTTGTGTATCTAACAACGAAATAGGTTATCAATTTGGAATGGTGACCCTAAACCTAGAAAATGTCAGTCAAATCGCACATTTAAAAAGCAACTTAACTGGTTTTTGCTTCAAATTGCCAGCAACAAACGGTTAAGAGTAGGTCGCATTTCAAGTCCCCAAAGTTTAAACAAAGAATTTTTTGTCCGAACACTCGCAAATGGCAAACGATCATACATGCTGTTCTACCAACAGACTACCAGGGTAAAGCAAATAGACAAAGCTTGCTTGTTGTTCTGAGTATTCGAATTTCTGCAAATACCACATTTACCTGTGACGGCCAGTCATCTTCAGACAGATTAACTTTTTGCTCTGTGCCCAAACTCTTTTTCTCTCGCTCTGTTTCTTCTTTTTGATTCCTCCCTCCCCCATTTCTCTTGATCTTCTCACTTACGGGAGCTACTGGGTCCTTTTCTTTCCGCCCCTTAGCTTTGTGGTTAAAGGGTACAGCCCCACCTGGGGTAGCTGGGGGTTTTCCCGAGTGTTTGCTTTTGGACTCACGGAGTTTTGGTTGCTCATTGCGAACCCCTTTGCTGCCTATTAGTGGTGGAGCAGTACCGTGTTCATCAGTCGCTAGGGGAATGGAATCGAATCCGTTGGATGATGTAAGAGCATGGCAGTGTGGCTCGTTACGTGGCTTGTGACGTAGGCGTATGGCTTCGTGGTGACGTCGACACTGGTCGTCGGCTTGGAGGAGTGGGTTTCTAGGTGAAAGGGTCAGCGACACTATGCTCCACGACGCAGATCTATACGAAATCAATACTTGGATCTCAAATAGGACAAACTGAGAATATTACAGAGAATGTCTGTACTCGTTTACGAGATGTGTCTTACGTATAAGGTAACATCTTTCGATTGCCTAAATAAGGGAGCATCTTTTACTGCTACAAGTAAAAGAAAACCTAGACCTGAGATGTCGTGAGATACACAAAGTATCTTCTACAAACAAGGATGTGCTGGAACAAATTGTTTTTGGCCAAAAATACGGCATGTAATATGTCATGGCTCGTATAACTACAAAGATGTGTTTAAAAACGTTTGTTTCTTTTCGTATGAAAATATATGTTTTCGGTTGTCCTTACTTTGGGCTCCATGTCGATGCCATTATTCTGAATAATAAATCCAACAGTCAATAATCGTTACATAAAAGAAGATTATACCTCTGAAGTGGCCAGCAGACGCACGGAGTTGCCACGAGTTCGACAGGAGAATCATCGGATACTTTAGGGAGTCCGTGCTGTGGACGCGGATCCAGGAGATACTCGGTGAGGTAGCCCGATGAGCTGGCGATGAGAAGACGCTGACATCCTCCGTGAATTCGCACTGCTTTGGAGCCTTGAGCAGAAGAAGATCCTGAAAACAAATCGAATGCTAAAAATTAAAACCAGCAGTTGTGACGTGGTCAGTTATGACGTATGGATTTGTGACGTACAGAGCCGAGACCAGCGGCTTGGTCTTAATCGGTAATTTCTTGAAATACATGGGTATACGGTTTTACAATATTCAATGGTGACTTTGGAATATTGCAGTTGTTGCCCTATAGTCGTTAGTTATCATATAGTTTTTCCCTCTAAACGGGAAAAAAATGGCAGACGATCTGTAAGCGCTTGTGTCTAAGCTGGCGTGAGATATAACCATGGAACTGTAAACAAAGTGAAATACAACCATGCACTGTAAACCAATTTGGGTAAAACGATCGGGAGAACTTTGGGTACAGCAGCAACATACCCAATTTTTTTGGGTAAACTGTTTTGTTGCCCAATGTTTTTTACCCAAAATTGCGTTACCCAAAAGTTTTTACCCTACTTTATTGGGTAAAAAATTCTTTACCTAAAATCGTTTGGGTAAAATGGTGTTGATACTCCACCCAAAAAAATTTGGTTGTTTAGGGAAAGTGGTGTTGGTACTGTAGCCAAATTGTTTAGGTTTTTTTTTTAACTCAACTTACTCTTGTCGTTTTAATGCTTGTATTTTTTTCAAATTGAACTGTTTTTACAAGCACTTGCGTGTTTAAAACCTTCAAACACTTTCAACTTGGTTTAATCGAAACTGGAACTGCACTGCAAAGAAAATGGTGCACAAAGTGCCATTCTATGATGTCGCGTAAAAGACCGCAAACCGTTCATGTATTATTTAAAGCAAAGGCTGGCAGACAAAACACCAATCTGTTTTTCAAACTTTTCTGTATTGTGTTTGAAGTTTATCATGATTGTTCAAAATCCTGCAGTCCTTCTGACACAAAGCAATGCCAAAATATTGACAACATATCGTGGTACCACAGCAGTTTTAAAATGAGCTTCGTATGTATTTCTTAAGCAAATTTACACCCAGTTGGCCGTAAGCAATGACAGGTTATATAACGAAGTCCACCGAGTATATAATTAAATCGCCATTATCCAATTGCCGTGTGCCAATCACGGCATAAGTTTCTTAGTAATCGTGGCGCTGAATTGTCAAATGGCGCGACAATGAAACGGTCGATATTCATAGGAATGAGGCAATTGTAACAAGAATCTCTCATCAAAGCCATTTATCTCACAAGCACAATGAATTGTTTTAAATCAGGTAAAATTGTGAGTGCGCTATTTAATTTATACGATATCTAGTTCGTATTATATTTGGTGTTTATTGATATGGTATCAGTTTACTCCTTTGAAAGTGTTTAACGTCCAATACAAAAAATCTGAATACTATCACAAGACTTCAAGTACAAAAGCTTTGCGCCTAAGCCAATAATGTGGTCATACAAGCTATTGCTGGGATTATTGCCTTGACTAAGTCGTCATTTCAAAGAATTCACACAAGAAAAACCTTATTAAAGCTGCATGTTTCACAGTTTGGGCAAAGATCTTAATTCACAGGTTTGAAAACGTGCGCTAAACACAGGATCACGTGACAGAGAACCATCGCGTGATTGGATGATTGATAACTGCACTACTGGTTCGACTTTTCGGTGGTAAGCTCTCAATACATGTTGCGAATCCAACTGCATTCCAACAGTATTTTTGCTGTGATTACTAAACAAACAGACGCAATGTGGGTGAACATACGGACCAAGTATACACTTTTGTTAAAAACAAACGGAAGTTTACACGAAAACACAAAAGGAAGTGCGGATGTAAGTTACACGTTACTGTTACCACGTACTGTTTACCGCTCTTCTAAGAATCCAGGAGACAGCAACGTAATTAGCCGCTACCAGTACGTAGAAAGTGACCACTTCTCCCGTATAATTTGATTGTGGTATTAACCGAGGTTTGCCCACAGTGGCTTGAGTTAAACTAATATAACTTAGGTGTGTTGGGAGATTATGCCTCAAGGTATGTTAATACGTAGTTTGTCATGCGAATTAACTATTTGCAACCACAAAAAAATAATATTTTATTTCATTTTAGCACAACCTTCGTTACCCGTTATGATTTCTATGAGCTCCTAATACTTTTAATTGCAAAAACCCCGTTTAGAGACCAATTTTAGGCTCTTAAACGCATGAATCAGCATTTTTAGTTGCACATTTCAAATGTATTCGAGCAATCGTTGCTATATAATATCACTATTGGCTCTTTTTTTGTGTGTAACTGCTACGCGCATGTAGGCAAATGTTGCTAAACGAATAGCAAGTAACAAAAGATGAATAACATTCAACACCTTTTAGAAACCATATTTTTAAAGGAAAAGTTACTATGCTGCGTGCGCAATTTGCGTAAAACATCACCAATTTGTCACTCTTTTATCACAAACAAGTATATTTAACATCTAGATGCGTAGTGAATGCGCGACAAAGCCGTTATGTTGATTAATCATCAAAATATGTCTCATTGTTCGGTTTGTTAATTTGTTAAAAGTGACTATATTTGGAACCATGAATGGAAAAGCAAAAGGTAGTTAAAATAGATATCTGTTTCAGTGAAAACATGCTTGCCACAAAATGGTGCAAAAGTCATAAATGTAAAACAAATTTAGGTGCTTGATATAAATATATGAAATCCATAATGATTTTAGCAATATAAAGAAGCAAAAACACATTTCATAAGTTTATGGGTAAAACTTTTTCACGTACTTTTCGTGTTATTTGTCAAGAACTTCTTAAGCCACTAAAGGGAATCGTTTTCGACACTAAAAACTAAATATAAACATCCCAAAATAAACCGGACCTTTGATGGGAACGGATGTGGTCAAACAGCGGAATTTAAATAGATCGTCTGAAGATGCTGTGGTTAAGGCGATGAAACAAGAATGACAAGAATGGTTACAAAAGTTTAATTCTGTCCATCGTGGTTTGACTATCTCTCTTTAGTCGATAAAATACACACCCAAGGGTTGATGTAATATTTATTTTCATTACAAATCAATTTGTTGATTACAACATGGTTTATGAAACTGCTGTTATGGGCGTGTTAAAACATACTTCTTATTGTAAAGGTAGCATTATTATACCTAATAAAAGTATTTGCTACCTGGGTTTCAGGCATGACGGTTTTGTGGGAAAAAAACTTGGTTGCCGTAATGATATTTGCCTTATAAATGTAAATCAAAAATTCAGTGTTCAAGCTTGTACAATATTCCACATGCATTTTGCTGACTCTCAGTTTGAAATAAAAGCCTAATGTAAACCTTAAGCAGAAAGTCAGTTGAAAAACGAGTAACAACCCAGATACTATACAACTCCATAGAAACAAACGCACATACCGGTATCACATCAAGTACAAAATTAAACTTTATCTGAACATCTGCATTGACCCAAAACCACAAAGGTCACGAAATTCATCTGGTTTTCTCGAATGGCGCCGTAACACAGTTTCAATCAAAACCGAGCCAAATGCCAACACGGTTATTTGAAACAGCTCTATGACGTCTTAATCAGGAATAGCGTGGGAAAACAGGCATGGGAGTAGAGGAAAAGAAGATTTATTTGTGATTTTTTGGGCCCAGTTGTGAGCATTTAGGGCCTAAATGGGACAATATATTTTACTTTGTATATATTTAACTTAGTATACCCGTGCTTGTTTGGTCACATATCAACAAAATTAGTCATTTACTCTACCAGTCGTTCGGGTCTTAACACTGAGTTTCTCACGAAAAATTGGTTAGAGAATTTAGCATGTCTATTATTTAATATTTTTTATGTCACCAGTGTAATAATTGTCTGGGGGCAAAATAGAGTGGTTGGTTTTTTTCAGCAGTGACTTTATATGCCAGTACGACTTTTTTGCTGTGTGATTCGAGTCTAGAAGTAAAAACAAACCTGAAACGCGAGTCATTGGAATGTATTATTTTAGATCCTATTGCCGATTTCCAGTCGAACGAAAATCTGAAGCTGAAAGTTATTTCAAATTTTTAATCAAGGAAATTTATTAAAGATGTGCGTCCACAGTCCACTTCACTACACAAGTTATATTGACAAATAAGTTAGTCGGAGACAAACAGAACTGGTCAACTTTAGGCAACTGGTTTCATCACCGATCCGTTTTAGCGTTATTGAGCCTCAGTAAAACGCAGTAAAGGCTCATGATATCCGGTATGACAACAGAACAGGTAATTGATTTCCGTCAAATGACTGAAGAAACACCGGACGTTGCGTCTGTGGCCATTGTGAACTCGAAATTGCGTGAACTGCTCGTGCTTACGCGTTTGGCAAAGACAACAGTTTTGGTCATAGATAATTTCAAAATCGTTTTTTTAATGTCTGATTTTGTAGATAAATGTAAAGGCAGCTTAGGTAGGCAATTAGTAAGAGGATACAAGATCATATTTCAGTAATTAACATTTTTTGGTTTTACTTTTTTCATCGCTTTTGGTTAAACAAATATTCACAACAGCTGTAACTTGCTTGCCGAATAGGACAATGACATACAGTAAATGCAAATCGTTGGTTCGGTTCGCACCAAAGACTAGATTGTTCCCAAGCACGCCATTTGGGAGATTGGCTCGATTCGGTATAACGTACGCTTCCAAAAGGCCTGGCGCACAATAACTTAAAAATACTACATTAGGTTGTTGGCACTTCTAAGTGTTAAAAATATATGTATGTATGTATGTATGCCAACCAAAAGACGTATGCATGGCAACCAACCATTTTTGCACGGGTATGTTTTCGTAAACACCTTTCTCATTTGTAGTGCGATAAGTGCGACATATGAACGAAGTGACTTGAGCTATTAAATTATTCACGCATACATACCAGGTTCAATGTAACTAACAAAAAATCAAATCAACATGACGCGTAATCATTGGGAGCAGGTCACCAATTGATCACACGTTCAAAAAGAAACACTCCATTTAAATACAATATGGCCATATTTCTTAACGTGGTCACAAAAATCCTTTTTTAAAAAACTAGTGAAACGAGGTTACCTTAGGGACGACGGTTTGAGTCTTATGGGAGGTTGTAATTCGAAAATGAAATGTTTGAATCGTTCATAGTACTGGTGGTACATAAGTCACTACGAGGTTAACGTGGTCTTATGGGAACCACGTTATAAATGAATTTCGGAAACCTATATTAAATTGTACGCTATGTATGGACGTTGGAAATGAAAATGACTTTTTGTGGCCACTGCTAAGGTTACAACTTACGATAGAAAATTGTACAATCAAAATGACACACATATATGGTTTTTTAAGTCACAAAATTTCGTTTCAAATCAGTTAACATTAAATTGGTCCCCATTTACTGAATTTTTTACCTGTTTTGGGGGCAGGTAGCAACTTTCATGACCTTGCACGTATGTTTAGTTCCAGTTGGGGTTTACTTTTAATGTGCTTCTATGTCAACTATTGCATGTGTGTTCTATGATTCTATTTATTAATCATCTGTTAATAATTCTATTCGAACAATGCAATAAAAAAAGGTTTACAGAAACAATAATAAGCCGATCAAACACCTAATCTTGAAATGTTGCCACAACACCGAAAACTGTAATTCAAAAATGAAACTACAATCACACAATAACATTATGTAAGACATAAATTTGAAAGCTTTTTTTAAAAACTGTGATCCTGTACAAAATGTCGAGGGGCGCTGAAATATTCATGAAAATAGGAAAAACAGAAAACAAGCGTGCACCATTTTGGCACCTGTAGAAATGCACGGCCGCAAAAAAAGCTTTGGAAATAACCCTATAGAGCTTCGCCAAGCTCGTGTCATGACCTGGGAAAATTGCCATAGTAATATCAATTTCACAATTTAAACCCGGTTAGATATTCGCAAAGGAAAGCTTAAGTGTTTGCAACGTTTTTTGTATCCATGTCATTTAAACAAGTCTTGTGTCAAAAATAATACAAGGTTTTTGTTTGACCAAGATTACATCACGCCATACAAACACATTTTTTTCCTTTAATACTATTTTATATATTATATTTTTCATTAGGTCAGCAAACACATGCGCTGTGACAAAGAACGGTGTAAGACCTTAAAAGATTGAGCAAAAATCTGATTTTAGCCTGTTATATGTTTGGACAGTTAATGGCTTGAATGCTTGGTTACATTCGTTCAAATCGATTATGTTACGGCTAGTTAAATCTTATTATTCCACACCACTGGACAGCATAAACAAGCATGTGGAACGTTACTTTTAGTTTGGGACTGACTACTGATCTCAGCAGTGGCGCTACAGTGAAACAGGACATTGGTGACATGATAAACGACTTTCCACTACACTGTTGCTACTTCAGTGGATTGCGACTGAGAAAATGGAAGACACGGAAAGTCACGTTTGGATAAAAATATCACCACGGCAAGGGTTTTACCTGCGGAAATTTTATAACTCTAAATAAGTTTATGCTACATCGCCTGAAATGTTGAGTAACCCGGTGACTCTTGACCCCCTAGAAACCTGACTAATTTTGCCCCTAGAACAGGGATTCTTAACTAGGGGCAAGTGTAACGCCTACGGTACAAAACAACAATATAGGGGTTACAAGAAAAGGGCTGTTCGTGTCTTATGGAGAAAGAACTACAAATTATATGTGTTAGTTATTGCAATCAAGGTGCACAAAAATTAAGGGTGTATGAGCTTGAAAAAAGATTAAGAAGCATTCTTAGAATATGACTTAACCGTACTCTTTAAAAACGTAAGGTGGAATGAAAACTGTATGGAGTTTGCAAATATGATGTATGCTGTGATTGAGTTGTTGAATCTGCGGGTTGATGACTGGCCACAGTACGGTATTTGCGCGCCGATTTTTCAAATTACAAAATAGATCTGTGATTCATATGAACCCAATCCCTCTCTTCGGCTCAAATAAATTCTGACAAAAATTGCAATGCGTGTATCAGTGAACAATTTCGATGAAAATACTCTTTTGGCGAAAATGTTCTGTTTCAAATGTCAAAGCAACTAAAAAAAAGTGTCAAACCTCGTTCCTGTGTAGTACTCATGTACGGCATAAACCTGTGTGATCTATATACATTTACTTGTGCTTTTAAACGAATTTATGTACCTTAGTTTGAGACTCCAATGGTTTAAGCCAGTTTTGTGGCGCTGAGCCATCAGCTACATATGTGATATAATTCAATACTGAAAAGAACTGCAAAAGTAATCAATGTAACAACCGTCAAAGTCATGGGTGTTTATTGCGTTCAAAATATCGACACAGAAAAAAAAGATAGCCTCGTGCACGCATACTCACAAAGATACATTGTATAGAGCAGGACACATACCTAATTGCAAATGTATGCGTTACATGAATGCGTTATTTCAACGCATCGGACTTGTTCAAACGCTTACCGTGTTTGTTTTTTTGTTGTTGCTGTAAACAATGTCACGGCAGTTGTGTTATATTTGAGGTGTGATTAAACCTTTTAAGAGTTACATAACACGCTTAAAAGTTATTACTTGGGCCAGATTTAGGCATGTTTTGACGTAGTGCAGCTTGGACTATACTAAAACGCACTCTGACGTGACGACTAGAGTCATTTCAAACAAATTCAAATGGTGTTTGACTCTTCCATGAGTGACTGCAATGGGAATGGCATAAAACAATACTAACGACAAAAAACAGCAATAAAACAAGAAAAGAATAATATTAGTAATGGGAAATGCTTCTTAGGGTTCGACAACAACCTTTTTGTCGTCAGACAGTCAACAAATTCTACACACTTCGATCTACATTGCACGATAGAAAGCGGCGAGACGGAAATAACTTAAGAAACAAGGGGCGTTGTATAAAAATGCTTAACTTACAGATGACAAAAGACGCTTGCCCGGTTTTCCGCAGCCGCGTCTGACGACACTCTACGCCGAAATTAATGCAACGGGCGCATAACACCGACAACCGAATACATCACATGGGGTGGTGGTACGAAAACGACGATATTGATAGGCAGCCTGTGTTTAGGGCAACTTTTAAAGATCACAACTAACCTTGAGAAATTGTCTATCACATGACACAGGCGCCGTGCGTCGCTTACGCGAACTTAAAACCGGCACCGGCGTACGTGAAGTCCACTGCGCATGCGCAAGGGTTTGTATGTGCTGTTCAGGCAAACGAGCTTCACTCGAAGTGGAACCCGCGCTGGACAACACCTTTAGTGCACATGAGTAGCCTTTCTTAACCTGATCCAAACACAGTGTCAAGAATCTTGCGCATAAGAACGTCCGAAACGGCGTCGAAGACGAATCGTACATTGCCAGTGTCGGTGGCGCATGTGAAGTGAGTGTAGATTTCCTTTTGGTCTCCGTGTTTGTTCTGGTTCTCAAACTGTTCGCGGATGTATTCCGAAGCTGGTTCGTACTCGTCCTTGCCCTCGTACTCAGCAAAGCAAATTTTTAAAGGTGACTTCTTGATCTTCTCCTCAAAGAGATCCTTCTTGTTGAGGAAGAGGATCATAGACGTCTTTGAGAAGAAGGGGTTATTGCAGATGGACTCAAAGAGCTTGAGACTCTCTCGCATACGGTTTGTCTCCTCGTCTTCAGCGAGCACCTGATCATAGGCAGAGAGACCGACACAGAAAATGATTGCGGTGACATCCTGGAAACAGTGAATCCACTTCTTCCTCTCAGAGCGCTGTCCACCGACATCTATCAGGGTGAAGTTAAGGTTCTTGTACTCGAATGCTGTCTCGATGATACCGGTGGTCTTAACTCTGGTTCTGAGCACATCTTGTTCCGTTGGAATGTAAGCAGGATCGCAGAGGCGGTCCAACTCGTCAAGATAGTAAGCAGCCGAGTCGTTGAGCTGATACTCCCGTGACCGACTGTAACATTCTTTCACGCCATCGTCAACCCACAGGTTTCTCAAAGACGCACCGATATCAGTAGTGAGATCAATATCTTCCATTTGCGATGCAGCTGCTCGAACCTTTTTGCCATCTTCAGCACGATCAGCGCAACCGTATGCAATACCAAGCGACTCCATGGCTTTAAGTATAGCCACCATAGATTGTACGGTGTTAGCAAATACAACTGGTTTAAAGTTCTTTCTTTCAGCCTCGGAAAAGCCGTCCTGGTGAAGAATCTTCATTTGCTTGGCGATTGTGCTTTTTCCAGACTCTCCTGCCCCGAGTAAAAGGAGTTTGACCTCCTTGCGAGCTGCGTCCGCATCCTTCTTCAGCTGTTTGTCAATCTGGTTGGACGCGTTCTTTGCGTCTCGGTCGAGTTCGTTCTTGGAGGCCGCACACCCCATGCTGAGAGTCGAGTCTTGACTTTGGCTTTGCTACGAGCTAAGCTATTCCCAAAGAGTAATATATCCACAGCAAGTATTCACAGTTTAGCTTACACAGCTGTAAAGGTCACGAAAAACAATTTAATCATTTGCAAATAAGCAACACTGCCTAATAAATCTGAAAAGCTACACCTGTGCTACATTTTTAACCTAAAAAATCTCACTATTAATTTTACTACAACCTAGCTGTACCCCAACATATACTGGGTGCAGCGACCAAACCCAGGTCGAACTCCGCCCAATATTTCATGTCGCGCTGAGCCAACCAATGCATGAACCGCTCCGGGCTCGTTACAAACTGTATACGATGGCCACGCGCCTGCACACACACGCACATGCCCAGCAATAGGTGCGTGTGCCTTGACGGTGCGCGCGTGCGTGGAAGAGAGGAGCGCGTGCGACTTCCCGCTTGTGAGTTTCCTGACAGAGCTGGCTACGTCAGCTGGCTCGTTGCTACCAGGCCCTGCGTTGTGCACGAGATATAACAACAACACTGGCCTGAAACAATGGACTGTGCGTATTGCTATTAGCGAGTGTGACAAGTCATAGCACGGTGACGGGCTGAGCACCACCACAAAGCAGTTATTGCTTTCCTGTTGCACATAGCAACTCCCTGATAGGATTCCGGAAAACGTAAAATGCTACCACACTGTGCGCAAGCAAGGGCTTTGTCATAAGGCGTTGAATGGGTGCCAGGTACACCACTGAAAATGCAAAGCAAACAGCTATATGATCTCCGTAACGAATATAAAAATGACCTCCAAAACAAAACTCGGCCCTGATGAGATAAAACTACACAACAAAAAACTGAATCTCTTAAGAGTTTCTCTTAAAACCACTTTTATTGGATGTATTCGCTAAAATACCAACAGTTCACAGTTCTTAACTCTGAGATCACGTTTAGCCACTAAACTTATCAGACATATAAAGGTTACAATGGTTCAACACGTCATACATGCACGAACATTGATTTTCAGCACGTTTTAGAAGCGAATTTGCAACCGCTTCCCCCATTAGTAAAACTGTATACAAATCGACTATGTTAAGAATATGCCTTACAAAGTTTACACTAAACATATCATTTCAAACCGCCCCGTCAATAAACAGTTGACGCGATTCAATATATACGACTGTTTAGTATACCTGGTGAGTGAATACACGATTTAAAGCCATAAACAACAGAACATGTCCGAGCAACGCATAGCATATGTTATTTTGTTCTGGTGACTGCGAGCAAAATAGATGTTCCTTTTTTACATTCTTAACGACTGATCTTTATTTAACAACATTCCTAGGTTGTGTTGTGATTTTCAGCACGAAATTACGCGGAAAAGAAAAGCCGTATTATTTTCAAATCGAGTTCGTCTTGGCGTTTTCTTCGAAGAGGTGTGACGACACAGGGTCACTTTGAAAATATGCTTTTAACTAGAGTTTAAAGTTGTAGAGGTGACGAACAACACATACTCTTTCGAAAAACCTCCGAATAAGCCGCAACCGATAGACAAAACCAAAATGCGTCATAAAAACGCAGACAATTAGATTCTGACAGTCAATTTTGGTCAATTCTCCTAAAAATCGAAAAAAAATAGAAATATATTTATTTGAAACTGGCCACTAGGAAGATTTACTTTCGTTTGGAGTTTTGGACTAAACATCCTACACTGCATTTACATCAAAAAAATCCCTAAGTGAACACCAACAAGCAACAAATATAGCTTTTATGACGAAAACACTGCCGGTTTAAATGCGCTACTAAAATTTCCGAATAATTTAACAAACCTGACTACAAACTGATAAAGTTTACACTTTACAATAAATGACTTTCAAAACGAACACAAAATTTTATCCATTTCAAACTCAAAAGGTCTCCAAACTTAGTCAAAATTTACACACAATCTTCAGTCAGCCAAAAACCACTACTTATTAGCATATGAGAGTCAATCTGACCTTTCAGGACCGAAAGCACCATAGAGTGACTACACATATTGAGATCTAGGGTATATGTAAAACAGCTGTTGGTCAAAATGCTAATACGCTTACACATTTAACGTTAGCAAACGACCTTTGAAAGTTTGATTTAAGACAACAAACCTTCAGTTAAAACTGTATCTTGACAAACACCTACATTGCATACACGCTAAGGTCTAGTTTAACAACAAAGATTAATACACATGGACTAAAGCAAGTGTTAAGTGCCAAACTGCCAACTATTCTATGACTCGACGATAACCAGGCTGTGGCTGCCAGTGTTGAACGGAACTGATAAAGACCTCATGCCGCTCAAATAGTCAGACCCGTGAGACCGTTGTCATGACGACGGGCGAATAAAGTGGCACAAAATGATTCGGACCGAGCACTCCCAAATCCACAGGGTACAGACAAATCCCTACTCCCAATCCGGTGACATCAAACTAATGAATTCTGTCTGCGCGGGCCGGTTGGTGACATGCGCCAGGCCAATATGTAAAACCGGTTGCAGTTACATAACATCAATACTGGATTAGAGCAAATTGGACAGTCATGTTTTAGATTAATGGTAAATGGATCGGCATAAACAATTTATTTATTTGTGGTTGAAAACAATGTATAGTTACTTCGCAACATACTTAGGATTTTTGAGTACGAATTTACCTGTTTATGGCGCCATACCTTTATAAGTCGCCGATTTAAACCTAAACTTGGCAAAGATATGTTGTGGATATATTCTACCACGGTTGACTTAGTAAAGATGGTTGAATTTTTTCCTAAGTGGGTTGAGCTGGTAACGCAAAACTTAACACATAATGACTAACTTCAAATTAAAGATATTTTTCTGAAACCAAAACGTTGTCAGTACGAACTTCATCTAATTTTTTGCTGTAGCATTGTTAGGAAGTGGAACAAACGCTGTAGGCACAATACCCAACTTCAGTTGATACACGGGGGTTGTGTGACCGCAGTCATATGGGAAGTCGACGAGATAGGATGTGATTCATGCGATGATGAGTGACAGTATGTTCAGCAAAGGGAACATTCATACGCCGACGTGCCACAACACCACCACATGAGCCGTGAAGTAATTACATCTTACACTGTGATGGGTATCACTCTGTGCATTTAAAGCGGGCTTTGCTGAAGAATCTAATATTTTTTTGCATTGAATGCTTACATAAACGAAAAAACAGTTTTCAGTTTGTTTGTTTTTTGTATGGGTTCATAAAACAAACGGTTATTCAATCCATAAAACTAACCAATAATTTTGATATGAACTCGTGGAAACTAGAAGAGTTAGAAAAAAAAATGTCGTAAAGACCAGTTTAAATACAATAGCGCTCATATCTACATTTGACAAAAACCTTTCTGCAGATTACCGATTAACCTACATTCTTTATGCAAACCTATCTCAATCCTTATTCGAATAGAACAAAAGGTAACTAAAGTCGTGACTGATTTCCAATTCTGTCAAAGAAGTAAGCACTGGTATAAACTTGGCGTAACCTTTGGCGCAGAACAAAGAAAGTACAAGACAAGAGAGTTTGAGGACGAACTCAGCAATTTTAATTAAATTGGACATGAGTTTGGCTTTGGACATCAGTTTGTCGATGACTCCCAATGCTGGAACAGTTATTAAACGCCCCGCAATTCCGGTTGAGAGTTATTTATAGACACGGATACTGGCATGGCGCAATCATCTATTTAGAACTTGGCACAATGGTTACACGAACCGGAAAAAGTTGGGGCAAATGTGCTAAAAAAATTAGAGACTTTGCGAATGGATTAAAAACTGTGAATTAGATTCCAAAACCGGCAAAAACGCTGTTAATTTGTTTAAAAAAATTGCACTTTTTTCAAAAAAAAGGATTTTAACGATTGGCTTTAGGTTTAAGGGCTACAAAAATGCAATATAATGGGACACTAACTCCACACCATGCAAGGTAAAGAACAGCAATTCAAAACCGAACCTTAACTTAAGGCTTATAAAAGGTACCATCAAACCACAGACTAATTGGGTGCATTAAACAGCTCAGTACATATAACCTACTGCGTAAGCTATGTTGCTGTATCGAATGTTCAGTTCATAGAGTTTACCATGTGAACCGAAGTTCAAATTCTGCAACAATAACCAATCTTCAACTTGAAAACCCGTGTAATCTGGGCTTAAAATTACTCTAAACCGGTGCTTGCCTCGAACGCAACACAAAACCAAAGATTTAAGGCTAAAAATACCATGAACCGCTGACTGGGAGTTATTAGAAACATCAGCAAACTACAAAGTTCAATTGAAGCCTGCCTAACTTCAAACACTCCAAAATGGGACTCATTTTGGGCGCAAAATTAAAGAGACGGTCAATACAAGTCATAATTGGTGGGCGGTGCCACACGGACCACTTATAACTTACAACTGGTCACTACTCAACTATAGAGTCCTTCAGGCCATTTGCCATGTAAGCTTAATATAGCTATACCATGTTGCCTGCTAGGTCTACTGGCCCAAGGGCCCTCCTAAAAAACGAGTTTTTGTTAATTTTTCGATCTGCTTCGTAAAAGCACTTTGTAAATCAAAAATATTGCAACACAACATAGACAAAAATATGAACTTTCAGTAATAACGCCTAAAGCGAAATGACTAAGAAAAGACCTTTCAGCGGATTAGAATATATGCAATACTCAACTTGGATCACGAAAATAACCCACAAATATACATTGCAAAGGTCAGGAGTTGAATCTATAGTCACCCATGTTAGTTGAACGCTAGACTGGTATATTATTGAAGGCTACACATGAACGACGTGGCAATAACAAAGCCACCACATTTAATTGACATTACTTACATCAACTTCGAACTTTCAACGTTAGAAAGGGTTTACCAAACAATGCAACAACCTAAACAAATGCGAAATACAGCTTAAACTCAACAAAGTACAAAATACGAACTTCACCAAAGCAAAATGCAAAATACGCAATGAACAACAGAAACTTATGAACACAGTTGAAAGTAGATAGCTACACCGCCAATTGACTGTAAACGCTTGTTGCCTAAGCCACGCCCATAATGCAATAGGCTCTCACACTCAACAGCTCACGAACGTCCGTATGTGCGAACATACAGTACAAAACCGATAAGAGCGTGTTCTATATATAACGTGAAGTCTGGGTATGCGCAGGTCGACCATCTCTGCTTACGTCACCGCGCATTCGGATTTGAGTTGGTGACGTCACGAACATGACGCAGCGGCATCTGCGCTCAAAATGTGATTTTGTTTCACAGAGCAATATATATTTTTAGCACTCCTTATCGCCATGGTGAGAACGCAAAACTGATTAAAACCCATATCTCACACTTCATTCTCAAGTTATGCAATATTAACGAACCAAACCACTGTCTAAACCTCTAGCAAAGCGGAGCAACAATTTTCGTGCTATGTAGTCGCAGTCATTTCATTTCTGCGATGAATATACTGGGCTCAGTGCATTGCCTGTCGCAATGGTCATTAATTAACAGTCTACCATTCAAATCGGCCCAATCAATTAGCTCTGTAATGGCCAAAGCTGCTCTGGTTGGCAAGCATTATTCGGTTTTGGTACTGTAGGCTGGGAGAACGAGGAAATAGCCCATCTTGTCGCTTCCGCATGCGGGTATGTGCGTGCGTAGGCGCATTAACTTTGCGCGCACACAAGGCTTGCATAGGCAATGCAAGGCAAGTTGCGTCATTCAAAATCAGGTGATGTTATCAATGCATGAATAAATGGTTTTGGAATTTGAAAAGCGAAGTTTTATAAATTATGCAAAACCAAAAACGCATCTTTGGTTGGTGCAAAATGAACCAGATGATAATACAGATTCAATATTTTTGATATTATGTCAATCCAGATTCGAATCCGAAAGTAAATTTACGCTTATTCTCGTCAAACTTTCCAAAAATTTCCCAGTTAATGCAATTCTACAAACAGAATACGGTATAGCTTATACATTCGAACCCAGCATACAAATAGAATCACAAAACTTTAACCAACAATAGCACAAACGCTTTTTTGAATCATTATTACCCTTTGTCCGGAAAATGTAAAAACACATAATATTGAACACTGAAAATTTTTGCTTCGTGGGACATGACAACATTGCGTTTTTCAATCAGCATAAAAATGATAGTAACAAACTAATTTAATTAGCTAATGATTTTTTTCCCAGTCATTACAGATACGTAGAAACAGAATCTACTTCATTCTCAGCTAAAAAAACATACTTTTATGCTTGGGTTTCAGAATGTTTTGTAAATTCAAAAGGGTTTGGTTTATCAAACTAGCGCCTAGCGCAGTGATTCTCAAACTTTTAAAGCAAGCGGCGCATTAAAGAACTGAAATTTTCTTTCGCGGCACACTTTGCAGGTAAACATCACAAAAGTTGTTCAAAGAATGGTAATTTTCAAATTATTGTGGTGGGTAAGGATGCTTTTCATTTCCAGTAACGAAAGTATGAGCTTGGAAACATTGTTATGCAAACCAGTATTTTTTCCAAACACACCACATATTTGCACTTTAAAACAGGGAATATTTCGTGACACACACACAGTTTCTCACGGCACACAGTTTGAGAATCACTGGCCTAGCGTCTAAAATCTAAGTTTGTTATTATTCAAACTGCAGAACACAGTTGCTACGCAAGTATGTGAGCGTTAGCTGCATTCTGGATAAACGCAACTACAGCAAGAAATACGGAAGGGCCGATCAAGCTGTCACGTGTGCGCACTGACGTACAGATCAACGTAAGTAGCTGCCAAGACGTGGACGCCTGACGCACCAACACCGCAAGTAATCAACGATTTGAGCACGCAGAGCAATGATTTGGAGTTGCAATGCGCAGAAAACAACCTTTGCAATCTGATAGACGTATCTGGTGAAGCCAGTGTTACTCGTGTGCAAATTTAAATATAGTTTGCACTGAAATTAACCCTTAGAACAGAAGGGTGCCAGGTGGTAGCTGTTCTTAGACATGATACAACAATCGATTGGAAATATTCTATTTGAATAAGAAATTGCTGATAAAAAAAAACCTTGTGGCAAGATATAATATAAAAAAATTATAGCCGGTTTTGGCCCAAGGTTTCGTAAACCAGATTTATGTATCCCATTAAATTAAACTATCAAGTGGATCGCTAAGTAAAGTAAGGGCAAGAATAAACTGAAATACATTGTATGTTGGGCGAAGAAAAGCAGAGAAGTGTACTCGAAGAAACAAATAGACTAAAAAGTCTTAATTGCTCAAACCAAATTTGGACCAAAGCATCGACATGTAAGCCAGGTAAAAGTTTGCACTTCAACTCTTGAAATAACTTCAAACAAAACAAAAAACAAAACATTAACCAGAAAGTACGGCGAGATCCATAAGACGTGCGCACACAACGCCCTCTTTGCCTAAACCCTGAATTGCCGCCTTTAGTCATGCAGGCGTTCAGGCGTCATGTTTTCCAAACAAGGTACATTCACCACTTCCACTGTGATCGTACACGCTTGGGCGAGCGTAATTACCGCGCATTAGGGAATGGAGAAGCGATGTTCTGAGCGCACAGGCACTAAAGTGCAAACACAAGTAACATCGAGACACTTTCGCGCCGCGCTGCAGTACGTCACACTGAAGTGGTTATGACGACACAGTGATGTGTGCCGAACCGCGCTACACCTCATACAGAAATTTTATGTAGAAAGGGGTATATGGGGTTGTTTTCTCATATACGGGGACTTATTGCGAAAACAAATGATGTTGTTGTTGTTGTTGTTGTTGTTGTTGTTGTTTTAAAAACAGCCTAACGAACAGTGTTTCTCTGTATTCTGAATGGTTCATATGAGCTTGTCTAAATCTTTGATGGCAGATAATGATATTGAATGAATAAAACACATTCTTAATTCTCGGGTTGCTTTGGTGTTAGGTGTGTATAGTTTCTAGCCCATTGTAGTGACTTCAGTCTTAAGTGCTAATTTCGTCACGAGATAATGTAAACAAATACAAACAGTGATCAACGGCTTGGACCATGGGGTTGATAAAAAGTGTGAATCTAAAATTTAGATTTAGATTCTAAATGGTAATTATATCCCATCAAAATAAAGTGTTAACGTGCTTTGTGTATGAAACAAAGCAACATTATTTTTAAAGTTAGGGTTAAAGTTAAAATATCGTTTCAAATCGTTTAGCAACTTAATTTTAGCATGACGGATTGAAGAAAAGTTACACAAAATAATGTGAATGTACAAAAGGCAGCTTTGTCAACAAACAAACAGTCAATGTTTCAAGATGTCTAGCAATAAATTTACTTCTTCCACAAACACATAATGATATCCCTATGAGTCCTAAGATATACAGCACTAAACAACCGTTTTTTGTCAAACAGATTTGCCGTTTAAAGGCCAATCCAGCAAAGCAATATAAGATCGCACTAATGCATGCAAAACTCGATCCATAGGAAAGAGAAGTGGCAACCGTAGGCACAGTTGTGTAATACAAGGGCTTGGGGTCGTATACAATATTCATTGCATCGATCTCCTACGCTGAAATACAAGTCAACGAAAATGCTTTGATTCTTACAAAGTGCACAGAAACCCTAGGCTTACAATACTATGTGAAATATATTTAAAAACTCATACTGACTCCAATGCCTGAATAGTTTCAACACAAAATAAACTAATACCGTTTGTTCCTTTGGTTTCCAAACATCAAAAGTAGACTTGAAAACAACATAAATACTCGAAATACTACTGGGAAAATGTTTGTTAAATAAAAAGAAGCTCACTACATACACTTTAGACTATCCCTGATGTTTTTGAAATCAGCTTATTTAACTTCGTTTCTAAAAACATCGAAAAAATTCCGACAATTTAACAAGACCAAGGGGGTTTCATGTTCAAAGAAAGACTTTTAAATGAAAGAAAATCAGATGTCGTGCCCCACACAGTTCCGTTTTGCATGGGAAAGGATGAAATCGTGGTGCTTGGGGTTGCAATTCAACGTATTAAAAGGCGACAGGCCAAATGTCAATGCTATTATTAGGCTTGCTGTAGTCGACAAGCAAACGGTCAATCAAGTGTTCCTTCCAACAAGAGTTTTTTCACGTAATTTGCTAGACTGCGGTGCAAGTTTTTTCCTAAATTGCTACATATGCTAAGTTTATTACTCGATTTTTTTACCAGACACTGGAAAAGGGTAGTTAGAAATCGAAACTAAACAAGACTATATACAGACAAGTGTTGTTTTACACACACTATTGCAAGTTTGTGACTTTAACCCTAACGTGAACATACACTGAGCTCTTACACTTCTTTTATGCCATTTCAGACTTTATTTAACTTCATTGAGAAACGATTTTACCATGTCAGTGTTTCTTAATCTTTAAGAGATGATTCAGGGTATAGCACAGTGTGGTCCAACTTTATTTTGTTGCGGGCCATTCAATATCGTTTAACCTACTACGCGGGCCAAGGTTTAAATTTTTGCAGGAAAAACTTTTTTCTGGGTCAAACTAGGGTAACTATACACCTTTTTTATCTATAGATAAGTTAATGTTTATATTTTATAGTTATTTACTAAGTAGAAGCTGTTAAAAGCATTCAGTTTCCACTCTAGCGCAAAAATGCCCCTGAACGGTTTATAGAAGCAGAACCCTTTTTACATAACAATGCCTTGTCATGCGTCACAATAGGAGATTTGACAGTATTTAGTGTGTGTTAATCATCACATATTAAAAACATTGAATTATTGAAAACATAACTTATAGTTGTCATTAAAATGTTGGGACTTTCGCGGGCCACAATTGGCCCGCGGGCCTGCAGTTGGACCACGCTGTTCTAGCACATAATATTTTAAATCGAGTAGGGCTATTTGAAACTTTAACTTTACTTATTAAATGTGTACTTTGTTGTCATTCAATATGTTCATTCGATTTTGTAACAAAGAAATATTTTTAACATAATGTTTCTGAACCTTTTTAGGACATGGTTCTCCTCAGCAGTAGCACTTGCGGAACTACTGAAAATAAATAAAAATGGCCTAAATGCCCAAACAATTATAAATCTGAATATATTTTGGTCTATAGCAGACTCTCGCAAACGATTCATTCATTTTGGCTTCTACTCGGATTTGACAAAGACTTCATACATTTGAAATGTACCAACTGTACATTATTTCTGTATAACAACGTTCTTTCTACAGCCCATATTTGTTCACACGGAACACGAGTTCCACTTATAAGATATTTTAGGGGCTGAAACGGCCAAACATCGTACACTTAGTTCCACTACCTATGAATGACCAATCACAGATACATGGTCACCTATTTACACCCGAACAGGCTCAACTAGAAGAACTCTAAACGTCCGGTTGAGTCATATAATCACAAGTTTAAAGAGCTCTTCTGGCAAATGTGATTTATGCTTATATAATCACAACTCTCTCAACGCCAGTGGGAGGCCTTTTCTCATATTGTGGCTACCATCCATACCAAGTGACCGCAAATTCAATTTTACCAGGTCCACTGTTCGAATTCCGTGATACGGCGTATCCAGATATATCCAATCCACACGTTGATGTGGTAACACACCGACATCGATGATAGATGCGGCCGCTGGGCGTACGTTATTAGAGAGACGAAAATACAAACGACCTTATTGTAGCGGGTACGGGATATTTGAATGTTCCGGCCTCATATACATCACAAGGCAACAGAAGCAGTAATTTTCACGCTACGTGACCTTAAGCATTGTGTATGTAACCTAATATGCGCAGAGCTGAGCACACGCCCAAAGATTGAACCACCCGCAAACATTTAACTAATAATATCGAGACCACATACAAAAAGCTACAGTTGAAATTGTAAGGTCATATTCGGGATAGGCAAATGCTATACAAATTAACCATTCTATACCGCACGTAAATGTTTTAGTGGTGGTAAAAACCCACAACCAACTCGAATTAAACTTTTAAGCAGTTGTAACTTACAACCCATAATCTATTACCGTGGGTGTATTTTAATGAAAAATTTGAAGGTTAACTATTACTTACGATAGGGGCAAAATTTTAATTTAAATTTGCAAACGTATCTAACTAATAAACTCAAAAACAACCAAAGGACCAAACAGATACATTCATTCTCAAAGCTGATTAACTGCTGTCTAACACTTAGCTTTGAGTTTGAGTATCTGGGATTTGCTAATCAAAAGTAGCAGTTTAGTGGCCAAGTAACTAAAAAATAAGACAAAAATGTAGCTTTCAACATATGACACACACATAGGAGTTAAAATGTGTGATGAAAATGAGCGAACAAACCACAGTTCCGTATACATTATAGGTAATCCAGATATAGACGGTTGGTATATGCTGTGCAAAGACCACACCCACTAAACATACTTATACACGACTTCCTTACCACACATTCACAACTATGTTTAGTTCATGATAGTCTATCATTGCTAGGTTTCCAGAAAGAGGTATTGAACAAAGTTTATGAATCCCAGGTAGTTACAATAGCACAAATCATTGACAAAATAAGTTTTCTAGAGTCGTTTAAATACTAATTTGACATCGATTCGGAATAAATAGAATACGTTGTGCCCCAAAATCGTGCACAAAGTAAGCAGAGTTTGAAGTAAATACAAACGAAACTTATTAGTGGAATAGAAGCTGTCCCTCAAAATAAAAGCCGAAAACTTTTTGTAAAAGAAGCAGAAATAAACATATCTTGTACGAAGCACTGGTACAGTCGTCACCTCAACAGTACTGTTTTTAATGCAACACAGAGGCGAAAAAACTTGACTTTAAACCCAAAACTTTAAACCAATTTGTTGTCACTAAAAATCAGAAAGAATCGTTGTTCAAAAGATTCACAAAATATACAAGACCTACAAAACCAGTAATAGTTGCCCAAAAACGACTTTATACCAGTGCAGAAACACGTGCAAACAAAAGACCACCCTCAAATTACAAAATTTGAACGCTTGGTCTATTGCTGCCAGGCAAATATGATCAGCTGTTTACCGTAGATCATCGACCCCCGATCCTGAAACAATGTTTGCTCCCAATCGCAGCTATTTGCGATCAAAAGCGCGGGCTCATACAATTCTTATGTGTACGAATGCCGTTCCTACCAATCTACCTCTTGTCTCAGCTCAGAGCGATGTCCTAGCAGAGCCTTAGGCGTATTAAGCAACCTCGTCTTTACTGCTGATGTAGGCATTGATGGCTTGAACGCTCGATAACCAGATGCCGTAAGCTCGACAGGAGCATATTCTACAGGCAGACGGGACAAAGAAGGCACGTTAGGTGAAGTGCGAGGTATAGATATAGCCCATTTGAAGCGAAACTAACGGCTGATAAATTGATGTTTATACCGGGTATTTTCACTATCAGCATTTTTCTAGGAAGTAACTTAAACAGTTGTTCCGTTCGTAAGGATTACGATTAATTTCAGTTTCCCCCCATTTTATAGTTTTACAGTTTTCACCACGGCGTTGCATTTTAATTAAAACACTTTTTTATTCAAGGCTATGAAAAACATTTAGTCATTCATTCTTTAAGATTTTAAGATAAATCTATTCCGCCTTTACAGCATCATCGGTATCTTCAATTAAAACAATTTCGAAGTCGTCTGTTTGATTCCAGTTTTGTTGACATGCACAAAAAAGACGCTGCCACACTTCTCAACATCCTGTTTGATCATAGGGCAGCTATACTTAAAGGCAAGACCAAGCAGGACTACAACACAAATCAAAATTTAAATTTTACGCTTTGAGCATCGCTAACTTTCGGACTATCCTGTTTAAAAACCGTTATTAATGATAAAAATGTTATTAATGCCCAAAAATGCTGTCATTAGTCATTACGTTGTAAAATGTAAATTTTAAAGAACCTTTTCGATGAAAATTACAACCCATTAGCGCGTTTGTATGCGTAAAGTATAACCAAACAAATGACGACTTAATCTGGTTCGCCTGTAAAAAAGAACAAGCCATCATGCTGTATTCATGAATAACCTGTAGAAAAACCAAGCACAATGGTTATTTGCCAACATTCGGGAATTTCAAATTTCAAATAACTATTTATATCACAGTGTGTGCACTAAGGCAGAGAAACTCTATTGTAAAAAATAACGTTGTTGCAACACGGCTATACCATAGTACGCTAAAGGGCCCGGTATAGCAGAGTAAAAATAGCACTCTGGTCAATGAATGTAAAACCCACAACCAATGTACGAGGCCACACATACAAATGACACAGACTTTCAGTTTAAACAATGCATTATGCAAAACAGTGCTGAGTAAGATATCGTTTCTGATTTCCCCTATTTTGCATAAAGTATACAGTAGCATAAAAGTCATATAAACACAGTTCAACCATATAGGTCTTTGCCTCTTGGGCATGCAAACGCTTAATGAAAGATCAACGTTTGGGGAATACCTACACCTCAGGAGAAACCGGGGACAAAAGGTTGCTATAAGCACGGGACAACAAACAACCAATCACCGGCGAGGACAGATCAAAGAAAATCAGGACACAAAAATCCAATTTCTAGAGTCCAACAGAAGGATACAAGGTAGGTAATTGTGTCTTTATTCGCAACACATAACCACATGTAAGCTTATTGTATCCTTAACAAAGACGTTGTTTGAAGTGCAAATTGTTGGACCAAATAGGTGGACATTTTTTTACTAGTAACATCCGACTAAAGTGGTAAAATTCAAGCGGCCACAACCCTGGCTAAGCAGACCCTATGTTAAAGTTAAAATTAGTACAAAAGGTAAAAACACCTGCCCCTACCTTCTCATGGTATTCATGTCATTGGTTCTGGATTTACCAGAAAAGCGAGTTGCTTTTAACGCAACCACAACACAATCAATACTTGCTCTCACATAAATGCCCTTTACCCATAAAAATCCCCACTAATGTGATCACGTTACTCTTAAAGCTATCGGTTTTAGTTTAACAAAACACAAATTCCAGCGTTTCAATATGATTTGAAATCTGATCGTCGGTTTCATTTTGAAAATTGATGACCAGAAACGCGGCGCTAAGAGTGTTTGTATTTGAGTGAAATTGGCATTATTGTTTTTTTAGAATTTCGTAACAAACAAATTTTGACTCCAATTTTGAGTTTTTTGTCCGAATAGTCAAGTTGCAAACGGATTTTAGTCGATTTTTTTCGGATTTTTTTTTCATTGTTGTACCCTTTCTCTTTTCACGCCAACATACTTATTCAGCCATCGACATGCACTTGGTCTCCTTGGTAGTTGTTTACACGGAGCACATTAAGTGTATTACTAAGTACCAAAACAACCGACGAATGAAGATTATAGTGAACTTGCAATGAGCCATACCATCCGCGGGACTCAAAAGAAGTAAATCTATGAGCAAAATTTTCACCAAGAATATTAGAGGACAGCAAACTAAAGGTTTTCAAACCAGCGTCCGCACAAAAATAGAGAGTAAAGGCTATCAATATTTTTTGTTTGTCCCTTGGTAGTTTTTAAAAATAAAATAGATCCCCGAATTTGTTTCACACACAAACTTACACATGTCAAAAATAGTTGTTGCTTACCAAAATTTACGCACTAAACATGATAAAATACCTTAGGGAGGAGAGTATCTGGTATTAAGCATTCGCATTAAACAAAAGAATAAAACAAAATACTTAAACAGCTTTGTAATTACGAACTGCGCAAGCATATCTACAACTATAGGTTTAGCACACACATAGTAGCATCGATCAGATAAAAAAGCCAATATTAAGGCGATTAAATCCCCACGCACAAGCAAACCGTGTTTTAACCAAAAACACAAAAACAGATCGATTGTCAAGTCTGCTGCCAAGTTCAATATTACAGCTATACCCTGGCAAATCTCTGAAAATCTGTCACTTCGTCCATACAATCTCTGGCAATACAGCAAGGCGCTACGTCAGCGTATGGCGTCATTAGTTGCGATACGTCACAGAAAAAATACCGAACGCGACTGGCGTCACAAAACAACCGATAGAAAATTTTCGGGTTACATAACGTCATAACGTTTAACGATATGAGGTCACGTGGTAATGATATGTAAAGTTTTACGACTTGGTTGCAGTTGGGAAATTGGAATAATCTGTCTTCAACGTTTTCGCAATTTAGCAACGCATCTCTCGTGCTATAAGTTGGATTAGCAGTTTCTACACTTTTTTTGACTGGAATGTCATTTGTTTCCCGCTGTTTTTACCATCAGATAAATGTCACAGTAATAAAAAAATGTTTTATTTTTAAAACTTTTAAAGCCAAACGAAATGACTCACGCAAACAAAATTGTCTTGAATTCGTCATGCAAGAACCAAATTGGTTTAGATTTCAATAAACACATGCTGATTTTGCTAGGAAAAATGGTTGTTCATATAAGGTACGTGCTGCTATGTATATATCCCTATGTTCTGTATAAAAAGGAAACAAGGGCAGCCATTCTACACACGGAAGAATATTTCCGTTTTTAGCATCAAAATAACGAACAGCGATCGATAAATTAGATTTTGTCTATTTTTCAATTCAACGGGCGTCGACGTTTCACCTACATTAAAGAGCAGCGGCGGTTGTTGCAAAAATCCAGTTAAACCATTAATCTGATATTATTATATGTTGTCTTTAAATTATTAAATGTTGTTGTATGTAGACTGTAGAGCAGGGGTCGGCAACCCCTGGCACGCGTGCCAACCTTGGTGGTGGCTTTTCATGGCACGCCAACCGATTTGCGTGTTTATATTGAAGTTACAATTTAACCTGTTACATGACTTGTTTTCAGCTTTTATCATGCCGTTGTCTTAAATTAGCCTTACAAACACAAAACACTCTGCTTTCGCTTTATTATTGATACATGCTGGCACGAATCACTATTATTCAGAAAAACGTTGGCACGCAAGGTCATTAACACATGGAAATAACAAGTAAATTGGCAAACGTAAAAGTAAATTGGCAAGCATCGCCTAAAAGGTTGCCGACCCCTGCTGTAGAGCAATGAAGAAATAGCTTTGAAGTGTAAGTGGGTTAATTAGCAAAAATCCTGTGGGTTTGCAGTTTCGTGTGTTTAAAAACTTCACGAACACAATTTTACACTGTTTGTTTTTGATTTGTTTTTATAACCTAGTATATGAAAATATTGTTTTTAAAAGGTTGGAATTTTGTTTGAAAGTTTAGTTTTGTTTAGTCCGGTGGTTTTTGTTTTTTGTTTTCTTTTGCGGTGATTTTCTTTTTTTCTTTTTTTTCTTTTCCGGTATTTTTTTATTTTTTCATAAAATTTTTGATGACTTTCGGATAATGTTGCTTCTGGATTTTTTTTAATTGTCTTAAGAAAATAACACATTCCTTCAAACAAAATGTTATGTCCTAAGTACTCTTCAAAAATATCCAACTTAAACCAAAATAGGGCACTTTTATCGAAAAACTATTTCGGATCTAGTTGTTTCTTTAAAAAAAACTCTCAAAAATAAAATATCTCTTCAACAAATTTGCGACAAAAAAAGCAATCCCATATCCTAAGTAGAGGCTTTAAAACTAACAGCTTAAAACAAAACAAAACAGCAAAAACTTACCAGATCTAGCCGCAATCTCTGCTCCGTTCAGTCGCAAAAAGCGCGTCGCTATGACGACTTCGGCATGACGTGGCGCTGACGTAGTGTTGACGTCACTAGATGACATGATGAAGGTCGATTGGGTGGGGAGAACATTGGCGGGGGCTGGGCGAACGTGGGCAAGAGCGTGGACCACCACCGGATGTGGGAGAGGTGGAAGTCGAGGATTGGACGAGGATGCAGAACGTGGTGATGAGGAGCGGTGTTGAGCTGCTGTAAAAGATACAAGAAAATGTTTGAAGTCATTAAAGTTGATATATATGCTGTAGCAATTGATAAATGGTCCAAGTATTCTAGGACGTTGAAATAATCTTTTACTTTTGTTTTGTTTTATAGCCCCAGTTGTTTTACTGTGATTTGGGGCAAATGGCAACAAAAACACTGGGGCATTGCACTTAAACTTAAAACCAGTGTTTAGGTGAGGAATATAAGAAATGAATCTTTAAGGTAATTGGATTAGGAGCAATAGGTAAACCATTAAAACACTTTTGATGGTTCAAATAGGGACAGTCGCTGGTTCAAATCGGTCATAAAAAGTTTTTTTAAGTTAGAATATATCCGAAATTCGTTGTGTTTTTACCCAAATTGATTAGGTTTCGTAATACCCTCTCGTGCTTTCTTTGTCAAAATGCCTTTTTTCATTACGAAAATACATATTTGCACCACAGCATGACCAGAACTTTTGCATACTGCCACACAAAATCTTTGACGCAAGATTGCCGTTAACTGGTTAAAATTAAGGATAAAAATGGAAACATTTGTAATGGCTTTTGAGCAGCACATGCTTTCGAAACTTCGGTTATACGTCATTGGTGTATGACGCAATACACAACAAATCGGAAATTTTTGGTTCACATGACATTAACATTATTTCTGACAAAATTGTGTCATGTTTAAAGATATACCAATTAGCAAGCAAATATTAGTACTTGGGGATTTACAAATTGCAATAAACGCTTTGTTATAATCGTCAATAGTTCAAACATAGTATCAGCAACACTGACTGGAATTAAAAACGCTTTTGCAAAACAGTCATACTGAAAGTTTAAAGCGAGATTACCTCATACGATGCTTGAACCAAGTTACAACAAGAAATTTGGCACTCGCAGTCTAGTTGTATCAACCTGTTCCGCTTTTTACGTTAAGAGTTTGACAAAGCCTTTTACGCATCCCTCACTTAGCGCAGAGGAAAGCTATGTTTTCCTCACAAAAAAAACAGTACGTAATTTATGCGCTTCACGGCAAAGGCGAGAGTAGGCAAATGACCACGCAAAAGTAAAACATATTGCGCTTTTTGATGAGAATTGCGGTAGACGCACCCTTTCGGAATTAAACAATACAATGGCTATTCATATTAGTGAAACACCAGTTGAAACGAGTTTGCTTTTTGTTTTTAACATCGGTTTAAACGGGGTTGCATCTGATTTTTACACAAAACGCGTTCACTGTTGACCTTGTCGACGTTTTTAATCATCACAATATCACAACTCCGTTATTTACACGCAAATTTACAAGCTCAAAGTCAATCAACGCAATATTACCCCGAGACGCATCATCGAACAACATCTGACGTCATGTCACGTGATAGAAAACGTCAGTACAGGTTTTGGCCAGCAAGGAATCTACTGATGTGATACAGTGTAGTATAAGCGTTCCACTCGTCTGGCATTTGGTTTAATAGCAAATTCTCCGAAAGCTGTATGTCGCGGCGCTTAAAGCCGACAGATTTCTTAGTAAACATTCGTGTTTACGTCCAGTTGGTTTTAAGCTGTTTTGTCAAAATTGAACAGGGCTATGAACCGAATCAATAAATACAACTGAGAATGATTTAAGGCGGTATATACATCAGTATATACAAAGTCATGTGGCCACGAACAAGTACCGCGTACACAAAAGTGAGACCATATCTCTATAAGTCATACATTGAAATAAAAACGTTTATACTTTATTTAAATTTGAAGCTAATCTGAAAACAATTTTTACAGTTCTAAAAAAACAGGATTTTCTTACAGCTATAGACCAACATTATGAAAGTTACGTGGTTCTTGACTGGGGGCCGTTGATACCCCGATGGTCCAATAGGGGGCTGGATTTACGACCCCAAAGGGTGCAAAAAAAAAACAGAAATGTTTTAAAGTGTACAGTACTACACCATAGAAACAACTTTTTTACGTGTAGTTTCATTTCGAGTCTGCCGATTTTATAAGTATCTAGAAGGGGTATGTTTACATAGAAAAGCAATTCTAAACAGATTTAAAAATCTGAGTATTCAAAAAACAAACTTTTTCCTTAGGACCAAAATTTCATTCTACTAAATTAATAACAAAACGCGACAAGCTCAGCCACACTACATTGTTAATAAAATATATTTAAATAAATTACACAATATATGTGCATAATACAACACACAATCTGTACTTACTGTGCCAACCGAGGACACCTTGTGGCAAAGGTGGTGGATTTTCCACTAGAGGGCGGTGCACAGGAGCAGGTTGAGACTCGGAAAATTCAATTTCATCCAAACCAGCACTCTTGTGAAAGCGACTAGATCGGTTTACAACTCTGCAAAAAAAATAAAGATTACATTCTGAACTTCATACATTCATCAAACAAGAGTTTTAAGTCAGACTGGATTTGGGCGTAAATTTGAACAAAGCGGGCTTGATTCAGTCCTGACTGAACATGCGGTTGCATTTGTATCATAATTTCGTCTTGGTAAATCTAACTTTTGGACCAATTCTTGCTTTATATTAAAAATTCGAGTTCGGGCTAGGTTTTAGGCTTCCACTTCAGAATGGGGCCTAAACACCCGACCGCTTGCAACTTTGATAAACACAGCACAGATTTAGATGGTGTAATAACGTAGTTGGTTCTGTTTTAAAACAAGTTACACAAGTTTTTTTTTGTTGAGATTGAAGTTTAAAAAATAGGTATTTTCCAAACATTTTCATACTGTATGCAACTAGAACTTTGTTAACGATAGCGACTTCTAGAAGAACTTTCATTAGAACTTCAAGCAAACTTTGCCATAATCACAAAAAAATACCAAAGAAAGAAAAGTGTGGTGCTAGCGTAAAAATTCCCTCCTTGATTCAGTCGACTTTTTTCAATGGAAAAATTTTCTAACGGGGCCAGCAAAATATGACGTCATGCCAAGTGACGCAATATATTTTACCCCAAATGCATGTTATGTCTCAACAGGGGTCTTGCCCGGAAGTGAGCTTACTCAAAAGTTGAATCAAACTTTTTTTGCACATACTCCTATTTGGTAGTTTCCAATTTAATTAACAATGCACCAATCAACAAAATTTCTAGACTTGGAAAAACAAAGAAACTGTAGCAAATTTAGAAATTTCACGCTTTGGGACTGTGGGTCAACCGATGATGGGGCAATTTAGGTTTTACCCTACATATTAAGGATGGGCTATAGGCCAAAACCGCAAATGTTCTGTTTGGTCGAACACGCTGGGTGCATTGTGACGTCACGCTAGTTTTATAGCTTTTCAAGGTCCCTTACGTCACCAGCAATGTGTTAAGCTGTACAAACCCCGGAATTACGTGTTTTCCACAATCTAACGCACTTAACAACACAGTCATTTTTGTTCTTGGATGCCCTTTCGAACACTAGTTTCATATGTTAGCAGGGCACGAATATGCACATTTAATACTCGGATCGGTTTGTCCAACCGCTCGGCCAAAAACCGAGCATCAAAAACAGCGATGCTCGGTACCGAGTACTCGGGTTCTGGCTCGGCTCGGCCCATTCCTAGTAGTGTAAGAATATTCTATGAAAACAATGTTGAATTTGAAACAACTTAACAAAGTTCTACTTAAGTGAAAAGTAAAAAGGAACATTCTCTGAAAGAAAACCTTAATCCGTTTCTTAAGAATGAACTCACCACAATTCACACAATTTTACTTACGGTAAATACCATGTAACAAAATTAAAAAAAGGTATAATCTGCATCTTCCTAGGCAAAACGAAGAAAAAAAGTACAAAACCACTTTTAGAGAAATATATTTATAACAACCAACAAAACTTTTTTCTCACCTGTCTGAAGTGTGGGTTCTTACACAGGGGCTTCCCCCGTACGGGGCGACTGGAAACACGTGACACGTTCCACGAAGCGTGTTGGCGACCAGCCAGCGTCTGTCCCAGCTGAAGCACAAGCCTTGCACCTGTCAAAAAGAGAAGTGATGAATCTACCGGGCCGGAGAATATACGAGACTACACACACAATGCACACAAACAAGGTGACTACTTTACATTCTTTGAAGTACGAAACTGTAATAACAAAAGTTTGTACACAATTAATATGTTTACCGAACTAAGGATCTAACATCAAATAATACATTAATGGCCATACATTACTTAAGACCTGAAATTACCTAAAGACATTTGCGTCTGTACCACAATAATTCATCAAAATTCATCAACAAATGTATGTTTATTAACTAGAAGGGTGGCTTTCTGATATATTTCCATTTTATATATTCTATACGATATTTACCAATTTACTATACACATCATTTGATCTACACATATGATTGTTTTTGTAAACAAAAACTAATGGGTCCCCACACGCATGTTTGTGCGGATTTACGGTAAACAAATGTTGCGGTGATTTTTACATTCTTAAGGACAAATTTTTAGAAAGCATTAACCCAACAATAAAAAAAATTGTTCGTATTCTTTTTGCACTATTATTGTCATGTAATTACAAAAACATTAAAAAAACGTAACAAAGACTTAAATCTAATCTCTTGCTTTAACCCAGATATAGTCCTCCAAGGTCGGGCAATTTTTTTTAGAAAGCTGTAACAGTTGTGTTACAGACACTTTAAATTAAAAAGCAATTTGCTACAAGTGTATACATAACAAATTGTTTTTCATATAACTTTGTTTCGCAAAATGAGTACCATTGACCTGTAGTAACCTCTCAGGGTGCACACGCCAAACGACTGTTTGACCTTTTGACACCGTGTTCAATAGCACGCCGTCATTCGTGTTCAACAATACTGTTAAGCCTAATTTATACATGCCTTGAGTATTGACTCCTAAATTGATTGTTAAAAAAACGCTATGTTATGAAGAAAGTTCTGAGCTGTGTTTGTAATACCGACTAGTTGACCTTAAGTAACCCGTGATCATGCGGCGGCCAACCTGACAGCGAGCATTTAAAAAAACATTTATTTGGCAAAACTCAAGTTAATTTTTTCATCTTAACTTTTATTAACAAAGTTTTTCTTGACATATACAAAACCGAAGCACGGTTATTAGGCTTAAATCACGTCATAGGTGTAAAACCTTCGCCAAAACTAAAAATGTGAGTGATAACTTAATAAAACGACATAGCATTGCTGTGCAAAACAGCTGATTTCTAATCACTGAAACGATGTCTCGTAAAACGTCTGTCCGACGTCAAGCTGAGCCCTCCCGCTATCGTAAACCAGTGAGTTACTCTCTTGGTACTTCTGCCTACAGTGTCTTTCTTGACCAAACGAGCGTTAGACACATTTACGTTTCGGGGGCCTGTGGGTGAACCTCTGGGTCATACGGGGTCAAAATTCACATGGACCATCTTTAGACCAATATTTGTAATGTGTGTAAAATTGAAAAAGTTTGAACCATTCTTTCTTGACCAAAACGTGGGAACAAATCTGCGTTAGAAAGAAAAAAAGAAAAAAGAAAAAAAGAAAAAAAGAAAAAAAGAAAAAAAGAAAAAAAGAAAAAAGAAAAAAAAAATATAGACAAAAACAATATGTGTCCCCTTCAGGGAAGGGGACCCATAACTAGAAGGGTGGCTCAGCACATATTGCCATTGCACATACACTACGTACACTTTATTTAATAGGTCCCATAGCAGCCACTGTCTTTTATAGCCTTAGTTGTTTCTGCAAGCAGAAACTCATGGGTTCCCCACACATGCAAAGTTGTAAATAATGCATTTTGCAAAAAAACTATGATAAATTTTGGTGCTATCTGTTTAAACAGGGCGATAAAAAAGTCTGCAGACACAATCATGCTATATGGGGTACAAACTATTCAAGTCACATTCAATTCGGCAATTGTTTGCAAAATTTAACCATTGCAGGGGTTAATGGGGTACATGGTGGGACTGCAGAGCAAAACTCAACAATCAACAACTCAAAATAGAATATTATAAAAAATTCTAAATTTCATGACATTGTTTAAAAAGTTAACCCTTTTCAAGGGGCTAGTGGGGTAACTGATCGGACTACGGGGTAAAACGTCAAATTCGACACCTAAAAATGCCATATTGCACAAACTGTCAAAATTTCATGCAAGTTGGCCAATGTTTAGAAATTACACCCACTTAGGGGATACTGGGGTGAAGGTGGGGATCACAGGGTAAAAGAGATCAATGGATGATGTATTTTATAAACTGTCTATATTTCATTAAATTTAGACATTGTTTAAAAAATTCACCAATTTTAGGGGGCCAGTAGGGTAAATATTGGGGCTGCAGGATGAAACACAACAATCGACACCTAATTATGGCAAACTGAACAAACTGTCAAAATTTTATGCAATTCAGACTTTGTTTAAAAAATTCACCATTTTTAGGGGGCCAGTGGGGTAAATATTGGGGCTGCAGGGTGAAACACAACAATCGACACCTAATTATGACACAAAGAACAAACTGTCAAAATTTCATCCAATTCGGACATTGTTTAAAAATCACCCTTTTTGGGGGGCTGGTGGGGTAAATATTGGGGCTGCAGGGTGAAACACAATAATCGACACCTAATTATGACACAAAGAACAAACTGTCAAAATTTCATCCAATTCGGACATTGTTTAAAATTTTACCCATTTTAGGGGGCTGGTGGGGTAAATATTGGGGCTATCGAGTCAAACAAACCAAAAGGTACATCTACATAACCATATCTTCCATCTGTGAAAGTTTCGTCCAAATCCAACAAAGATTTGTTGCCAAAAGTGTATGGACAAACTTCACGACGGAAAAAAGAAAAAAAAAAAGAAAAAAAAAAGAAAAAAAAAGAAAAAAAAAAGAAAAAAAAACATAGTGAAATCAAGATGCGTCCTCTTCAGGGAAGGGGACGCATAATAAACCCTATAACAATGATTTTTGTTTTACGTTTTGTAGCACAGATAATTTACATCTGCACTTTGGGGTAATAAAGATAAATAAAGTCTATACCAAGGCAGTGACAGAACGCATGCACATTCTAGATCATAAAACTAATTGTTAAAACAAACGTTTTTCATTATCTCATAATTTGTTTACTTGGTTCGAAATTAGCAGGACGCCCTGCGGTACGAATTCCGATCAGGTTTTTAATACTGTATATAGGTCAAATGTTTGACCACCAAATTTGTACATCTTTTTCTTACCTGTGCAGAGGTCTCACCACGCCATAGGGTGTACAGGTGATGTACGGCCCCCATTGGGGAACCACCGGGGTGGGGGTACACGGAGTAGACGTGAAAAGAGTGACCCAGGGCGTCTGCGGTGGCTAACATGCGTCCGGAAGAGCAGAATTCCAGGCAGGTGATTGGCTGACCGGCGTGAGCTATGAAGTGAGCCACCACTGTGGACGGGTCAGGATCTGAGTTGATCTCTACCGCCGTCGTGTGGCCAGTGTGATCGCTGTCTTCGTCCTGAAGGTGACGCAGAATTTAGGTGGCACAGGAAAGTGAGATATTGTTTGTTGAAATCGATTTATTAGCCGATTTTTTCAGTATGAAATAAAAAAAATAGAAAATTGGGCTTTGTATATATTTCTATTTTATAAATTCTACACCCGATTTGCCAAATTATTATACATATTATTTGAATCATGAGTCCCCACACACGTGTTTATGTGAATTGGTTAGGGTACAAATGGTGACATATATGTAAATTTGAGTCAGTTTGAAGCATCCTTTCTTGCTTTCTTGACCAAACGCAAAAAATATAAACAAATACGGACAAACACAATATGTGTTCCTTTCAGGGTAGGCGGGGGAATAATTAGGTCCGAAACTTGGCGAAAATGCGATACAAATTAGCCTCAATGTGAGAAGTCAAGCCCGAATCAACCCCATTTATTTTAAACCCAAGAAGCCTGGCTCGATTACAATTCTGGTAGGAGCTAAATTAACAACAGTGACTGTTAGGCAATGTTTCTGAGAGAACAGATTAACTAGTGGAGTGGGAGGCCACAGCAGTTTACTAGCGAAAATTTATGGTTCAGACGCAACTGCTAGAAAGTATCAGCCAAAACAGGTATCATAAGGTACCTTTTAACCAATCCAAAAATTGCTTAACATCATAATTTAACCCTAAATAGATTTTCAATATATGATTTCTGCTATTTCTGCTAAATAGCGAGAAATTTTAAAGCTCTACACAAATAAATCTATATACATAACCTGAAGCCCTTAACGTTTAAGAAAAGGTCAAAAAATACTGACCTTCGACCTCTCCTCGCACAGTTTCATGATGTCAAGAATCGTCACAAGACCAGGCACGGGTTCACCACGTTCGGAAATCCCGAGCGGTCCCGAAGACTTCCGAGATCCCCACAACCGCTCACGTGACGCGTTTGGTGATGTTTCATCGTTGGATGATGCAGCGTTCGAAGCAGCAAGGTGACTTTTGGCAGCGAGCCAATTCACAGTGTCACTGAATGTGAAGATTCCTTTGCCAATTGTCTGTAATTAAAACAATAAAAAACTTTATTTTCAAAATTATAGTTCCTTGTGTTATTAAATGTCAATCACTTTTTTTTATTTGTTCACATTTTTTGTTTATGCGTTTAAGTAGTAGAAACAAGAAATAAAACCTATCTTGTTAAAGTTGGGGATTATTTTTGTTGGTAGTATTACCAACTGTTTGTGTATGCATTTTTGATTCGAATTTCTATTTCCACATCTCTAGTTGCAATTAATATACACATAAGTATGTTTTTTTAGGGTAATTATTTAGACCGAAATACTTTTTTTTTAAAAACTAGAAGGGTGGCTTAGCACATATTGCCCTTGCACATACACTATGATCTATTTTAAAACATAAATATATTTCCTATGCTTATTTTGTATTGGGTCCCACATTAGCCATCGTCTTTTATAACCTTGGTTCTTTCTGCAGGCAAAAACTCATGGGTCCCCACACATGCAAAGTTGAAAATAATGCAATTCAATAGATAACAATGAGTAAGTTTGGTATTGTGAAGACAAACACAGTGATTGGTACTGTGCACATCTAAATATGCTATATGGAGTAAAAACTATTTAAATTAAAAAACTCATTTTAGGGGGCTAGTAGGATAACTAATTGAGGTTCAACACACGCAAACTTAAATGTAGGAAACCACAATGACTCAATCAATAGTACTGCAAAATTTCAGTCCAATCTGCCAACGTTTAAAATTTCAACCACTAGAGGTGTTTTGAGCAACAACCGTTAATGTTTCTGACGTCAAAGGGCTGTTAACAACCCCCGAACTGCAATGGCGCAATAACGATAATTGGCATACTTTACAAGCTATCCAAATTTTAGCCAATTCTGACATTGTTTACAAACTCACCCTTTTTAGGGGGCTAGCGGGGTAAATACTAAGGTTATCCGGAGAAACAAAGTGGGATGCACATCTACATAACTATATCTACCATCTGTATAAGTTTCAGCCACATCCATCAAGCATTTGATAGAAAAACGAGTCGGACA
Organism: Phallusia mammillata; assembly: GCF_965637545.1. Lineage (NCBI taxonomy): Eukaryota > Metazoa > Chordata > Ascidiacea > Phlebobranchia > Ascidiidae > Phallusia > Phallusia mammillata. The sequence continues at coordinate 7,491,556 of NC_137253.1, forward strand.
AACTTCAGGGAAAAATACCCATTTTAGGGGGCTAGCAGGGTAAATACTGGGGTTATTAACAAAAACAAAGTGCGATGCACATCTACATAACTACATCTACCATCTGTGTACATTTCAGCCGAATCCATCAAACATTTGATAGAAAAACAAGTCGGACCAACTTCGGGGGAAAATACCTATTTTAGGGGGCTAGCGGGGTAAATACTGGGGTTATCAACAAAAAGGGGACCCATAATAATTTTAATACAGTAAACCTTGGCTGAACCAAAGTCAGTTAATCCGGATCTTTGCCTACTGCGGACAAATTTTAAGGTTCAAAAAGGTCCAGGCTACAGTTTGCAGTATTAAGAGAAAAAAACAAATCTAGTCATGTGTATCACACTAAGTTACCTTAGCAGCACTGATCACTGATGAAACATAAGAGTGTGCTCCATCACCTGCAACGCCACCTTGTGACTGACAATTAGTCATCACCTGTTTAAACAACCATGTCATTTGTTGATACATAGACGTTACCTCAGGTGTGTATTCAACGAACATTATTGTCTACTGTTAAGTGCCTTGTTACAATACAGGCTTTAAAGTGATCACTGTGAATGAAGTCATGTACTAAGTTAAGAAAACAGGTTGACTAATGCACAGTGGGCCTTGCATGAGAAATCACATGGTGTGATGGGATACCACAGGTCTTACACTTGGCCAATTAAGAAACACTGCAGCAGTGGTTTTTAACTTACTTTAGGCCATGATCCACCAACCTAATTTAAATAATATTGTTGGCCATTTCATTATGTCAAGGATACAATTAGGCATACACAACTAGCACATGGCACCTTTTTGTTAGGTTGGCACTAAATATTGTGAACCGGCCAAAAAGTCATCATGGACCACCAGTTGAATAAAAACACTGGCCCAATGGTATAACATACAAGAGCCAATTCATAAATATTGATGCAAAAACTTATAAACAAAGTGATTTTCAACTTACTGAAGCAGGACTGTATGCCAACCATCTTCTACCCAATGCTGTTGGATTGGGGTTAAAACCAGTTCCATTAAAGCAACCTAAAAAACAAAACAAAATATGTTATATCGAAAAACCAACTTTGCATTTAGGGGACAAGAATACTTTCAAATGCCAGGAATGCAAAAACAACTTATAACACATTTTTGTATTTGTACAAACTTTTCAAAACATGCATGTAATGATTCTTGCAGTTTAACGTAAGTAACCAACTATACATCATGCATTTTAGTACATTGATTAATCACACATCACCAAGAAATATTTTCCTAGACTACATTTGTTGTTACAACAATGGTTAACATTGTACCTAAACCCCAAAATGCTTTTAATCTGGCCACAATGGGTGATTATGCACAAAGTGGACCATTTGGGCCAAGGGATAATGGCTAAAAACTATAAAGCACTGTTAGTCGGTGGTTTTGTCTGTATAAACTTACTAACCATTTAGCACAAACATCTTGTTGAGGGTTCGTGTGTCGAAGCCATGGATAGAATCCTTCAGAGTTACCAGAAAGACAGGAGCTGGCCCAGCCGACATGTTGAGAACATCAGATGGAAACTGAAGCCTCATCAATTGATCCCCACTCCTCAGTGATCGAATGCTTACACTGGCATACAACTGCTTGCTAAAATATAAAACTCGACGTTCAAATATGGGAAATAATTTTCCGCAGTAGAAAGGAGAATATTCTATGTGCACATTTCAGTTATCAAAACTAATCAATGCATATGTTCACTGAACCTTAAGTTTAGTTCAGAAAAGTTATTAAGATATCAAATGCTAAGCTGCAGACAGTGGCTTGATGCTTTTGCATATCAAATGCTAATTGGTAATAAAGTTGTTTTTCTAAAAGGAAGTACAACTGAAAGTCTTCTGGTCGATTTCAGAGGTAAAGTTAAAAAAAAGTTTGAGAACCACTGTGCTTAAGGCTAATTAGGAAAATTTGCTTATCAAATGATATAAAAATGCATTTCTAATTTATAGCTAACCTTGACAACGAACATTTTTTAGGCAAATTATTTTATGACATTAGCACAATAAAGTTATTACATCTACCATATTACATCTATTATATCTACCATAAAAGTGCAAGTGTCCAGATGTCATGTATATATTTTTACACTTAAGATTTTTTTTGTGGCAATATGTTGAACACCTTTAAGTTTATTTGGCTTGAGTGAACTTGATTTGGTTTTGATAGTAAACATATTTGCACTGTGACACATCTGATGTCACCTACAGTGCAAAGTTTATTGACAAACAAGAAATGTATGTTTACAAGCAGATGCAAACACGAAATGTTGTAAAGTGAAATACTTGCATGGTGCAACATGTCCTACTCAAACAGAAAAATATTTATGTGGCAAATTTGAAATTTAACCTGTTTGTTCAAAACTGACTGAGGCAATCAAAACAACAATAAAGGAATATACAACCAACATATAAATGTTGCATCTAAATATGTTTTCATTTTTTTCAAATGAACAGATGAACATTAAATTAATATGAATTGGCTGCCAAGTTGTAATACCAATTGGCAAACTCAAATATCAAGAGCAAAAACCACGGCACATAAATTATTAATTCAAGCATTTTTGCACCTTGTTCGGGGACTTGTAATGCTGAACAAAATTCAACAAAACACTATGTCAGCATCAAAAACATTATCTATTGATCAAGTTTTGCTTTTTAAAAAAGTTTTCAGACAAACACTCTAAAAACAGATTTCAGCATTAAGGAGTTGTTTAAAGTAGAGGGTCAAGTTAGAACCCCAAAGGGGGCCATGGGATACTCCCGGGGGTTCAAAAAAAAATTAATGTTTTGGTTTCTTAACAGTCGAACGGTTTCTCAACAGGAATGTCAGTTTACTTTTTTTTCAAGGTGACACCAACAGCAAAGCACTCTTGGCAAATCAACATCACTGTTTTAACCATTGTTAAAATATTCATTATCAACATTGCACTGAATTTGCAGAATTATTCAATAAACTTAGGTATATTATGCAAGTCAGTAGTGATGGGACGAGTACCGGGTACATGGTACTCAGTATCGATGGTATCGAATGCTTTCAGTGGTATCGCTACTCGTACTCATTATCGAAATATTTTGCCTCAGGTTTCGACACCAACGTTCAATACCGAAGGTCAGTTTATACCATAAGAATACGGGCAACTTTGTGCCAATATTTGCTTCAGGCAGCACAAATCGGAAACAAAGTTCCGCCAGGTTACATATATTTTTTTGCTATTATGTGGAATTCACACTTTGTACTCGGTAATCGGTATCAAAGGTTTATACATGTGGTACTCGTACGGTACTCGCTTCAAAATCTGGTATCGTCCCATCACTACAAGTCAGTGTAGATGAATAAACTTGCAGCTGGGTAATGCAAAATCTTTATGTTTTGGCTGCATTCTCTTCAGTTAACAAAATGTACTAATTATTTTGTCAAAAAAGCTATAGGTAATTCTGTGTAGGTTCACACCATTATTAAACTGATAAAATAGGTTACAAAAGGAGGTAAATCACATATTAAAAGCAAAAATATACCTGTCTGTGGCAATACAAATAGCAACCAGTGGTCGTGATGTTTGCAATCCATCAACCAGGTCTAAACACAAAATTACAAATTTTAGTGTGTTAATATATATTGGCAATGCATTTTTGTATGACAATTGCCATGATGAAAACATGTCATTTTCAGCTGCTACCTTGGCCTGTATATTTATTCAGAGAATCAATTATAAATGGAGTTAATTACAGTACTAATGGATAACCATCACCATGCAAAATTCTTTGCAAAATTAAATGCCCTTTAGACAAAACTAGAAGAGTGGCTTTCTGATATACTTCCATTTTATATATTCTATACGATATTTACCAATTAACTATACACATCATTTGATCTACACATATGATTGTTTTTGTAAACAAAAACTGATGGGTCCCCACACATGCGTTTGTGCGGATTTACAGTAAACAAATGTTGCGGTGATTTTTACATTCTTAAGGACAAATTTTTAGAAAGCATTAACCCAACAATAAAAAAAAATTGTTCGTATTCTTTTTGCACTATTATTGTCATGTAATTACAAAATTAAAAAAACGTAACAAAGACTTAAATCTAATCTCTTGCTTTGACCCAGATATAGTCCTCCAAGGTCGGGTTTTGAACACAATTTTTTTAGAAAGCTGTAACAGTTGTGTTACAGACACTTTAAATTAAAAAGCAATTTGCTACAAGTGTATACATAACAAATTGTTTTTCATTTAACTTTGTTTCGCAAAACGAGTACCATTGACCAGTAGTAACCTCTCAGGGTGCACACGCCAAACGACTGTTTGACCTTTTGACACCGTTTTCAATAGCACGCCGTCATTCGTGTTCAACAATACTGTTAAGCCTAATTTATACATGCCTTGAGTATTGACTCCTTAATTGATTGTCAAAAAAATGCTACGTTATGAAGAAAGTTCTGAGCTGTGTTTGTAATACCGACTAGTTGACCTTAAGTAACCCGTGATCATGCGGCAGCCAACCTGACAACGAGCATTTAAAAAAACATTTATTTGGCAAAACTCAAGTTAATTTTTTCATCTTAACTTTTATTAACAAAGTTTTTCTTGACATATACAAAACCGAAGCACGGTTATTAGGTTTAAATCACGTCATAGGTGTAAAACCTTCGCCAAAACTGAAAATGTGAGTGACCACTTAATAAAACGACATAGCATTGCTGTGCAAAACAGCTGATTTCTAATCACTGAAATGACGTCTCGTAAAACGTCTGTCCGACGTCAAGCTGAGCCCTCCCGCTATCGTAAACCAGTGAGTTACTCTCTTGGTACTTCTGCCTACAGTGTCTTTCTTGACCAAACGGGCGTTAGACACATTTATGTTTCGTGGGGCCTATGGGTGAACCTCTGGGTCATACGGGGTCAAAATTCACATGGACCATCTTTAGACCAATATCTGCAATGTGTGTAAATTTGAAAAAGTTTGAACCATTCTTTCTTGACCAAAACGTGGGAACAATAGCCGCGCTAAAAATTTCACGTTTTGGGGGCCTATGGGTGAACCTCTGGATCAAACGGGGTCAAAATTTACATGGACCATCTTTAGACCAATATCTGCAATGTGTGTAAATTTGAAAAAGTTTGAACCATTCTTTCTTGACCAAAACGTGGGAACAAATCTGCGTTAGAAAGAAAAAAAGAAAAAAAGAAAAAAGAAAAAAAGAAAAAAAGAAAAAAAGAAAAAAGAAAAAAAAAATATAGACAAAAACAATATGTGTCCCCTTCAGGGAAGGGGACCCATAATTATAAAAGCTCATTTTGAAAAAACTTTGCCTAATGGCAGTGGTTCTTTTAACCTGTGGTACAAGTATACGAAAGCTTTTTAGGTGGTAAGCGAGTAGCTTTCTGTAATACTCAATTTAAGTCAGATCCAACTGTTTTGTCCTTGTTTGGGGTGGACCTCCTGTTTTTGGAACTCTATGAAGTTGCTAACCTTGCTGGTTTTAGAAATATGCTAACTTTGTCAAGAAAAATGGGCATATATTTTGGGTTATTCGTTCAAACAGGGTTTAGGTGGTATGCAGCCATATAAAAAAGTTATCAGGTGGTATGCGATCAGAATAAGGTTAAGAACCACTGCTTTAGGTAGATCCCAAAAATATATACATGCAAAATGATAATAAGAGTTTATTTTAATCTGACATACTGTGATCTAATCCACAATAATGTGAATATTCTCGCATACAGATATTTGTTGTAAATGTTTTAACTGCTAATGAAAACGAACAAAGACTTACTAGTTGGTGGTGGCGGTGGCAAAATACACATAGTTTTTACTGGACCTTCTCTCATGGAAAATACTTCTTGTGCTTCACCAGTGCCCTGTTAACAAAAATCATAAGAGACTGTGTCTAAATATTTCCCAAAACAAATTAGTTTTAGTATTTTTGGGTTCCTAATACATGCTCCTAATACATATTTTTGGGTTCCAAGGTAAAAGGTGCATATATATATAAATATATATTTGTATATATATATAAGGATCAATTTCAAGCCCATTACTGTTTCCTTGTCATGTTAAGGCACATAATTGCAGAAGAAATCGCAGGAAAAATGACATTTCAATGGCATGACCACAGGTACCTCAAGCCTCCTTTAGAATATTTCTGACACCCCAGTGCGATGTCAAAATAATGACAGTATAAATTTAATCTCCACATTTATTCCTGCAGTAGGAACGTGACATATTTTACAATACATAAAATTTTAAGAAATCCAACAATGTACACACTAACTATGAGCATATTAGTAGTATTAATAAAAATATGTGAGGTATTTACTGTATATATTTCACAACATTTTGCTGTTTTAAATTGCACTTACAAGCAGATTCCACATTTGCATTCCATTTGAATATCCAAGTACAAGCAAAATTGGTGAGTTTACATTTTCCACCATTTCCTCGTAACCCAACATATCTGTGTAGCTAAAGAACTGAGCCCATGTTATCGTTTCTTTTTCTTCTGACTGAGCAGTATTTGAGTAAGCCTGAGATATATAATGTATTAACGTCCAGCAGTATCTTGTGTTGAGGTTTTACTTGATATGGTTGAAAATGCACATTTGGGTCACACATGAAGTATATTTGTATGTAGTACAATACTGAGGTACGAAATTCATGGTGTTGTCACACTTATATAACTGAACACTAGGATAGGTCTTACAATATAAATAATATTAAAGACTTGAGTTTTACAATGTGATCATTAGGTTTTGGGTGAACTTTCGCTCATCTTTGATAGATGTTAAACGAAAATTTTTTGACAACTAGGAACCATATTCAATTCAGGCCAGGTATACATTGGTAGTGCACCAGCTTAGTTTGGTTAAACCCAAAACTTTAGAATGCAAAATACACTGAAAATACTAACTTTTAAGGTCCAGTCACAAAAGAAAAACATTCCAACTACAAGCTTCATACAGAATGAAAAAGTAATGGATATATTATGCAATACTTTCAGTTTTCAATATAAGATGTTTCTTTTTGTGTGTTTTTTTAGGATTAAGTAGTTCTGTGTAATGGTGTGGCAACCTAAAATTTATTACACTTTGAAACATATAACCCATAGCCATGTAGGGAAACCTATATTTACACTTATTAAGGCTCTCTTAGAAAACTTGGAATGAATTAAGTACCAACTATGTACAAAATCAGCATAGCATTTCCTAGCATGTTCATACCTGGCTTAAGTCATGAATGAAATTGAAAACGCTTTCCATGTAAGACTTTCCACTGAAAAAAAGAACAGTTTTTAACTGGCAGTTCGACAACTTCCTGATTTAAACATCATCACAGTAAAACAACACATTTATTTACAGCAATTTACACTGATCAAGTCAAACCTACTTTGCTGGCTCTGGCAGAACTGTCCGACCACCACTGCTGTCAAATCGACGACGACTACTCATTTTGTCAGAGTTGACAGCAGATGCAGACATTGCTTCTTCTTTAAGAAGATACAAACAAAAAGTGTAGCATTAATCAAAATTTAGTTGTATTACAGCGATTCACAGTCTAATGTATTCAAACAAAAACAATAAAAGTGCTGGTATTGCAAAATGTCTACGTTTTACTATTGCAACTGTCATTAAAAAAGGTAATGTTATACTGTTTATTTCATCGTAATAACGTCACTTGAATCCTCTGCTGCTGTACACTGAGTTTTTCAGTTTTTTTCAACTAAAAGCAAATATTTGTATAACTTTTCACCAGCTGGATGAAACATTTTACTAATCAACAATCTAAATACAGTATATCAATCAGTGGGTTAAACACATATTAGTAGTTTACAGTACAATTGTAACTTGTAATACATACATAGGTGTATAAGCTTTCTAATACCAATTTACACAACAATATTTATAAAAGCAAATTAACCTTTTCATGGTGAGAAACAAATATATGTTTAAAAACACATTTAAAAGCAAGACAATAGGTATGTGGTAATTTTTGCATAAAACTGGCCAATATTGACAAATCTATTAACATCAAAACAAATGCAGAACTGTTTCAAATAAATATAGTAACATGTATACTTTCTGCAAATCTACGACATTTAATATTTTTTCTTACAATTCAACAAAAATTTACCATAAAAAAATCGGACACAAACGTCTTCCCAGTGAAACAAAAAGAATTCGTAACTAAGGTAAAGTCGAACAGCTGATTCAGTGAAAAAGCTTCGACCTGAAAAATTGTAAACAAAAACCTTGGAAAGCAGCCAAGCGGAACGGATGCTAGGTCACGCCTCCCCTTTGTTTTGTGACGAAATAATATTGCAATCGTCATTTTTTCGTCGCGTGACCTTCTTGGTTTTGCAATCCATTTGAGAATAAAATGTTTGCTATACAGAATTCTTGAAAATGTACGTACGTTCAACACAGATGGTAAGAGCAGTGTCGTAAACAAATGAGTTGAAAATCAACTCAATATTTTCAAATTGTTCGCTCCCGCAAATAAAAAAGGGATACATCATTCCTTACTGCAGTGTAGAGCAGGAGTGTCAAACTCAAACAACTGTGAGGGCAAAAAAACAAACAAAAACAACTTAACTTTAAAGTAAGTCGAGAGTGTAAGTAAAATGTTCATTAATGCCATTAACTACATTAAAAAACAATATTGTAATGTATAAGAAACAGATATACGGTGTAGAAAAGTGAAAGAACTTATAGTATATTATGTAAACTCACTGGTCTGACATGGTATTCCGCCTGAGTAAAACACATAACTTCTAAAAGTTAGTTCGCTGGCCGCACAAAAACTCCTGGAAGGCCGCATCCGGCCCGCGGGTCACGTGTTTGATACCACTGGTTAATAGTATGCACAACTGCTTTACAAGGGTCATACTTAGCGCGAAGGGACACGATTGCTGTTCTAAATAGGCAATTGGACTAAAACTAAATCGAAAATCATTGCATCGTTGGTTCTTCTCATAAAAACTACAAACGACAAAAATGACCAAAGGCGCCAAAACTTCCATTACTTTTACCAAACCAGTCCACATGCAATTTTTTTTTTCCTGGGAACAAGATGCGAACTTGGTTTGACAGTTCCTACTTAATCATTTTTCGCTGTTTAAATTTAGTTCTGCATGATAAATGGTCCAAATTTTGCCTCAGAGACACATACTCCAAATCGGAGTCCGAAATTACGAACCAGTCGAAAACCTCGGTCATTTTTAAAGCCAAAAAACTTATCACCTATCTTTCTTTAGTGTGGTGTACATCTTACGACTGCTTTTAATACAATTCCTCATATACAGGAAAAACACTGCTTTCAAACCTACACATGGATTGTTTATTAGTGCGCAGTATTTTGAAACAGTACAAAAATGTTGAAGAAAACATATGCAGCATAGCAAGCAACAGCACAATCACAACTAAACACGCAAGCTGAGAGTCCAGTACCTTAGGGAGCTTGGGCGTGCAAAACCACATAGGCTAATCAGAGTCAGCAGTACCATGGGATACTGCCATCCCACAGTGTAACACCGTAAAATCGACTTGGCTAAAAAAGCTGACTTGCAAATCACGAATCACTGTCAGGAGTTGTCACCATCATCAATTTCTGCATGAATCTATTGAGCGAACCTAAACCAACAAAAAATAATTTAGAGAGAGGATTTTTTGAATATGGAGTTCTGCTATATTTTTAAGAAATCAATTATAAAAGCTTAATTATATTTTTTTCTCTTTTTTTAACGCTTTGTATATTGTCATCATAATAATGACAGTCGTTTTATGACAGAAAAAAAAGTATTAATTGTATTCTGTTTTATGCTTAATGGCAATTATGTTCCTAGTAAAACCGCTTGTTGTGTCTGTACCTCGTGTAACTAATTACAGGAAAAAAGAAATTTAAATATAGCAACAAAAGCTAACACATTTTAACGTTATCTTACGTATGGTTTCGCTTCGAAGTTTAAAGTGGACGAAAGGAATGTAAAAGACCAAACCGAAAAAGACAGTGCACACTGCAAGGAGGTATTGGATCTGCGGTTCATCTATGATTGGTGCGAGAATGAGGTAGAGGCATGCAAGGCAAAATATTATGGGAACCACAATTGGGACCTACAAGAAAAAAATGTGAAAATAAAAGAAAAACATTTTGAAGGATTTGGGTTGATTATAGCCAGTGGTGGGATTCAATTTTTTTGTCAGCCGGTTCTATCACAAAAGTCATATTTTTCAGCCGGATCTCAAAAATCTGTATAACAGATAAGATGCAAAAATCCGTTGGCAGTAACCAGTAATGCTAACCGGTTCGCTGATCTTTCGTGAGACGGTTCTGTAGAACCGGTGCAAACCGGCTGAATCCCACCACTGATTATAGCCTATTTGCGTAAACTCGTCTTTTGCTATATGTAACAAGGGTCGTTTTGCGCATATTAGCAAATATAACAAAAAGTGTAGTCAAGTATCAAAAATTTAAAAATACCACATGGGAGCCTTAAAATTGCGTCACTATTACACGACGTCATATAACATACCAACTGTGTTGGTAAATTTTGTCATAGACTACGAAAATACGTCACTTTACATATCAAGTGTGTTCGAAAATACGTCACAACATACCAAAACTCATAAATTACATAAAGTGTGTTCCGATTAACAAAAAAATAATTTCAAGTTCTCAAAGTGAGTCATAACAGATGACTCTTTGTTAACGTACTGGCACCTACCTTGACTGGCCTGTGGGCGTTTGGTCTCTCGTATCGAAAATACAAAAGAGCCATAGCCGCCAAAAAGTAAAACGCCCAGTTGGCGAAACTGTAGTAGTTGATGAGGGAGTCGAAGTCGTTGGGAATGATCATCAAAAGTGCAATGCAACCCTGTTAAGAATAAAGGGTATTGTTCATCAAAAAAAATTGGGTAAAGACTTCAGGAACATTGCCAAGCGAAATTGCCTTAACCACCCGAGGGGCCACATAAAAAGAATCGCTTGTCTAAGGAAATTGATTTGCGTTTCGAAAAGGTTTACACGTTTTTCAATTCGACAACCCCTACTAGTAAAATATATTTCATAAAAATAGTAGTTTTATGTATAGTTAACTTGCAGTTTTATTACTGTCTAAATTATGAACGATTTGTAAAGGGTGAGTATGTGCGCTTTCAAATCCCAACGGTTACTTACGTTCAGTATAACGGACGGTGCAGGTGTGCATTTCTTCACGTGTATCATGGAAAGCACCTGATTGAAATGTCCCTCTCTGGCGGCCACGTATGAAATTCTACCAGCTGTGAAACACGAACCAAGGCAAGTTCCGAAAACCGAGCAAGTAACGGAAACGGGTATTACCCACACCATGACTCCAAGCACTCGGTCGCCAAATGTCTGCAAAGTTGATGTGCGAAAATATTGATTGGAACAGAGTTGCAAGTTGGGCTATGCTTTTCGGGTCATGCCGGGGCTTGAGTTTAAGTAAAGTAGGCTTGTTTCGGGTCACACACTCCGCAGTCTCGTTTGTGCTGTAATTTGAACAACTTTCGGGCCTCATTCGGGCTTTGTTTAAAAATATTTCGGATTCTTGTGTTTTTGGGTTCTGGTCAGTTCAGATCACTTATGAGAGGATCTCAACTTGTTTTCTGTCGTGTACCTCTTGGAAACTTTCAAAGATAAAATGTACCCTAGAGCTTCTGAACACACTAAACCCATAAACTAATTTTCTCTTACAGCCTTTCTCACACCCAGGCACGTCTAACAAAATTGTAAAACCATTCCAAACTTGATCAGAATAAGAAAATATATTACAAACTTTAGGAAGAAAAAAAGATTTGACTAAGGCAACACAATTTTCAAAAATTTGGGATGTAGAATTAAAAAAGATTCTAAAAATCCAGTTACAGTCTGTTTCGACGTTTTTCGAAATTGTTAATGTTTTATCCGTTTCCAATAGGTTAATAAATTCAGTTTTTGTTGAAAGTTTGGCAGTTTTAATGTGGATTGTTACGAAGGGAAGAGACTTACAGCGCCCACTGCTGGCGAAATGAGAAGTTCCTCTAGTGACATCACAGAGAGATAAGCGACGTTTGTGAGCAAATAAAGACCAGTGACGATCGCCATCGATGTAATAATTGCACGGGGAAGCGTTTTGTACGGGTTCTAACAACAACAAAAAAGTAAATTATATTCTTATACCCAGACCAATAGCATACATTTTAAGTAGACACAGACTAGACATTGCGTTGTTGAATACAAATGTAGTTTCCGCAATAGAGAACGGAAGCCAATAAACACAGAGTCATATAACGTACATTTTTATGCTTTCTAGCGTTTAAATATGAAACCGCTTTAATCATTATGGATTGCCGCCCGACTAATTTTTGCAGAAGAACCAGAGTTGTAAGACGGACCAGGTTCGGGCTTCGATTTCTTGAAAAATACGGGCTTGATTCGGGCCTGACTTTACACTCTGTGTCAGTAATTTTTTGAATGCACTCAACTGGCTAAGTAGCCAGTTGCTGAACCTGACTTAATGTCAAACAGTCCTAAAGCGCCTTGTTTAAGACCAATAGTCTACTATGTATGCTGTCTTGGTCTTTCCAAAGGCTTCAATGTATAGGTCTGTCAATCAAACTTTCGGGCCTAAACGGGCTTTTAAAAACGATTCGCGTTCGGGCTGGGTTTCGGGCTTGGACTTTCCGGTTCGTGCCGGGTTCGGGCTCCAATTTCAGGCCCGTTTACAACTCTGAGATGAAGACAAAATACGTTCAAAAAATAATGGTTACTCTTTCACCTTTAATTCCTCAACAACGTAGTTTAGCTGGTTCCATCCGTCAAACGCCCAAAGGCCTTGATATAAACCGAGAGATATTTCACGGACACCAGGGGGCGGGCCAGAGAACGCGTCTTCAAAATGTTCGGTGTGGCCTAAAGACAACAAAAAACGTTATTCAAACACTATGTCTGAAGGGCGCAATTATATGAACTTGAGTTTTTGAAAAAACAAAAGTCGTTGAGACGTTTTAATGTAGTGGAACCGTTCATCGAAACGCCCTTGTACTTGGGGAAATTACTACTTTAGCCCCTTGTTTCTACGTAGTAATGTGGTAAAACATGCAACGCGATCGCTTGATATTCACTCAAACCAGGCCCATTAGTGTGTCTTACAGTTTAAACAAAATATACAGTAGTAATTGTGCGCAGACGTGTGACCAACTTAACTATAATTTTGGTGGCTTTATTCAAAGTTCTTTTAAAAGCTACAGTGTGCAGTTTTTTTTAACTACAACGAAAGCTAGGATTGTGTAATTCGACGCTGGGTTTCAAATTTCATGATAATTTTCACATACTGTGCAGCGTTGCACTCTGAGCGGTTTAGCCGGAAATATTCAGTGTACCACATGCTTGCTTCATACTGAAAACGGCAGTTGGCAAAATGCTTCCCTGCTATAAGTACAGCAACCTCCTGACCCGTTTTACAAATACGCTTAGCAAGAACGCAAATACGCAACTGTTTGAGCAGTGCACGCAAGTCAAACATAAGGCCTAGGCAATACCTGAACAGCAAAGAATATGTAAAAAGAACGCGACTTTCACAGCCAGCAATGTAGTAAATTGACACCATTCATAAAGCCTTGCGGCTCTATAATCAGGTTTGCCATCGACATGGACGCAAAAATAAGGAAAACCGAAACATTACTTTTTCATACAATGCGAAACAAACGTTTTCGAACAAATCTTTGCCTTTATACGAGCTATGACATACCACATGTCATATATTTTGCCAGAAACAATCTGAATCTTCCGGCAATTGCTTGTTCGTTCGAAATATTTCGTACATTTCACGACAGCTCAGGCGAATTTTACTTTTACCTGTAGCGGGGATTTGACTGTCAAAAACAAGGATATTTCTCAGAAATAAGAACAATAAGATGCACTAAGATATTGCCGTTCAAAATAAGGACGGCATGGCAACCCTGTCTATAACACTTGCAAGGCTTGCTACTCTAGTGTGACGTCACAGCCCATTCTTATACTTTCCGCATTGTGGTTCAGCAAGGCTGCTGCATAATCTTTTAGCGGTTAAGACTCTGTACTAGCTGTGGGAGAAAATTTGCTGATAAGCTGAAACTTACAGTTTGTTTTTGCAATTCAATGTAAAAATGCTACAGTGCCAAAGCTTGTGTGGAACAGAACCAGCTCATTTAAAATGCCAACGCAAATCCAAAACAATCAGGATATTTTTGTAAGGTTTGTTTCTAAGTAAAATACAATGTCTCAGTGGTCCTGTTGGTATAGTATCTGTAGAAATTCTATAAATGTTGGTTACCTTTAGCAAGAAACACAATTCCTCCAATTATGACAATCACGAGACTGATAATTTTTCCGATCCCAAAAAATGTTACGATTCTTGTTGAGAGTTTGACACTGTAACAGTTGACAAATACCACAGTTAGAATCACCACAGCTCCTACTAACTTGGTGGCCATCCCTGGAACGTTGTCACAGTCGCCTAGCAACGAAAAATACAAAGATTTTAAACCAAACTGCTCGAAATTGACTATTTTTTTGCATGCCTGAAGCTTTTTAAGATGTATTTGCTAATATAGCTTACAAAACTGAATAAATTGGCTTTAAATCATCGTTGTTCAAGGATACACAAACGTTTTCTACCGAACATTAACTATATTAAAAAGGTTGTTTTCAAACTTTACGACCGCAGAAAAATACCAAGGTGCCGTCAGAATAACGAAAAAGTTATTTTGTAGAATATGATCAACAAATTTCAGCAAATTTTTCCATATTTAAATCAAATCAATGCTGCTGCACTCCGAAGTTTTTATTGTTTTATCTGTGGTTCGAGTAAGATTGACTTCTTAGAACGCTGGACCTCAAGTCCAATCACCACACTTCTATTAAGTACAAACTTACCATAAACAGGAGCAAGGGCGTATTTCGCGAAGGTGAGAGCCAAGAGTGTTAAAGACGATGGTTTTAGTATCACAGTGGCTGTCCACGCAAACAGGTATGCCGGAATCGGACCGAAAGATTCCAACAAGATGGGGAATTCCCCACCAGACTTAGGTATCATCGTTCCTAGCTCAGTGTAGCAAAGTGCGCCGAACGTACTGAGTACACCGCAAGCAAACCACATCTGTAGGAGCAAGTTTAAAGCCAAAATTAATGGCTGTACATGTTCGATAACGTAACTGCTTTGTCCTGCCACATTGGATAAGTTTAACTCTTTAAATCCACTATAAATAAACTTTCCTATTTTCGATACAAAGTATATGTTTTAGTCCAGTGGTCGGCAACTACAGGTCCGCGTCCCAGTTGTTTGTTACCGGGCCGTATACTTTTTTCAGGTTAAATGCTTTATTAATTTGTGCAATGTTCAAGAACATAGCTTGCTGTAATAAATTTTCAATGTTAAACATTTGTGTGTTTTTTTAAGCCGTACCAGTAAAATTTCGGTTTTCGGTTATAAAACGGTTAGCAGAGCAAAATATGTTTCCGACACCTGTTATAGTCGAATTATTTGCTTCACAGAACCATAAAGTGCAGAAAATGCAGCAATTTCTTTTTTACGCTTACCAATAAACCAGTTCCTACAGATCCAGCATTTCTGAAGACTCCCTTGGGTGATATAAAAATTCCGGATCCAATAATGGTCCCCACGATAAGACTGACTGCCCCAACAAAGCCAACTTGTCTGTGCAGTTTCACCGAACCGTCAGATACCTCTTCTTTCTCTATTAACACACAAAAAAAGATTTATACGTCAAATTTGTTAGTGGGTCCGAAATTAGGACCTTGACCCGGTCTAATTCCAATATCACAAGCCGACAATCTATCTAGACCTGACAGTCACATTTAATGAAGACACAAACGTGAAAAGGTTTTTCGGTAGTTTTATTCAAACAAAAACCCTCCAAATTGGGTCCACATTTCAGCGACGGCCTGAAACCGTTTTTTTTTCTAAAACATTCGAAATAACTACAAAAGGTCTACGGAATGTACGTTGTACGAAACAACACACAATTTACAACCTTGTACATTCCCGCAAAGTGGAAAAAACGACGCAATCCTTATGGGTGCAAATTCAGGCCCGAATGCAGTCGTTTTTTTACATTAGGGCCCGCAACCGACAAAAAGATCGCTTTCACTCACAACTGTACAACGGTAAGTCTGTCAAAACGTTTTACATTGGAACACTACAAACGGATATGTGCATAATTTTAACACGGACAATGACATTTAAGTCCGTTGTTTGCTTTTGAGAAAGAAAATTTGGTGGGGTGAAAACATAACGCAAACGTACAGGTTTCGTTTACAAATAAACCAACACATTTCAGATGTGTTAGTGGAACGCTCGTAAAACAATAGTCGCATTAAAGGGAAAAGCATCACCAGTCACCAGAAATCTCTTTTACTGAGCACAGGAAACGTACCATTTCCTTTATATTTGCAGCATGGCTTAACGTTAAAAGAAAACAATTAACCACACTATAAAACAAGTTGCAGCTTATAACATACAAGATACAACGTAATTTTACCTTTTCCTGCTGACTGCATGTTTGTGATGTATTCCGTCGCAGTCACCAATTGTGTACCAAATTCACGAGTCCTTCAGTTCTATTTAAGCGATTCGCCCTAAGAGGAGACTCGAGACAGCTGTGCCAGATTCGCTTGTGACAGAACAAAGAACCTTTCTCCTGCAGTATTGTTAATTCAACGCCGGGTTCTCTTGCTAATACCACACATTGCGTTAATGATTGTTTTCAAAACTGGGACATTGGTCACTAAACCAAGCAACTGTAGCATGGAAAAAGCAGTAAATATAATACCACATTCGGCATGCACTTTTGTTGGAAACCTATCTGACTTTATTTATTGCAAAAGCCAATACGCTTTTTGGGCTGCTGCTGCTATGTCTGCTATGCGAGGCAAAATCCATCCCGCACCAATGCAGAGTCAGACAGAGAAATCGTTGTTATGCTTGCATTCCAACAGTAATAAAAACAAAGACCTGTCGCTGAAAGAAACCAAGCTGAAAACGATATCTGTCTGAACGCTATTGTTCTTCTGTTTTGCTATGTATACTAAGCACATTTGACATAAAGCTGACGATTCTTGTAGCTCAGAATACACACACGGTCAGGGTTTTTCCATAAATGTGTCACTCGGCAGTCGGCACTATGCTTCAATGGTCACAGTCACATGCGACGTGCCTTTTTCCCGCGTGCAGCGCGATGTGCTTTCAATTTTCAAAATCTTTCGATTTGCAATAGTTGTCTTACCTCACACAGCGTTGAAGTTACACGCCGAATGACTCTTTTATCATGTTAAAAACAGGGTACCTTTTTGATAATTGCAGTGGGAATACATTTGATGCCCGGTTTTAATCGCTTTCGATAGTTTTCTTACATTATATGACATAATTATATGTCCTTTTCCTTAATGGTTAGTGAGACTATCGTTATCTTTTGCGTTTTTTAAATCCTCTCCCACATTTAAATTCCAAATGCTTTAAAATTGGTAATGTAGGCTTTGGTAGAAGCGTTTTGGGGTCAAAAGATACAACTTTTGATGCCTATCAGAGAATTACGCCGTTCATAAGCGTTGCAAGACTGGACGTGTGGGTGCCAAGCTTAAAACCCGAAAAACTATGAAAGTTTACAATAGGTCCGTCCACCTTTTCTTGATGTCCCAAGAACTTTTTCTAATAGTCAACCCGGCCCTGCCTCGAGCAATTAAAAACTTCGTGATTTTGACCGTTACATTTAATTCTTTCTTCATCAGATTTTAGATAGCAGCAGTATGCAACAAAGTTGTTATAAGCAGCTGCACTTATCCATTCGTAAAATCACACAATTCGAACTTGACTCAGTCGTCACTCGTCAGTCCATAATTTTTAATGTTAAATATCAGTCAATTGTGTTTAAATAGCTGTGTTTATTACCAAACAGAAACAAACAAAGTTGTTTGTTGCAGTTTTATCAAGTTATGGGCACAGAAAAAAAAAACAGTAAACACAAGTGCTGTGAAATTTTGAAGCTGGGGTATTGACTTGGTATTTAACTGTTTTACTTGGTAGTGTTGTTCGTGTTCGATCGCAGCACGAGAGACCAGCTGGTACAAACACAAAATGCAATGCCAGCAAATCACCAGCACAGCAAGTCCAGCAGCAAAGTAACCTCTTTCTCAATGGGAGGCGTAAGTAAAAACAGTTTGAGATAGCGAACTGTACCTCACTGCCTCCCTGTTGACTCATTTTCCTTTGTCAAGATAGTTTGTGTTGAAACCGGCTTGGCGTCAGCGCTGTTGTTTCTTTTTGCCACCTGCGCTTTGAAGAGATACAGGAAAGAGAAATGAGCAACTCCACACCGCAGGGGTTGAAGTTATTTGTACGCACTTGTTTCCAAAACGTTGTTGAATTTGTGTTTTAAAAGTACTATCTAATACAAATATGATTTTTTGTTTAAAAATCTTTTGCATTTCATTGCTGAGTAATTTGTAAGCATGATTTGTTTTTGACCGAAAACGGTTCAATTAATGGACGTACTCATTTCTAACTCTGCTGTTTAGGGCGATTTGGCGATTGTTGCATTTTTTAACAAGTAATAAATTTTGATTTGTGACAGGTCGTTGTCCTAGATACGGAATCTTGCGAGGGAATTACCAATTTCAAATTCAGTGAGGGTTATGAATGAATTTCACTGTAAACGCTGTGAAAAACGAAATACGGCCGTTTTTTCAAACTTTTACTACATTAGGCCCTGCAATATTATACAAAGCTCAAAATTATTGCATTTGTGTTTATTTTTAGTAAATAGGTTATGTTAGAGTAGTTTTGAAAAAATTAACTGAGAGCAGCAGACTGAATTGCTGAGCGCCACACATACGTAAATGCCGCGATTAAAAACGTCTGGGCCTCGACTAGATAGCGCACACCACAAACCTTGATTTTTCCTTACAATTCGGGGTCATAAAGGGGGGCGGGAGAGGGTGTTATTGTACTTGCTTCGGCAGTACATATACTAAAATTGGAACGATACAGAGAAGATTAGCATGGCCCCTGCGCAAGGATGACACGCAAAATCGTGAAGCGTTCCTCATTTTTAATTAAAAATAATGATTGAAAACTAAACTTTACCCCACCTTTTTGCAAACATGACCATCCCTGGATAGAAAATGGCCGCATTAGCCATGTGATGAGGTTTGTAACCATTTTGCGTCACTATTAGGTTGAATTAGCAAAAAGTGCTTCGTTTGCAAGAACACATCATTCTTATACTTTTATTTGGTTGGGTAATTTGATAGCTAATGAGCGTTTTTTCTGCGAAAATTTGCTTTAGTTTGTTTTATTGTAGCATTGCTTATGGCTCTTTAGCGACACCCTTGGGTTTTTCGTTTCGCTGATGCTCATTGCGTATTTGGACACATGTCTTGTATTTTAGATATTCACGCGTAATAATAACAAATAGCTTTTAACTGCTTGTGGGATAAACGAAATAGTACTTGTATTCAAATATTGTTATGTATGGAAACCCGTTTCAAAGCAACAGAATTTTTGAAAATGTTAACATTTTATCCTTAACATAGTGAATAAAAATCAGCGATCATTGATGATAATGTTGTCGGTTGTAGGGAAAAATATTGCTAAATTTAAACAGACAAACAATGACATTGTTGATTTTATTGCAACTGTAAACACAGCATTTCATGTCATTGCATAGAGCCATAGACTAAAGTAGGTGCTAACACTGCCAGAAAAAATAACAACCTCCAGCACAGTACAGTAGCCTACTAAACACAAAAAGTTCCTATCACAGAACGATTTTCCCAGTTTCATATGCAAGTTCTATCTTTTTTATACGAATTTTGTTTATTTTTCAGCATCGGGAAGTGTCACTTGCATCAGTTTCTGCAAAAACAAGTTTACCCGACCTGCAAGGCAAAAAACAATGTAACTTTTGCTGCAAGTAAGGACTAAACCTAACTAAAAATGCAACTTAAGTCTAGAGATGTACCGAATTTAATTTATTCGGCCAAATCGGCTATATGGGCAAAGAAACCGATTCTTTTACGAACACAAAATTGAAGCATTAAACGTGCCTTTTCTGCGTAGTATAAGGTACCGCACAATCTTTTAAATTACCCATTAACGAAAATCGTGTTAATTATGAATATTTTTGGAACATTTTTCTTTTTTCCCACTGCATAGACAATAAAGTATTAATTGATTGGCAGGTTCGCAATCATGCTTGAGGCATTGTTGAACCCCCCAGAACCAAAATGAGGACGAAACACAACACAAAAACAATTTCGGGGTAGATAAACTTATGTTTTCATGTCAAAAGCGTAGCGTACGACTTCGGGTGAATACTCGGTTTCAGCCGAACCGAAATTTAACAGATTCGGTACATCACTATTTAGGACTGAATGCACGTTAATGCCTGTATTGTTTGAATTGCATATATAACGATGAAAATAACGTTTTGACGAACACAGTCATTTAAAAAGTTCGATATTTTTTCGACAAATGGCAGTCTAAGCTTACTTGTGCATGTAAAATAATAGAGAAGTTTGTAAGGTTGTGCATGAAATCTAGTTACATATTATTTTGTGCTTCACCTTTCTACAGAAAAAAAAGTTATTTTCCCTCATATTCATAGGACAACAAACAGAAAAATAAGCAAAGGTGCTTAAGTCTACTTGACCATCGTTAAAGTTTACTGACTTACGGATAAATAAGCTGCGCTTCTTGAAATGCACGAAAGGAATATAAAAGACCAATCCCAGCAAAACACCAAGAGTGGCAACCAGGTATTGGATTTGTGGATCGTCGATAATCGGCGCAATTATCAGGTAAGCGGATGAGAGGACGAAAATAATCGGAATAATAATTGGAACCTGAAATTGTTCATACAACAAAATTTGTGGTTGTCCAACGATCTTATTATTTCAAAAGGACAACAACAAAACAGAGAAGATCATTATAAGCATTATAAAGCCGAGTAGAACATGTTTTCTAAATAAAAATATAGCAAATTTAGCGTTGGAAAAATAAAATCATTCCTATCACACACTTTATCTTGTAGAAAAATTGAAATGCAAACCCAACAAAAAATCGGACCAATTTTAAATCACAAAACGAAAAAAAGAATTAAAATTAAAAAATTAAAAAAAAAGTTTAGAATTAAAAGCAGATACATGTCTTCTTTGTAGGGCAAAGTAGCAAATCGCTTGATTTGTGTATCGAAGATTACAGCAACACATGTAGATTAATTGGTTGTGAAACATTTTACTTTAGGTACAGGTTTGTTACCTTGAATGGTCTGTGTCGGTCTGGCATCGTATAACGCATTAAGATCAACGCAGCCACAGCTAGACATCGAAACGACCAACTTGCGAAGCTCATAAAATCCAACAAAGTGTCAAAGTCGGTGGGAATGAGCATCAACATTGAAAGGACACCCTGCCAAAAAAAAATCATCGTTGGCCATGATACTGTTAATATACCTCGTAGAAGAGCGAGCAGCTAAAAATGCAAATCAGCAGAAAATACATAGCCTGTTTGTTTTATGCCCAACTGAGCTTTTTGTATACTTGAATCAGTCTGTGTTTTTGGTTATGCAATGTAATAAATGAAGGTATCATCAGCTTCAAACAGAAATAAAAGTTAACCGTTGATAAAAAAGCAAACTGATTCAAGTATACTGAAAGCTTTAGTTCAAGGGTGGGCAACCTACGGCCCGCGGGCCGCATCTGGCCCGCGAGCAACTTTGGAGCGGCCCGCGACACGTATTTTATTTTGATCGGCAGGACGGAATGTATGTGTCAAAGCCCATTTTTATGCCGAAGTGTTGTTACATTACACGTTAATAGTTATTAGTTTATTACTAATAATAGGAATTGTTACGTACAAAGACAAAATCATTGTGTGTTTGACTTTGCCTAGCACTACTATGTTGTTGCAAGATCTTCGTTGCAGCCTGCCGCCGCAATATATCACTACTTTTTGGCCCGCGCATGCAAAAAGGTTGCCCACCTATGCTTTAGTTGAATATGAAACAAATGGTCTATTTACGCAACTAGAGTCATGTGCATTGAACGCATGTGATTTAGGATGATATTTGCATAGCACAGTTGTACATGTTTGTTTTGTTTCATTAAGTTTACAAAGCGTTTCAGAAAATCAAAAAAACCGCTCAAACACTGTTTACAAACATTCAGTGACAGTTTACCAAATATAAAGTTAAAAAATCCAGCTTACCATAAGAATAACAGCAGGGGCAGGAGTAAGGGTTCGAACATGTATCATGGCTAGCACCTGGTTGAAATGTTCTTCCCTTGCCGCCACGTACATTATACGAACAGTTGCAAAACAAATTGCAAGACAGGTTCCAAAAACCGAAAATGCGACTGCTACAGGGATAACCAACGACCCAACGCCCAAAACTCGCTCAGCAAAGGTCTGAAAAATCGGTTTGTTATTTAGAAACCGCAAACTTAGTACCAAAAAATCACTATGTCCATTTGGCAGTAGAATTACTTGCTTCTTTTAAGCAATCGTAAGTAACCCTATTTGTAATTTGTAATTGTAAAGTTGTTTGATTTTTGCTAAAGAGGAACTGTTTTTTCTCTCCTCTGTATTCTTTAAATTACTAAGTGAGGCTAATTTCAAACAGTTGTTTCTGAATAAGTGGGGAATTGCAATGCGAAAAATCTTTACAACATAATGTAGTATTACCGAACAGGTCATAAAACTTACAATTTAAAGTCACATACCATTGCTATTTAACTTATAGTGGAGCTACTAACACAGGAACTCACACCAGGGGTTTGGGTATTTCCGGTAAGAGGCGCAACGGAGCATAGGCGTATACGATAACAATAATTGCAGAATCAGCCAATGGCTGCAAATAGCTAACTTAGCAATTATTGCCATTGCAAACGCCTATGCTCCGTTGCGCCACCTACAGGAAATTCCCAAAACCTCTTTCTGTGTGTTCCTGTGTTAGTAGCTCTACCGTTTAACTTACCACTCCAACAGCTGGTGAAGAAAGTAGTTCATCCATTGACATCACAGATAAATAAGCAACGTTTGTGAGGAAATAAAGACCAGTAACAATCGCCATTCCAGTAACTACAGCTCTAGGAACGGTGCGATAAGGGTCCTGAAATTCCAAATATGCCGTGAAAAGGTACAACCTAATTTAAGTGTTGAACTATTTCAACACAGTGTTGGCAAGTGAACATAAGTCTTAAATTGTCCCCATTAGATCAACCCTATTTTTCTGCAGAGTAATATTGCGACTGGAATCACAAAATGTACTGGTTGTTAACTTAATATATGCGTGTTTGGTACGCAAGAAAAAAAGACAATCTGTGCTAAATGAAGGAGCGGCCCGGCGTATAATCAAGCTAATGTATTTTACCTTTCAGTGGTAAAGGTTGCACATGCTTTACGCCAGCGGTTCCCAACCTGTTGGTCGCCAACTGCTGGGGTTGCCTAACAATTTGCCTGGGGTCGCCTAAGGCATGGTTTCCAACTCGTTTTAGGCCATGGACCACTAGGCCATGGGCGGATCTAGACGGGGGTGTTTGGTGTTTTGACACCCCCCTCAGAAAATTGCCCGACTCCTATTTGGAAAAAGTTGTGCGTACATTAACTAGGCCAAACGTTCCGTTTATCGCTGCGTAATTCCAGAAAGTCGTTATTTTAAAGCCGTGCGCCTTTATGATTTTATACCGGCTTATCTAATAGTCTATTGTGACGTAACAAGGGTTAAAATGAAGAGTTTATTGCGCTGACAATACAAAAGTGATTATCCGCCAAGGACAACAAAGTCAAAAGTGCTGACTGCACTAAATGTTATGCATTAAACTGTTTTCGTATTCAAACAATGTTAATGTTTATGACCTACCAAACACGTGGTTTGTCACAAATATTCGATCGATAAAAATCGAACCATGTTAAGATACACGTAATTGGTAACTTCCCAATGCTTGGCATTTTTTATGCCTTGCATAGTAACCAACTTTATTGCATTCGTAACATTGCAAACCTTACTAGGTTAACCAGCGTTTCAAAACGTTCAGTCCTTCAAAAGTTTTTTTTTTAAAGCAACTAATGTATTTTGATTACCTGACAGTTACGTTTATCTTGCAACTGCAGTTTGATGAGTAAGCCAGGATGGTAGATCCGTAATTGGAAATTAAAAAAAAAAAAAATCTTTTCGTCTATTGGATAACGGGTAGTAACAGATGCTGCTCGCCGTTGCGGCATGCCAAAGTTGCGAGTTAGGTTGAGGTCTTATACTCTCTGGTTTGACCTGCATGTAATTCTGGACAAAGCAAACTGCCGCTTAACTCGTCGTTTCGGACTAGAAAATCAAATTGACAACGAAACAATTAACTACTGGACATTTGATGTGCAAATTAAGTATTTCACGTGAGGCGTATTGTGATAATATGATCAACGTTATGACGTTTTTTTAGAAAGGGGAATACCCAAATCGTATTATGTAACGTCAGTATCGCATCAGGGAAATTCCCAAATAATTGTTGGACACCTCCCTTAATTTTTTTC
Source organism: Phallusia mammillata (assembly GCF_965637545.1). NCBI lineage: Eukaryota > Metazoa > Chordata > Ascidiacea > Phlebobranchia > Ascidiidae > Phallusia > Phallusia mammillata. Next base: position 7,516,202 of record NC_137253.1, read on the forward strand.
TAGATCCGCCCCTGCACTAGGCCCAAAATAAATAAATTAATGGACCACTTTATTGTTGAAAAAAAATACAGTCAATGCTACTTTAGACTTAGAGTCTACTAATTTTATCCTTGGGGTCACCGCAACTTGGCAAATGTTATCAAGGGGTCACGGCACCAGAAAGGTTGGGAACCGCTGCTTTAGGCGGTGTGTAGTGGCAATGGACAGACTCGACAATTGTCCACCTAAGTTTTGAAAATAAAAGTGTTTGGGGCATTTACCTTGACTTCTTCGACCATACAGTTTAGCTGATCCCATCCACCGAAAGCATAAAGACCTTGATATAACGCCAACGAGATTTCGCGTACGCCAGGGGGCGATCCGGAGAATGCGTCTTGAAAATGTTCAGTGTGACCTGGGGTTACAAAACTACGAAAGTTAATCATTTATAGATAATGCTTGCATTGTTACGTCACTGTCAAGTTAGCCAAGGCATTGTAAACCAGTGCTTAGAGACGTTTAAGACTAACCCACCTTCATTTTGAGATAAAATCGTGTTATTGATTTTGATATTTCGAGAAGAAAATATTGGTTTTAATATTTCAACAAGAAAGTAGCTTTTTTTCGGCACCTATATTATGACCTTAAAACATATTGAGGATATTTTGCGAAACTAGAAACTACCTATTGTGATAAACTAGAAAAAGTTAAGTGTAATGTATCAACATGAGAAAGGGTCACAAACTTGCCTTTTGCTAACCACACAATCCCACCAACAATAATAATGCCAAGACTGACGGATTTTCCAACACTGAACACCGTCACTACCTTGGATGACACCTCGGAACTGTAGCAATTCAGCAGGACCACCAGGAGGATGAGCGTAGCGGCGACCAACTTGACCGCGTTTGGGGGTATTCCCCCACAGTTACCAGCTGCAATAGTAAAAATTGTTCGAAACCCTACATAAGTATACCTATTTTAACTGATGAAGAAGATAAGACTGTTAGACAATTACAGATCGGGTAACCACGAAATTAAAGCTCACGTATACAAGCAGGTGGCAAATAATTGGCAATTAGGCTGCAGACATAGCACATACTGTTTCGACTTAAGGTCCCATCAGTGCAGCAAGTGACAAGACATTGACCGTATAGGCGTATAAGTGTAGTCACGTTACGCCACCCCAGTTTTCAGTGGGCAACAGGCAAGTACGTAAGATGTCACAACTGGGTATAAACCTTATAACCGGAAACTAAGTGCACAGTCTGCATCTTACTGATCAAAGTCCACGCGTATTTACCATATAGTGGTTTTAGCACGTATTCTGCAAAAGTGAGAGCAAGCAAAGAAAAGGTTGAAGGTTTAAGGATAAACGATGAAGTCCAGGCAAAGAGGTACGCCGGTATCGGACCAAAAGCCTCCAGAAAAACGTAAAACTCCGCGCCGGACTTGGGGATCATTGTGCCCAGTTCGATGTAACACAGTGCACCGAACATGCTCAGGACGCCGCTAGCCAACCAGATCTGCGAATTGGTTTTAGCAAGTTAGACACGTGTGTATATAAGACACATTTAAATTTTAAACGGTTAAACAGATTAAGTTTCAACCTAATTCCATTGTGGTGAAAATTTTAGTGCTGCCTTCAAATCAACATAATTTAGCGTATAAATGCCTTAACCACATACTTACACCACGAACATTTAATGTTGCTACATTTGCAAGTTGCTTCTGTTTAGAAAAAAAGCTAACATGGTTGCCATTTAGTTAAATATGTTTTCCAGTTCGAACCACAATGACGCTAAATTAATGATACGAATTGATCCGGTTTGACAATATAAATTTATTTAACGCAATTTTAATACAGTTAAAAGCACAACAAATTAAAAATATGCACTGCAACCACAATATATTATTCATATTTTGTTCATACCATCATTCCGACTCCTACAGATCCGGCATTGCTGAATACGCCTTTAGGTGTGATAAAAATCCCCGAACCGATAATGGCACCGACAATGAAACCGACGGCGCCGACAAAGCCGATATGTCGGGGTATCGCCACTGCATCATCAGCTATCGTGTGTATAAAAAAAAACCTTCAATTACATGTGTATGTAGGTAATATGCAGCGGTGAGACTGCATGGTTCTATAGAACCGTCTCGCGAAATTTTATGAGATTAGCGAACCGGTTAGCATTACTGTCTATGGATTTACTGTAAATAAACCGGCTGAAAAATATGACTTTTGTAATAGAACCGGCTGTCAAAAAATGTAAATCCCACTATTGGTACCATGCGTAAAAAAACGTAGCCCGCGGCAAGACAAGTGTTTGCTTACGTTTACCACCAAGACATGAAATTGGTGTCATTGTGTGGTTCGTTCAAACCTTAAAATTTGATTTGTGGCCATCAATTTGTTGCGTAAAAGTGTTTTTGCGACACCTTACCTTTCTGTTTAAAACTTCATGACCGTTTAGCTAAAATAAGCCTCTGACGGGTTTAATATATTCTTTCCTTTGGACTTATTCGGACCCCACACAGTTGTGCAATGTTTCAAGCTAGCGCAACAAGCTTAATGACGATGACAATAACGGCAATATCATAATTTCTTAAAACGATGTTTTAGTCAGCAAAATTATTATTTGCGCATACATAAGGCCAATTACATCCTTGAAATAGCGACAGTATGACTTAGAAAGAACAAAAAGCCGAACGTCTACACGACATTCGCCATGAACGCGCAGTTTTGACAGCTGTTTCCTGTCTGTGTGTGTAGTTGATACCATACGATTGGTTTCAACTTTCAAAAGAGATTTTATAACTTCCTATCCGAACACATACTCCACACAGCTTGTCCAAACTACACCAGTGTCCACAACTTAAATGCAAAAATTAATGTTTAACAAGCCATGTTGTTATTCGCACAACACGATACAAAAACAGTCTTTGCCAACGTTTTAGTAGTTAGTTTTGCTTTGTGCTCTGCTGATGCCGCATTTATATTGTAAACCTGATTTAAATATGACTAAGTTTGATAGATTTTGTATCTTTGCAGCGCGGTTTGTACACTTAGCACTAACTGCGTTAAATAAACTAGCAGACAAAACAACAAACATATCCACCTTTAGTATCAGGCTCTGTAGATGGCATTGTGTCAAATGCACGACTAAACGACTTCATCAACTTACGGAATGAACTGACGTTCAAAATACTGCGCGAAAAAGGGCTAAGGTTGCACGCAGTCGACCGTGTCCAATTGTCGCGTTAAGCTTGCCGCCAAAAACAAATATTGTGAAATGACAATCGCCAAAAACCTCAAAGTGGTATTTTATGTAGTTGGTTTGGAACCCTGTACAGTTGAGTTTATTTCGCTTGGTGAAAGGAAGAAAAGCGGCACTAAAATGGCACTAAAACATTTAACAAGCTGGAAATAGCTGTGCAACGTTGGTTATGTAGCGCATGAAGTGGAGTGACTGCCAACAAGTAAGGTTGGCGCATTGGGAATAGAAACGACTGGGGGTGGGGCGTAAGTGGACTCAGTCGAGGGGCTCTATATACTAACAACCAAGTTGCTTTGAATGGAATTTCCACTTCAAGTGCATTATATCTTACAACAACCCAAAAGAATGTCAAGCGTTAATGACGCCGGGTTCATGAAATAGAAAAGTAAAATCGTAGGTTTATTGTCGCCGTACCTATCGAGAAAAATAACAATATACAAAGTGTCGAATTGTTGTGGACATTTAAGAGTGTGTTTTTTACATGTAGTAAATGCTGTACATATATATTGTAACGAAGATAACGGCTCCGATATTGTCGGACATAGACGTAGGGGAAGTTATACATAGGCTTGCCCTTACGTATATGTTCCATAATGTCGTGGCCAGATATCAAACATTTCAAATTCCATAGTAGATTAAGGCGAACTGAGCAGAGGAACTTACACGAAAAGACTTCAGTGATGCTATTAAGCCTGTTCATTGTAAGTTCCATTGCTAAACCGCTGTGCAATAATGCTTCTTGATTTATGTAGATTGTAGACCGTGGTACAATTTGAGTGGAAATTACGGAAAACAGCCGGAGTATTTTGCGGAATACGGCCTGTTTCCCGTAAGTTTCAGTCAAAAACAACCGAAAAATCTTTGCAAGTAGTGAATTTTGTTTCAAACTGTGGGACATACTAGCAGTGGCTGGGGTCAACACAGCCCTTACAAGCATGTTCCATTGTTTAAACAAAAGTTATATAGAACAAGGCCACGTTGACATTAGCAAGGCGCACTGGGGATCTTACAGAAAACGGACCAATCGGCTTTGCACTGTCCGTTCTAGTAAGTTCCATAGAGCAGCTGCTTTTATAAACCTATGAAATATCCTGTATGGTGAAGTTTGTCGCTTGTGTGCATTGAGACATTATGTTAAGGACTGGTGAGTTATTACACAGCCCTTACCAGTATGTTCCATACCACGAAAGCAAATAATACTCGGATGCCGCTAGATGGCGTGCGAGAACCTCGTGTTGAACGCTTCCACGGGACAGCCGAGGAACACGGCCTGTTCCGAAGAAGTTTCAAAACGCAAATCCCAAGTGTTCAAGCAGCGGATATAATGATGACATGAAGAAGTTGCAACAACCAAGCATTGGACATTGCTTGAATCGGTCGCAATGTTGGCAGCCAATTCAAAACAAGTTCCACTGCTTGCTGTGCATAGAAATAATACTAAACCGACGACGTGCCATAATAAGCATGCTGAACTTGTTGGAGCAAGCCGAAGTATGCTACCGGCCCGTTCCTAACAAGTTTCAATGGCTCAATGGCAAAAATTGTTGTTTGTAGAATCGTTCGATGAAACTTCCGACAAAAACCGGGGAACTACCAGTCAAGGGCTGCTTCATTAACGACTCTCAGCCCTTACAAGTATGTTCCATGGCTTATAGCGGCATGGGCCAAAATCCTTGGTGCAGAAGGTGACACAAGCATGTCGAAACTTGCTAAAATCGACCGAAATGATCGGCCAGTTCCAGTAAGTTTCAAAGTACAAATGTCAAACCGAAACTATATAACTATAAGCTGGTAAAAACACACGGTAATTGGGACTTTACAAGAAAAGGCTGCTACTTTAAACCAGCCAGTTCCTGTAAGTTCCAAATCCCAAGTGCCAAGATGCTTCTTAAGCCACTTACTTGCTGCTGGTTGAACTGATGCTTTGGTTGTTGATGACTCGATGAACTGATGATTTAAACTGCAACCGGGCTAGTTTTTGTACTCTGTGTCTGACAACTTTTTTCACCCAAAGAGAGATAAAAAATTACACGAGGTGCTTCTAAACAATGCGCAGACGCACCTTATCACCGTGTTTGCAAGTTCGAAGTCAAACAAAACGTGCGCCGCGTCTGATAGTGGCGTTGTTAGGCTCCAAGGCGCAAGGGACTATTGATAAAGGCTACAAGCCGTTCCTTTCCAGGTGTTAGGAAAGATAAGACCTTTGTTGTACTGTTGTTACGAAATTTGCTGACTATTGCGTAACTCTATAGTGACTTACATCCGAACACTGAGGTCATATCTTAGAGTTTCAGTTGTTTCCACATCAGTTCTTTAAAAACACATTAGATGTATAGATGAACATTTTATCAAATTCAACATATACTATGACATATTTTCTTTCCTCAAATCCATATTTGCCTGAAGATAGTAAACTATAGATGTCACTCAATTGCAAACCCCAAATGCCACTTAAATAACGCAATTGCCCAATGGTCCCCATATTTTGTTTGTCTCAACGTTTTCGTTTTAAATAATTTTGGTAGGGTTTCTTTCCGGTCATTGTGCACGGTTGTATGATTTGGCCAATGCCAGATCATATTATGTCACCGCAACCAAAATGTAAACAAGGGTAATATCCCGGTGCATGCCCTATATGAGTTTTCGTATTTTCAACTATGATGTATGTGTCACTTATAGTGTAGTTTTCGTCTGTGTAGTGTGGTATCACTGCAATTAATAGAATCAAAATTCATACCATACAATGCAATTTGACAACAAAAGATGCACGAATCGTTTTAGAAAGAGTCATGTGGGTAAATGTGGCGACTAAAACACAACTTTGTTTCATCAATATGTTATGGAATGACTACTTGAATGAGTCTGTAAAAGAAATCAAAAAACTTTTCAAAAACGGCTGTTGCTGCCAGACAGTATGTATAAACGAGTATTGCTCTTCCAGCAGTTTTTGTGTGTTACCGATGCTTCTGTGGCTTCATAGGCATTTCGTTTTCCAAGACACGCCATTACCTTGATGAAAAAAAATGCTAGAAGAGCTTCATGTGGGGGAAACAGTATTTGGCGACTGAAACACCGATTAAATTGAAAACAAATTTGTTCCATCAACATGTCATGGAATTACCATTTGAACGTTTATAAGAAACAAATCATTGAAATGCATGAACATTAAATACATTAGTTTAATATTCCTGTAATATTTTTCTCTTTCTTTCAGTTTGATCAAAAAAATCCAGACAGGGTCAGCATTAAACCTTATTTGTCTTTACAACTTAATATCAGCTCCGATTTCGATTATGTCACGGAAACATGGGTGTTACATCCGTTTAATTCTGCGATAAACAAACAACCCTTAATTTCCTTTACTCTTGCCGGAGTTGCCTGATAGGATTACGTCACACGAAAAAATCGTTATTTGGTATTTGGAGCCAAATTTTGAACAGTTAGTCCAAATTCAACAAAATTATTCCTATACCGACAAACCGTTTTAGCTGCTAGGCACATTTCAACGTTTTTGAAGCAAAATGTCAGGGATTGATTACCACCGAAAATATTTTACAAATTCATCACCATTTAATCAACAGTCTTGTGTAAAAAAATATTTGTTAGCTTATTGATGTAGTTGTATTTTGTACACTTTCTTGGAAACTACATGCAAATGTGAGATGTCGTTTTACGCATATTAATTTTCATATTGTCAACCAGTTTCAAATACGATGTCATGGTTTAAACTTTAAAGTTTAATTAAAGTATAATCGTGAATATATAAGCGATTGCTGCCAGGCATAATATCAAGGTGTTTTGTTGCGTTGTGACGTACTTTAACTCTTTTTTCCTTTGTTTATCGTTACTGTACTATAGTCGCATTCAGTGTTATTTACCCTGATGAAGACGACCTGTATAGGACGTCGAAACGTCGGAATAAAATTACACTTGCCAGAAGAGCTCTATAAATTTTATAATCGTGAATGTTATTATTTTTACGTACAGCCATACAATTCCCATTTCAAATATAACTTGAATTGTTCAACGGCCAATGTGTTTAAAATGTAATTTTTTTGTGGCTTGTGTTATTTTTCCACCCGACTTACGCAGTCCACTACGGACATTTCATTTCTTTCGGTGTCCAGAAAAGGTTAAAGGTCATAAATCTATTCGCGGGTAGGATAAAATGCTTATTGTGAACGCGTTAAACATCATGTAAACGACCGTTGCAACACACACATATAAAGGTCGTGCACACCAGAGCACTTACACCTGTGCCTTCATGTCCCGCAGTCAGGCCACCACGCGAGCGTTTTACAATTTACAGCCCAACACCAAATTGTGACGTCATTGGCTCGTTGACGTTGTCGGTGGCAATAAAACTGGACTATTTGTTCAATTTGATTGAGGCGTTCAGGTGATTGACATTTACGTAAAAGCGTGGATCCTGTCGGCTCTCTGCGCAAATGATCTAAGCAGCAATAACACGTCTATTTATTTTTATGGGATTTTACTACACCGTTTGTCGTTCTCTTCAGTATTTACGAGCCTTTGATTGTCAACACGGGTATGAGTTAAATGTCAAGACTGTATTTTGTTGTCACTTCCACCTTGTAACGATCTGCTCTGCTTTATATTGCGACCAGAATTGTAACTACATTCGTTTTTTTGGGGGGTAGTGTTTGGGCTTAAGTTTAAATAAAAAAAGGCTTGATTCGGGCCTGACCTTATATTCGGCCAAATTTGTGTCCTTTTTAAGTTAGTAGATCTAATATTGGGGTCTAATTAGGATTTTTTTGAAAAAAATGAAGGTCAAAACCTGGTTTCGGGCTTTGTTTCGGGTTTGGATCACAATTTTGCGTATAATTTAGATTTGGATGCAACTGATCTGTTCATCAACTCATGTAACTGCAACCCAACAAATCTTTTCAAACAGTAACAATTTTGATGCAGGGTGTTTTTATGTATGACAGTTCGCAGCGAATGTGTTGTATATGTAAAAAAGCACAAATATCTTATTTTGATATTGTTTAAAACACGAAGTGTATTGTTTGCTACATTTTATCTGGAGCATTACACATACACTAGCCAATATACGGCCGATCTCTCGTCACCAGCTGCACTGATGAGACCTTACAAGTCGAAACAGTGTGCATTGTCTGCAGCTGTTTCAATGAATTGTAAAAGTTCTGCCAACGTAGTGCGAGTGTAAAAAACATGACTTAGTGTTTCACATACGTGTTTATCCCAACGTGCACCTACGAAATACCGAAAATTTCAGAATACCATCATATTATGTAAAACTTTTGTGTTATCCTCGTACATACCTGGCTACCTACCAGGGCGCACCATATAAAACTACCGCGGTCTAGTGTAATGTTTGTCAATCACAATATAATATAATAATTTTAGGCCTACATCCAAATGCTTGAATTTTCTTACCTTTTGCATTACTTGTTTATTACTTCATTTGGACCTATCTCTCAAGTTTTGAAATCCGTGAAAAAAATACATAAAAATGCAATTTAATGTGGGAATTGCTTATATTATAACAATCTTGATAAAAAACAGCGGTTCTCAAACGGGGGTCTGCGGTCCTTTAGGGTTCCGCCACGCGATTTTATGGGGACCGCGAGAAGCTTAAAGTATTTCTACAATGTAATATCAGATCTTATGTAACATCAGATCTTGCGAGTATAAGCAAAAATTGGACAAAGTGGTCAATTGCTTCATTTTCACAAAACGCACAGAGGAACGACAATTTTGTCACATTTTAAAAACGAAGAAACTCTTCAAAAATGTAGCATTTGCTGAGCCTTTGCCCTTTGGGCGAAAAACAAACTTCATATAATCCGTTCTAACACGGCAACGGGATAGTTCAAGATATAGTCAACACTTCAGAGCACAAGAAACACTCTTCTATTCAACGCCTCATTAACACTTTATCCCCAAACTTGTCAGAACATTAATCACAAAACTCTGAGCCTTTCATCCCCACCCAACATAATGTAATAACATAACGCCCAGCTCTTTGAAGGCAAAAGGGACGGGGCTGGGGCTATTTGGGGGTCCTTTGTACCTGGGGCCAAACCGGGACCCCTAATGCTCTTTAAGTAGGGTATTGGGGCCGGTTTGTTTACTTTTGGGTAAGCCTGGTTTAATCCCATGCTTGTTAAACATGCCGCACTGTTGTGTACATTAGGGGTTAAGCCCAAAAAGATAGTGTTACGTTTGGGAAGCGAAAAAGTAGAAAATGACAAACATTTAAATCATGAAACTGATTTTGTCTAATTACTTTTGTAACATATTTGTGTAGTGCTGGTATTACAGTGAGTGTATTAATTTTTGTTGTGGCAGTATGTAAAAAAATAATGCAAAGAAAAATTCAATGCTTTAGATTTTTAATTACTCTTTCTTTGTTTCCTCGATTGATGCCTTGTAGCGACGATGATTTGACTTTTAATTTAATTTCAGCTTTCTAGTTTATGTTAAAATTATTTTTTAGTTGATTTCCCCTTTAAACTGAAGCGTGTTTGTAAATGCTAAACTAGGTGTCAAAACACACAGCAGCAAAGCTTCAAGCAAAAATCCTGCGCCACGGAAGATTGATTCTGCCACTCACACCAATGTGTACACGATTTTTCGCTACATTAACGGCAAGTTCTAAACAGCATAATGTAAATGCTCGGTTCTGTTCACACAAAACGCGGTTCGTTAGTTCCGGGTTTGAAGCCTATTTTGTGGTAAAGATGTTTCAGAAAAGGATGAAAAACTTCTATTGGTTCTAAGTTGATTTATGATTGTTTTAAGTGAAAAGCCACAAAAATGGAAATGGCCCAGTTACTTGGTACACTGCTTGTATTTATATAATTCAAGAATGCTCTTTACTGCAGATAAATTACTTGCCTAAGCTGTTTTTGCTCTTGGAAGGCTGCGGGTTCCAACCCCGACGTGGTTTGTAAGCTCCCTTTAGAACAGCGGTTCCCAAACAGGGGTCCGCGGTCCTTTAGGGGTCCGTGAGGCAATTTTGGGGGGACCGCGAAGCGGTTGAAGTAATTCTGAAATCTTATTTGGCGTCAGTTTGTGCCACTAAATAAGTTTTAATCAAAGTAGAATTGAGAATCGACTGTCTCTATTGCTAAACAATGGCCTTTATTATATGACAACTATCAAAATGCAATTGTTCGCGCACAATCGTAATGTTTTTGTCCTGTTTGTGATGTCACATGCTGTCTTTGGATGATTGTTATACGCAAATTTTGCATAACTAGCTAAAATAGTGCAATCAGCTTTTGTATTTATGTAATACACATTTAGGCTGAAGGACCGCGAGCCCTCGAAATAATGGCAAAGGGGCCGTTTTGAAAAAAATATAAAAAAGTCTGGAAACCGCTGCTTTAGAACTACAGAAGTACACTTTTGTAGCGGTTGGGACGTAGTTTGTGCAAACTTTGCAATAATTGTTTACCAAAGTAGCTCGTTTTGACTCGCTAGCTCAAAGCTTGCGAGGAAGTTAAATTGTGTAGCACCAAATTCAACTGTATTGACGAATCATGTTCGGACTTTGTAATATTTTCTGTCGCAGTTAATTGGGATGTAGAAGCGTCTTTGTGATCTGGTGTTCATGTGCTTTTGCCGTATGTTTTGTCTCGTGTTGTGATTGGACGTTGCTTTCTGTGGGAATTTGTGCAAGAGCCAATCGCAAAAGCACATGTGTACGATTTAATGCCTTTATCCGGGGTATATATGTATAACCGCACTCGTTCATTTCAATCTTTTTAGTTTTTTTTTTTCAGCTCTCTTCTTCTGTTTCTCATTCTCTCCAATAAACAAACGAACCGAAGTGCAAGACACGCGTGTGTGGAGTTTCCAGGACTCCGGTCCTGACAAGCTCAGGAGCTTATGGGAGGTTAAGGACGGTGGTATACCTTTCTAATTTGTAGTGACTCGGTTTATAGCTTGTACCGAGACACCTTGTTAACACTACACTTTTACATTGCTTTTGATCCAGAATAAGTCGATGTTCTGCGTTAATTCATTATTACGCCTCTGATAAACCATCCGGTTCAAACAACAGCAGGAAAAACGTTTTAAACTACAGCAGAAATAAGTTACACGAGGCATAATCCATAACAGATGGTAAGGTTAGTGGTTAGCGCAAATCACCTGTTCACAAGGTTGCTGGTTCTAACCTCGTCTCGACCAGTAGGGTTAACCTGGGAAACTTAAACGGCATTGTTCCAACCAAGTGGAATAGGATGGGTTAAACTAAATTAAGGCCGCAAACCCGCATAGTCGAAAAACTAAAAAAATGAAGGTACACATGCGCGATAATCTGAGCAAAAAGATACAAGCAAGTATTTAAGTGTAAAAGATCACAACGCCCCTTCTGTTGGTTTCATTCACCGATGACAAAAGAAACTGTCGAAACGTTTTGGTGTTTTACACTCAAATACGGACTTGTATCTTTTTATCTTAAAACGAAAATGAACTTGCGATGAAACCGGCAGCTCGTCGGCGATTCATTGTGAGCATGACACATTCAGATGTTGCTGGTCAACCGAGGATAAAAATTCAACCATTTGTCATTAAGAAAGTAAAGCGAACTCAAGACAGTTAAGTTTCGATTTTTTAAGTACTCGACTCATGGACGATTTAAAACACACATAGATGCACCTTTTTTCACATTTATAACAACAAATAGGTGTCGGTTGATTTCTTTGTAAACTTACATCAGGAAAAAGAAAGTTCTTAAAGTTTGAATAATAAAGTATGTCGCTTTTACGTCTATTTGGGCGGTTATTTTCCTCATTTAACTCACAGATCCGTGTATAGTGTTCCAACGGAGAAAGAAGGTTTGGGAAATGTTTTTGTGGCTTCGTTTGTCTGCATTGCAGAGATGTTCAGCGTAAATCTTAAATATATTACATTAGAAGTTGTGCATAAACTGAAAGCTATTGCAATATGAATATGACCATCTGTCTTATAAACTGGTAAACATTTAATTAAGCTTTGGTCATTTAGGGGGCAGCTAATATATCACTTGTAAATGTGCCAAGTCGTAATGAGAAACGCATATGCTGAAAATAGAGCAAATCCTAATGCGCCATAAACTGCGTATTAATACATGGCATTGGCCATTTGCATGTGATATAAACGGATTTTCAGCGCATTATCATTTCTTTCTATCCCAAAACCCATCAGCAAAGCGACTAAATTGATCCACGGGTCAGAATAAAATGTTAAATATAGAGCGCTGGTCAATAAATCAATCGTGCCTGCTAATTTGTTTTTAAAGGCGCTCCACAGGTGGGTACATTGTGACAAAATAATAGCAGCGCAAAGAAGGCAATTTCACGCCAGCCAAAACCAATGCAACGCTTCTTTGTGAACGATTTGAAGTGTTTCGACAACAATGCTCAACCGACAGATTGGGTTTCGATTGGATAGGGTGTCAATTTCCTTGATTAGGAGATGACAGTCGCATAAACAGTTGGTGGAGTTCCACAGGGATCGCAAATAGGCCCTTTCAAGCGCGGTGAAAAAATGGTTTAAAATTGTAAAGGTGACAAACATGCACACAAACAAAATACTCTCCTCCTTTGAAACTCAAACTTTTGATTGTTTTTACTTAACGTGTGATACCTCATCTGCCAGAAGTTTATGCTGTAAACACTTTAATGGTGTTTTCGTAAAGTGATTGATTGTGCATTTGCATTCTTTCACCACGACCAAGTCGATTGTCAAAACTGCTCGCTTGCCAAATGCACAAGCTATTATTTTTTTGACACCTAATTTTCTTTGCGACAAATCAAGTGTTTCTAAACATCGACACCTCGCGCATGGAAAGCGTTCGTCGGTTTATTGCTTGTTTGTTATCTTCGCAAACGAGAGTGCCATAAAACAAGTTGACCGTTAAATTGTGCTTACAAGGTTCGCAAAACTTCTGTTGTGATTGCTTGATAAAATGCAAGGCACTAAAGCCATAGGTCTGTAATGAGATTGTAAATTTTAACTTGCTTTGTCAATACAGATTGCCTTACGGGTTATTACAAAAATGCTGTAAAATGTCATAAATTGTTTCCAAAGGTGTACAGTCAACAAAGTTGTGCAAAAACTATGTCGAGAAAATAACAATAAACTACATAATACCAAAAGTATATTGAATAACAAAACAGATAATAAAGTAGCCACAACTGAAAAATAGTTAGTGATAATGTTTGTTTCCTTTACAATAATGTAAAAAATATATTGTAAAAAAATATGCCAAACGTTATCAAAACAATCGTTCATTAACATTACACTTTTCAAAATACAATTTCAATAATGTTACTTGTAGACTCTATATAGCTAGCTCGACCACGTGAGCAAATGTCGGGGCATTTTAATCAGTATGAGATCTTAATGCCTTCGGGACATTGCTCAATGCTTCAAATCAAACTTTGACGGTGGACACCTGTGCTTGTATTTACATTAAAAAGGGATTTGTTTTCCGTCGATTTCCGGATATATCTCTTGATATTCAGACGTAGCGTAAACTATCAAGAAGTCGATTTAACAGGGTCAAAAATGCTACAGTAGAAAAAACCCTTAAATCCGATTTCATAAAAAAGTTTAGTGTTTAACAGGCATGAAATAATTTTTGTTGCCAACGAAAACTTTGACTGGCACTTTGGAGTTTAGTTTGTGACATCCCCTGCTTATAATAAGCAGACGTGATATGTTGAACTATATATTGAAAAATATATTTTTGGACCAGTTTTTTTTTTAAATATATGTTTTAATGGTCAATAAACTATAGTTAAAATATAAAATCTGTAATTAAAATGGTACGACAACTTTCCTTGCATGAATTTTACACAACGATAATCAAAAATTTCTTTACTAACAGTTTAATGTAGTAACTGCCGATACATCAGAAATCTTATTTTAAGCCTAGATTTTGCATACAAAAAGTTTCTTTCATCTTTGCCCGTTTCAATTACACACGATACAGATTAGAAGGAATTTCGCAAGCTACTCCGTCAAACTTTCACAGTCGCAAGGAACACTAGCCAAACAACGCGCCACCGAAAGTGGCAGGATATTTACAATTGCCGATACCAAACAGATCGTACGATAACTTTCTTCTGGTCGACGATAAAACAACACTGCCGACGAATTATTTGGATTATCGTCGTTCGACGTCACCACGCAACAGGTGTTTCAAATCAGGGAGGGCAGAAATGGTCACACTTGAGCAAACATACATTGGTGAATGTGCGAATGGTGAGTTTGTAAACATGTCATCAGGGGTGCACAGTCATTCATCACTGCAACGTACAGGCGATTGATCAAGAACAGCAAACACTGGACAATGAATTGGTCAAGGCCGATGGCAAACAGGTGGCGAACGCCTGCAGCAGTGTTTCAGTCATTGTTAGCGCTTTCGCTCTCTTTTACCCTGGAGGTCAATATTTGGATAAACTTGAGCACTAGTTCATTATAATAAACCTTTATCAGTTCATTGTTTTTTACTGCTTTGAATTTTTGCGAGTTTGAAATCAAGTTCCTGAACAACAAAAATTTGAATACGTTGTGCGTTTGAATTGATTTGAACAACTGTTTCCAGTTCGATCCGAGTTTTTGCAAAATCTTTTATGAACCGGCTTATATTCCAAAACATTCGCAAATGCTTCGACCAAAACAAGAATTGTGTGATATAGTAGTCTAGAAATGAACCAAGCTAATTATCAATGTGCTTTCTTTTGCAACTGTTATAGTTGTTAAAACAAAAATTGATCTAACCAACAAATATTATCGAGAAAAAATCATAAAACAAACAAATTCGAGATCTATGAATATGTGCTGCGTTTGGCTGAGTTGACAAATCTATCAATTTTAGATAATTTATGAATTGCTTATTTTATATTAACAAACTTTCAGTCAAAAGTTACACACAAAAACATTTTTGTGAAACAACCCCACTACAGATTGAAAACCCCAAACAGTTGTTAATTCATCAAGAGTACAAGTGGGCGATGCATTGCTCAAGATAATTGCTCTTTTTTGGCAGGGTTTACTAACACTGAAATCGATTACATTCAGATACAAATATCGTTTTTACGAGTTATTAATACCACTCTATAATGCCACAAAAAGCGCTTGAAAGGCGGTTTTGTAATGAACTAAGCCTCCGAGAGTGTGATTGCGACAAATGGAAGAATCTCTTTCCAATTGCGTCACATTTGTCAACGCTGCACGCGACCCCTTGTTTAAAATGATAAAATATCGACCGGTGGTGAAGGCGAGGTTTGAACGACTAACCTTTGGCTGCATAGGCCAATCGAGGGAAGCATGCAAATCCGACATAAGCTTGATAGGGGGCTTAGGATCAACCGATATCGGATTTATCGCATTTACTGATCGTTTGCAGCGCGTTTGTGCTCATTTGGGCGATAAGGGATCAGAATTGAAGATGTTTAAATGCGAAGCGAAGTAGGAATTATACCCACTCAACGTGATACAGATTTACTTAAACTCTCTAAGAGAGATTTCGTTTACAAACAGACGCTAGAAAACGTGGTTGTTGGGTTAAGAGGCGTTTTCTTTCATTGCTTATTCGGATTAGGTTTGTAATTAAACTCACTAATGAGGGTAGATATCTTCAAGTGCCGTGGAGAAAAAAAAACAAGGTTGCGCAAAAACACATACGGTTTGATCTCAAACATAAACGGGGTTCATGTTGCCGAAGAGAAGCTTTCAAAAAGTTCATCAAATGATTTGACTGTTCTTTATGTACGAGATCGGTAAAAAAAACTGTTAACGAAATCAATGTCAAAACCGCTTATAATTCGAGTAGTTAAAAGGATTTTTGAAATTATTTGTAAAAATTATTATGCTGATAAATAACAAACACATTACAAGCTCCTAGTAGGCATATAGTTATCACATTTATAATTTAAGACAGATAAAAACAATTGACGAAACAAAAAGTAAATATCATATTGGGACGATTTGCAAACGAATCAGAATTTAAATTAATGACTCTGTTGAAAAGCAAAAATGATTACTGTTGCACTAAGTAAGGCCAAATTAATAAGTGGGGTCAAAAAGAATGCTCTTAACATATTGGTTTAAATATAATATGTCAACAAAAACAAAAATGTAATAAACTATCATCCGTATAACAGGTGCATGAACTTTTCAACCAACAAAACATGGATGTTTAGAAATCTAAACCAATCTTTTTTTCGTTGCACATCCAATTACAAATCTGCCACGGTTAATTAAAAATTAGCGCCGCAAAATGCTACAGTTTCCCATGCCGACGAACACATTGGGGTCATCAGATATACGACGCCAATACAAACTGGTCTAATCCATTTATGCGAACAAATATGTATCATACAAAACCAGTCGTAGATTCCGTTTGACGCTGAAAACGGAAGTACGCATGGGTTTCGCAACCGGATCAAGGCCGCCATGGGTTTTAGGCGCCACATAGATTTAAAAAAACTAATAAAATGTGGATTTTCGTTTGTGTGTTGTAACGGCGGCTGTGTATTGTAATTGAAAAGAGAAGTCATTTTTTTCGCCTGGACGCCTACGCAGCCTCGAGAGAATAGCCCTTTCACACGCACACAAGTAAGATTGAATCCTTATTGGCATTTTGAAACGATGCCGTAAGCACGTTTTTGTTCATCACCGGGCAAAAATTGATCGCAATGACAGTTTCTCATTGAGTAACTTGACAAGAAGGAGATTTTGTTGCCGGCATTTGTGTATTGACACCTGCCTTGTTCTGTTATCGACAAAACAACAGCTTTAGCCCATAGGGACACTGACTTAACTAACATCTCTGTAAATCGTGCGTTTCCATTTGCAATTACGAAAATTAAAAACGAATGTAAAATGTACTTAAAAATGCATTCTTATTCAAATAGAAAATAAGGTGGCGTTTTTTCACAAATAAAAAGAAAAGAAAATAACAAAAATAAAGCGCAAATAAACAAAATAAACAGAAAAATAAAAAATATGATGTAAAAAACAAAATAAGGTAAGTACAAGCACAACAATTTTAGTTTTTTTGGAATTTGTTAACGGTCGCAATAAAAAAAAGATATATTTAAAACAAAGATTGAGGTAGTTTAATAAGGAAGTATAGGGCGTGTGTCAGAAATGCATCTTTGTGTTGTAAAAGTATCTATAATATGAACGGATTAACAAAATGCCTAAACTGACATTAATATAAGTAAATGGAACGACTTTACAATAGGGGTTCTCCTTTTCAAACAGTCCTAATTGCTTTCTAATTATTCCCCGAGTAAAACAAATTAATTAAACAGTACGATTGAGTTCACTACGCTTGGTAGTGAAGACTTCCAAGGGAGCTCTTACTTTGCCAACACACTGCGTTCAATGTCAAACGCACGTGCTGTATAGGGCAGCGGCACCTGGTAAATAAAGGGCCTAACTTTCGCAAATAAAGCGCAAACTGGACTCGTTTATTTGCAAGTGTATTTCGGATCGCCGAACAAACAATTAAACGCCTCGTTACGACTGATCACTCTTCGGAAACAACGGCCTCCAATCGCGCCAGAAGTATCATTGAACGCTTCGTAGATGCGTAACCAACCGATTTGAAATGAGTTCACACTTAAATATTGAAATAAGTGACTGAGTTTATCAAGAACAATGCGCTGCTGGTGAACAAAATGTCACAATAACTTTTATTCATGACAATTTTTTTCAAAATTAATCATTTAGTTTTTTTAGAGGGGACTTCGTGGTGATGGATTGTAATGAAAGATATTTTTCGCGCCTTTTTGTCGCTATAGCTATTTGGATCAAAACATAATTTGTTTTAAGCTTACAATTAATGCTGAAAAATGATTTTTTCGACGAAAAATTTGGAATAGTGGTTTATTAAAACTATAATTTTATGACATAATTTGTCCCGAAAAATAAATAAAAGCACTGCACTGGTGTTATTACATTACATATCAACGTAAAAATCAGGAACTAGATTCGTAAGGTTGAATTCTAATGAGTATGTTTAGCACATAAAGCCAATTAAATATTTTTATATTTTGGATAACATTTAACATCGTGATTGAGGGTTTCTTTTTAAGTCAACGAACTGTTAGCGACGCGTGATTTCATTACAGATTTCCTTAAAAAGAAGGTCCATGTGTTAAGGTAATGGAGAATAGGCATATGCAAGTATTTTTAGGGAAATATCGTTAGACAGAAAAAACATTCTCCTTAGGCCACCTGCTTAATACTACAACACCCAAACTAGCACCTACCATCAGGTCAGTTACTCAAAATAAAAGCAAGTTCCAATTAAAACGTTGCAACCCATCAAAACCAACAGTCTCCCACGGTGTTGTGTATTTCTCTTAATATTTGCTTAATCACCTGAAATACAGAGAGCAGGGGTATTGGACTCGCCACAGCGGGATGACAAACTTCGATGCACGGCCGGGACGAGAAAAAATATCGCGACTGACGGGAGTTTAAAAGCTGTCGCGCCGCAATGTTTCGCCACATTGTTGTATTCGGCTTCGAGACCAGCACATCTCCTGATATTAGCAGCGCTAAAACGCAAAGGTAGTTTACTAGAACAGTTTATAAACAAATATTTTAGCTCAACAAAATGAGTAACGTATTTGAGACGTTTTTTCAAGGTTTTACATCATTATAGGTATATAAATGTAGAAAGACAGCGCTGCGGTTAAGATTATGTTCAGTATCTGTACACTTTATAAGTCTAAATTTAGTTTTTGACAGAGTGTTTTATTAACGAAGTATTTATTAACGAAGTGGTCTTTAACAATTAACTTTACCAAAACAAACCAATTTGTTTTGCGACCATTTCTGGCAACAGTCGCTTTTGTCGATAACCGGGGTACATGGAATCGTATCGTCCTAAGAAACAATGGTCACGAAAATTGCAAGTGAATGAACAAATTAGCGACGGTCAATTCCGGTCGCAGACCAACACTCAGCCGTCTGGCACTTTCCATAAGCGGCGAGAAAGTGACAAACGACCGACATTTGCAATGAGTTGGCCCAGACGTCGTCGCTTGCAACATTACGACATAGCGCCTTGGCGCGCACACACGGTAACAGGTGTAACGACGCCGTAGAGTGATAGATGAGGTTGTTAGCAAGAAAGTTTTGCTGTATGTTTGTGCAGAAGAGATTACAGTGAGAATTTGATCTAAAGAGAGCTGCCTTAGAGACTTTATTTTGAACAGTTTTTTTGAATTTTTGATTAACATAATGTCATTTGAAGCTTAAATTGTGTGTTTTTCGTTAAATCAACTTGCAGTCCAATTCAAATGTTAGAATAAAAACACGCTTTATTGTTATTATTTTTACAAAATGTTACACTGTGGCAATACATTTTGGTGCAATCTAACCCATTTTCTCTATATTTAGATCAATCTATTACGAACTTATTCAGTGCATATTAAACCAACTTATTTGAAACTTACAAGAATGCCACGACCAGGCAGAGATTCGTACGGAGACCAGAAACCTCCATATTCCTATATCGCCCTCACAGCAATGGCGATTCAATCGTCTCCCAACAAAATGATGAGCTTGTCGGAAATTTACCGTTACATCATGGACCGTTTTCCATTCTACCGGAAAAATACGCAGCGCTGGCAGAACTCTCTGCGTCACAATCTATCCTTCAACGATTGTTTCGTCAAAGTTCCGCGGCGCGGAGATCAACCTGGTAAAGGCAGTCTTTGGGCGATGCACCCCACTTGCGGGGAAATGTTTGAAAACGGAAGTTTCCTGCGTCGTCGCAAAAGGTTCAAAACTGAAGACAAAAACCAACAGTCATCAGCACACAGCTATCCCCACGACGCTTTCAACCAAAGAATGTTCAACCAATCAACGGGCGAACCTGTACACCACGTGATCAACAACAGAGGGGTGTACGACGTCCCAGGGTTAAGGGCCTTTCCCCAGTACCCGGGTTACCCTCTACCTGGACAACATCGTCACCCAACTGTTCCTCCGACCCCGATGTATCCACAGATGACACCAGGCAGTCCAGCAAACACCGCGGCAGCTGTGGCGTATTTCCAAACCGCTATGGCGGGTTACCGAAACGCCATGGCGTCTTTGTCAATGCGGGGAAATTCACTTCACCCACTGATGAGGGGTTACGGCTTTCCGCACTCCGAAGCTTTCCGAAGCTTTTTGGCGCCGAGGCGATCGGCCGACGACGGCGTTTTATCGGCGCCCACACGAAGCGAGTGCGATTCGGCCAGCGAGGTAAAATCAAACTCTTTCGACTCGAGTCGTTCCGGAGTCGGTAGCAGCTCGCCACTCGCTCAGAGTTCGTCAGGCGATGAGTCGCACTCGAATGACCGAGTTACGAGTTCCAAAGCCATCAGCTTCTCGATTGAGAATATCATTAGTGGAAGATTTTCCCCAAAGAGCGCAAGCAAACAAAAGTCAACCGAAGCAGGACCAAGGCGCAAGCGACAATCTAGCGATGGACCCGAAACTCCAAGCAAGAAACTCAAGCTCGACGGCGATACCCCGGCAAAATTGGACGACAAATCAAGCTCAAAAATACAAAATGGCGACATCGGCGTTTCGCAGACGTCTCCTACCGAACTTCGCTTGCAGTGCGCCCCGCGAACAAGCACCCCAAAGTCCGACGGTTTTTACTTGCCCTTCTACCTGCAAAAACGCGACGACCAAACTTCACCAAGCGCACAGGCTGATACGATTTCTATTCCGACATCGGGAGGAAGAAATGGCGACAGTGTAGCGCATCACCCAACCAGCACAGCGCCAACAACAAACTTTAGCGCTTGTTATTTGTCGCAGGGACAGAGAATGTTGCAATTGGGCCAATCCACTCACAGTCCTACGTCTGAATCTAAAGACCCACCACTTGCTTATTCGGCGTTTGCCCGCCTAAAGCGTTTCACCGAGTTGCAAGTCCAATAGGATCATGCCAACGGACCAAACACAGCGAACTAGTTCATGACGTATTTTTCATTATCTTTGTGTCTCTGTCTGAAATCATTTTTTTCGCGTTCCATTGTAATTTGTGTTTCGTTCTGTTAACTTATACCCGTATCTCTTGGCTGTGATCTTTCCTAAATAAAAAAGCCATTTTGGGTTGTCTGAAAAAGCGTTGCAGATATTGCAGTCGTAACGTTAGACCAGTAATTCTCAAACTGTGTGCCGCGACACACAAGTGCACCATGCGAGATTTTTAAGTATGTAGCAAAATATCTGCTTGTGTTTTAGCAACTGACGACGAAGTACGAGCGTGCATAATAACCTTAATAAGCTTATTTTTATCTTATTTGTCATTAAAAAAATCAATCTCAGCCAAAAAAAGTTGCAAATTAACTTTCTTTTGACAAATTTAATGTGGTCGGCTTGCAAAGTGTAAGTTTGTACATGCCGCGTGCTTAAAAAGTGTGACAACAACTGCGCTAGGCAATACGATTTTGGGCGTTTTAATAAACAAACAACGCGCGTAAATGTTGCGGTAACGGTGACTGTCCGCGTCCCAAAGCCAACGTGTTGTAATTTATCACGCAAAGATTTCATTGTTTCGATTGCTATTTCATTTAAGAGTATGTTTCAAGGACCATTCCGACAAACCGACGATAAATTTTTGTCTCCTTTAATCCTTAGTCAATGTTGAAACCAAAATTAATTCCAAGGGAATTTTAACAAACCAAACGCGAAATTTGTGCAAAAGCAAAGACAAGAAAGAAAAGCAACTTCCATTGGCGATTTGTTAAAAGTATGTTGCTAACGTGCTTGCAATATATGGCATTGCGAAAACAATGTTAACCGAATCACATCCCATTTTTCATCTTAATAGTGATGTCAAAACTTTATGCTTCCTTATAATTACCCCCAGGGAATGTCCAATGTATACAAAATATGTAACATATTCCACTGTCAAAAGATTTTATATGGAAAAAGGTACCTTTCTCATCATTACGAAAGTCTAATAAATTACAAAGTACGTAGCAGGCAATAGAATACAATGTCACATGAAAAAGTCTACCAGGTCTTCAAGCAAGAAAAAGTGTTCTTTACTTGTTTTGTTTGTCATTTGTTACATCACAGATGATGACAAATGGTTTTGTGAAACGTTCTATTATTACCATGACCAAGTTTTATGCTACTTTAAACGGAATATTTTAGCAGGTGTACTGTGTACCTAACTTTAGAAAAGTTTTAGTGGAATAAATAGGGAAAAATAATAATAGCTGAACTCCCTGACTCCAAATAGACCGTTGTACGGAAGCAGACGAGACTGTCATATGGAATACGATCCCAACGTTATGACTGCCTGTTAAAATGCCGGAGATATACGATCTCGTATAGTAAACTCTCAGGTCATCTGTGTAGCAATAACCGTGGTAGGTTGACAAGTGTTTGTTGCATTTCCTTTACTCGAGACAGTTTCGGGTTCGCTTAGCATCTCCTAGTGATCAGTTTACAGCCGTGTTGTCCCTCACGCGACGAACGTAGGTAGCAGCTGTTTGAATGCCTTCGACTATTGGGAAAGACTATCTTGAAGTGTTGTTTGGAAATGCATTGAATGTATTTTGTGTCATTTGTGTTTAAAAAGTTAAACAAATTGTTGCAGAAAAAAATCTCATTTTAAAGCAAGTAGGGTTAATATTCAAGAGACACTAGAGGCGAAAGGATATTAAAAACCACATCTAAAGTAGGGCATGCTGGTAGTACACAAATTTTACTTCTGACAAAACGGGCCAGTTTACAAACTCCTGGAAACTATTCCTTTTCATGTGGCATTTTAATTTTTTTTTTTACACTTGTTTAACATTTATCAATTCCAATTTTTTTTTAAAGTAAAGGACTTCATTGTGTAAAGCCCCATTAAAAAACATACAGTATATATGTAAATTATTAATAATTTGTTTGGAAGATCAGTAAAATTAATTATAGTTAAACAGAATTTGATACACCTAATTAAATGGGGTGATTAGCTGAAAACACTAATAGATTTCTACGAAACTTTGAACGTAACGGTTTTTAGAAGTAGCTAATAAAACTGCTGACATCATAAGCATTTAGCGATTGTAGCGTGTGTGTTTTGGTAACTCGATATCGGACCCCCACACCTGACAGAACAAATACGATTGGGGGCGAAGGGTGGTGGGTAAGGGGTAATAACAGGGGTCACTGGGCCTTAACGAGGCACGGAACATAGATTGTGCATGAGAGACCTATCTTAGGCATAATAATAGAAGTTATTAACTTAAAATGAAAATGTAGTAACTTTAAAGCGGTATTCTAATGCAAAATATAAAGTTAGTTAAGATTTTATTGTAACCCTTAACATACAAAGCCTACAATAAGTTATGAGTTTAGTAAGTTGCTTTTGGTGCATAATAATATATCTACATTCAATGAAACAGTGGCAAGTATAATAATATCTACCAACACTCGTATTATACACCGTCAATTAAACACCCCAAACATCAATTTTTGACCCCCAGTTTGATTATGTAAGCTCTGCCAACTCAATATGAGTGTCGAGGTATAACTGACAGCTGGCAGGCACGAAAGTTCAATTTAGCTTATGTGGTTCACTTGCAGCGGTCAAGTGCAATTCTGCGGAGCTGAAGACCCACAGGAAAAAACACAAACGATGGAGAGGCTTTAACCCAAAATCCCAGTGACGACATGTTACACGCAACAACCATTACTGAATGTTATCGAAGTGTTTCAATTGCAGATGAGGTAACCGTTCATATTCTTTTGCTGCATTCGAAACTATAATAGCAGCCATCTTATATGTTGACATTCATTGTGTTCGACATAATACTTTATGGAAAAATATATTGATTCCATGTGAATAAGGAATGACCAACGCCTTTTCTGGTGACACGTATATCTTAAAAAACACTTCGGGTCGGTTTTAAGTCATTTTTTATCGATAAAACATTTTTAACACATAAGCTACTTGTCATTGGGGGTAGACTACATCTTTTCCATTAAGGCAAAATATTTGAAACGTATTTAACTGCTAACATGATTCGCAATGTGTATTCACAAATTTTGTATGACATCATCGATATTGCGTCCGTTGACGACTTACTTATAACGGAAAAACAACAACAACAGCTTGGCCCATAGAAATGCAAGCAAGTTAACCTTAAATGCCGGATATTTGCCTTCAGCTTATGTGTCAAACAGCGTACTTGCCCAAACCCGCGGTGCTGTCATTGGATACAGCTTGGGTCAGACGGCAACTGTTCGAACATGACGTTGCAATGCCAGAAGTTACGTATGTGTTAAAACGTGATTTATGCTTGCAGCGGCTCTAAAGACAAGATTTTTTCAATGCTTGCAGCAAACTTTTCACCTCAGGAAGTAGAGAACAATTTTTCTGTTTTACTCACAAAGATTAAAGAATTTAATTTGCAGTTTCCACATTTTTCGAAGAAGATTTAAAGATTAAAGTTTGACGTTCAAACCAACTCAGACAGAAAAGAAAAATGCTTGACAAAAGTAAGTGAAAGAATAGTCTGTTCGGCTTTTTATCGTCAGAGGCTACAATTAGTGATTCACCGAAAACATTTCGGCCGAAATATGCTGTTTTCCAATGTTTCGGAATTGGCCCAAACACTTTTAAAAAATCGACCGAAACCGAAATTTTTGATTCTATGAAATTAATACCTGTCATTTCAAATCTCCAATATGAAACGTCACAGATTAACCAATCGTTGCATCTAAGATATACAAGCCACGTTGTCTGCTAAATATTAAAGTGTTTAGTAAAACTTACGCATTGTGGCAGTGATTTTGAAGTATCATAAACCAGTTCAGAATAGATTTTAGGTTCGTCCCGAAACTTTTGAGGCGGGCTCAGTGCATCACTAGCTACAATCTCAATGTTTAAAGCGTATCAATTGGTAAATATAAAATCAGCAGGACCTTGGAGAAAAGCAACATAAAACCTTAAATTCGTACAGTCAATTAAATCACCCCGACTGACCAAAAAAGGACCAACCACTTTAAAGAGCAAATAGCCTTGTTGGCCAAATGGCATTTGATTGATAAGTCAATAAGGAGTGCACGGTCGGTGAAGCAAGCAGCTGTAGGGCCACCAGCAAAGACGAATATTTACATTAACTCGCTACGTATTTTTCTCACTTCAAACGGTCGATACACTGGCTTGGTTGGTGGCCACAGCATTTCACAAGCTAACGTCAATTCGGACTCAGCGTGACGTCTTTGATTTCTCCCGCACGACCGGCATGACCTCTGACCCCTGTTCCTCGGTTAAGCGTATTTGAGAGAAATCACAGTTGATTCTAGAAGATTGGAAATCTGACTCACTTAGGAAATAAGACGTCGGCGAAAATATATTTACTTTGACGAAGAGAAGAACTTTTTTGAATAGCTCGCACATCTTAATATTTTTTCTTTTTACATCCAATATATTAAGTCGCACTTCTTAATTAATTGGATGTGAAAAGAACAAATATTTCATATACATCTGCTATTCAGTGTAGGCTAGCAGTTATTTTACTCGATTATTGATTAGTTTATAATGATTGTTATCATCTTTTTTCGCCTGGCTGGTTTTACAGGAGAAATGTGACATAAATAATTGCTTATTAAAATACGAAAGGGGTTTAACGAACAAACAATTAATTTGAGGCCGAATAATTTCGGCAAAATCAGGCCGAACCTAAAATCCCCGTTTTTTGGATGGTTTCAACTGAACCTTGTATTGTTGATGCGAGTGAACTCAATTTTGACAAACTAAAATCGCTTTCACACGTGGTAAACTTTGCTAAACATCTAATATTTTGCAGACAACGTGGCTGGTATTTCATAGATACAACAAATAGTTAATTAATGATGTTTCGTATGGGCGTAAATGAAATTTAAGGCCTTAATTCCATGCAATAAAAAAGTTCGGTTTCGACCGAATTTTCAAAAAAGTTCGGGCCGAAACCGAAACATTGGAAAACAGCGGATTCGGCCGAAATGTTTCGGCCAACCGAAACTTCGGTGCATCACTAGTTAGAACCACGAAGGCTGTAAGGCTGTAAAACAGACAAAAGGTACGTGGGATTCGATCTTTTAAACTCTCGAGTACAAAGCGGTTGCGTAGTAACTATACGGTATTAGATTTTATTGAACATCAATTTTGTTAACATTTTTTCGAACATTATTTATGACTTTCAATAAAAACGTAGTTGTCGCGTATGTGGTGAATACCTTATGCTCGTAATGCCAACATCGATAGCTGAAATCTTTGCAGCAAAACTGACTAAAAACACTGTTTTCATCTCTCGCACTGGGTCTCTGGTGACTTACAATATACTTGCAGCAAAATTGATACACTAGGTAACTTACGCGTTTGACGGCATTTAAAGTTTCAAACTGGATTCTAACCGTTCTAAAATCAACAATTCTCGTGGGTGAAAAATGGAACACCATAGTCAGTCAGCTTCATTGTAATGAAAATGGCGTTTATGAGCATTTATTTTCACCAAGTTCGACATAACAGCAAATTAGAACGGGTACATTTGCCACCAAACACACATAGCGAGTACATGGAACATATTGGAATGAAACAAAACGAGACATGTAAGCAAAGGATGAGCTTGTTGAAATTATAATGAGATTAGAGTTGGTTTTGCTGAAATCCGGCTTTTCTGGGGGAATAAATTTCCTTTTCAGACAATTTTGTCGCCGCTGGGTGGCGCACAGTGACGATGAGAGGTAACAATGAGACGAGCGATGTGAAGAACAAATATATACGTGGAAAAATGTATGATATAACATGAAAATGTGATAGGTAATGAAGTAGCACAGTTGTAATGAAAGGGGCGAAATCTCATGTCAAACTGATATTAGGGATGTGTCGAACCCAACACTAGCTTTTAGATACTCGGTAGTAGGCCAAGCACTTGCCGTTGTCAAAATTGGTTGAATGTAGTAGGAGCAAATATGAAAAAAAATTGAAGGTCAAAATGGGTAATAGCCTTTTTAGTTTTAAAGCTAAAATTGGCCTACATTTTTCAGTTCTACACGATCCCTTTGTACGTGGTAATAAAGTGACCAGCCTCAATTTTTACTTCACTTTTTTGCTTTTAGTGTGCAGTTTTTTCCGCGAATTGACTTTTTTACCACTTGACATTCTTTCTAAAGATGTTGTTTTACTGATTTGATAAGTGTTGGACAGGTTCCAAAAAATCTGCAATAAGCTAAAATATCGGCTTGTAGGAATAAATGAAAGCATGTAAACAAACCAATTTTATGTAAACAACAATTTCATCGACAGCTGGAACCACAAGCTCATTGCAAATAAGCGAAGGAATGCCCAAGCTTTACATCAAAAGACAAATATTCGACATAACTTAACATTAAAAGGATTGTATATGGGATTTAGAATTGGCTCTTAAAATTTTGCATAAACGCAGATTTCACAATGCTGTTGTTTTTAGACGAAGAAGAAATAAAAATGCTATGCATGTTTTATACATTGAAACTTTATATGGGAGTTCAATACTGCTGCTGTGTGTATCATATATCATACAGGAGTTAGTCTGCGTGTTGCATGTTCATGTATATGTACCCAATGATAATGCACCAATGCGTTGGTTTGTACAGCGCGAACTGTCAATATCCAGTATATAACCAAGTGGAAATATAGTTAAAATAAACTAGAAGGGTGGCTCAGCACATATTGCCATTGCACATACACTACGTACACTTTATTAAATAGGTCCCATATCAGCCACTGTCTTTTATAGCCTTAGTTGTTTCTGCAAGCAGAAACTCATGGGTCCCCCACACATGCAAAGTTGTAAATAATGCATTTTGCAAAAAAAAACTATGAAAAATTTTGGTGCTATCTGTTTAAACAAGGCGATATAAAGTCTGCAGACATAATCATGCTATATGAGGTACAGCTATTCAAGTCACATTCAATTCGGCAATTGTTTGCAAAATTTAACCATTGCAGGGGTTAATGGGGTAAATGGTGGGACTGCAGAGCAAAACTCAACAATCAACATCTCAAAATAGAATATAATAAACAATTTCTAAATTTCATGACATTGTTTAAAAAGTTAACCCTTTTTAAGGGGCTAATGGGGTAATTGATCGGACTACAGGGTAAAACGTCAAATTTGACACCTAAGAATGCAACATGGTCAATGTTTAAAAATCACACCCACTTAGGGGTTACTGGGGTGAAGGTGGGACTCACAGGGTAAAAAAGATCAATGGATGATGTATTTTATAAACCATCTATATTTCATTAAATTTAGACATTGTTTATAAAATTCACTCATTATAGGGGGCCAGTGGCATTAATCTTGGGGATGCAGTGTGAAAAACTGCAATTAACACCTAATTATGGCAAACTGTCAAAATTTCATCGAATTCGGACATTGTTTAAGAAATTCACCAATATTAGCGGGCCAGTAGGGTAAATATTGGGGCTGCAGGATGAAACACAACAATCGACACCTAATTATGGCAAACTGAACAAACTGTCAATACTTTTTGCAATTCAGACTTTGTTTAAAAAATTAAACGTTTTTAGGGGGCCAGTTGGGTAAATATTGGGGCTGCAGGGTGAAACACAACAGTAGACACCTAATTACGGCAAAATGAACAAACTGTCCAAATTTCATCCAATTCGGACATTGTTTAAAAATCACCCGTTTTGGGCTGCTGGTGGGGCAAATATTGGGGCTGCAGGGTGAAACACAACAATCGACACCTAATTATGGCACAAAGAACAAACTGTCCGAGTTTCATCCAATTCGGACATTGTTTAAAATTTTACCCATTTTAGGGGGCTGGTGGGGTAAATATTGGGGCTGCAGGGTGAAACACAACAATCGACACCTAATTATGGCACAAAGAACAAACTGTCCAAATTTCATCCAATTCGGACATTGTTTAAAATTTTACCCATTTTAGGGGGCTGGTGGGGTAAATATTGGGGGTGCAGGGTAAAACACAACAATCGATACCTAATTATGGCACAAAGAACAAACTGTCCAAATTTTATCCAATTCGGACATTGTTTAAAATTTTACCCATTTTAGGGGGCTGGTGGGGTAAATACTGGGGTGATTAAGTCAAACAAACCAAAAGGCACATCTACATAACCATATCTTCAATCTGTGAAAGTTTCATCCAAATCCAACAAAGATTTGTTGCCAAAAGTGCATGGACAAACTTCACGGCGGAAAAAAGAAAAAAAAAAGAAAAAAAAAAGAAAAAAAAAAAAAAAAAAAAAACATAGTGAAATCAAGATGCGTCCCCTTCAGGGAAGGGGACCCATAATAACGTAGACAAGCCGTTGAATGGTTGCAGCCAGTTTACAAATAAATAAACACCATTGAGATATTGCTAATGGCTCCTCATTAATCCAATTAAACAACTTTTTAATCAATCGTAGCCTGAAGTCCAAAACGAAATGTGTGGATTAATTTTATTCGGATTTTGCAATAGAGTCGTAACATAATCCGTTGGTTCTTTCCATTTAGCAGCACAGCGGGCATTTCTTTTTTGCCCATATAGCACCATGTCAAATTCCTCATGAGACGGTGAAATTTGCTACATGAGGTTAGCATGCGTTGCCACGGTTACCTACTAACTCACGTGACAACCTTCGTCACGACTGGCCACGCTTGAGTGATCGCCGCCTGCTCCGAGCAGTTTTACCTTCTGCTCTGGCCGCCGCCACAAGGGATGTTACTGTGATCTGACTTGGCATTTCGGCGGGCTTGCAAACTCCCAAATCCCGCCGTAGCACCAAGCCGGACTCAAAGGGACGCGGGGCGGTGGCGATAGTTACCTCCTCTGGTTCAGGCCTGGAGTATTCGTAGCAAATCAAACGCCCGGTGTCTGGCGAAATCTTGGCGGTGATTACTGGCAGCTCAGTTCGGTGCTTACACGTCACGGGGTCACCAGAGGTCATGCTAATACGGACGGGGTCGCTGACCTTGGGATTCGCTCTGGGGTTACTTGCGGTCAAAGTTGGGTCTTTGGGGTCGTACCTCCAAAAAGCAAGATCGGTTTTGCTGGAACTTGGTTCGTCGTTGGAATAGTTGAAGCCACTTGCGTGGTTGTAGGAAGGGTCGTCTTCAAACCCCGGGAGAAAGTAGGAAGTGTCGACGGGAGAAAGGTCGTCCTCGTCCGGCGTAAGTTCAGCGTCGGAGTTGGCCGGACAACCCGGGATCTGACCAGGGTTTTTTATTCCGTCCTCATTGTTTTCATGGCGGCTGGTAAAAAAGCACAGACTGTTATAAGGTTGCTTCAAGTCGTAGGCACTTGTATACAGCCGAGTTGTAAGTCGGGCCGAGTTCGGGCTTCTAATAAAAAATAAAAAACAGGCCTGATTCGGGCTTGACACTATGTCAGTAATTTTTTGAATGAATTTAACTAGGTAAGTAGCTAGTTGTTGGACCTGCTCAAACAGACCTAAAACGCCTTGTTCAAGACCAATTGTCTATAACTATCTATTGTGTTTGTTGTCTTGGCCTTTCCTGGTGCTTAAATGTAGCCTATAGGCCTGTCAAACAAACTTTCGGACATAAAGGGCTTCATAAAAACGATTTTGATTCGGGCCGGGTTTCGGGCTTGTGCTTTTGGGTTCGGGACGGATTCAGGCTCCAATTTCAGGCTCGTTTAGTTTACAGTTTGAATTCAAAGCCGAGAATAAAAACACAAAGACAAAAATGGAAAACAGACGGGTTCAAAAAATCCAAGTTCACGGGTTAAATGTTGGGGGAGAAATGATCAAGAACTAACACTTGAGGGTTCCAAATTTCAGTACAATACACAAAAATCGTACAACAAAAAAGAACCCACGTCTTGCTATGTAGCTTGCTGGCCGGTTGATTCGGTACAACGCCTTTAATAGGCCTGGTGTACTATGTTCGTATCAAAAAATTACCTTTTATTCACACCAATAGAAACAAGACTTACCATATCCCATCATCGTCAATATCAAACACAGGCAATCCTCTGGTTTTGTTCCTCGCTTTTAAGTGTAAAAGAACTTCGCAAAACTTGCTTCCCATTTGTTCCAGGTCCTTGGTTGAAAGCTGTTTTCCCCTTAGCATACCTTGGTCGCACCCACAGTAAGTACTTTCCATTGTATAACTGCGCGCCACGCCCATTTCACGCCACACAACAACACGTGCTGTGGACGCTTTGGCCTTTTCCACCACAAAATTGCAGTTCTTCATTGAGAAAGTTGGAGCAAAATGGTTGAGGAGACGGGGTAAGGCCTGAGAGATATTTGTAACAAAATATAGGAACAAAATTACACAAAAGATTTAAGTAGAAATAATAAACATTTAAATTTCAACTAAGAAAAAAATCAATTAACAATAATAGAAAAAAATATAATGGCAAGAATATAACCAGTTTGTACAATTGGACACCCATTTATTACGTTGATATTTGGACCATCTATCCGCAAACCCTAGAATTCGGTTATATTAGCGTTTAAAAGTTAGTTTAAAGAATATTACAGGTAATGAAAGTTTATCTTAAAATTTTCTTGTAAATTGTTTATTTTAATAGCTGTACAAAATAAAATTTTTGCAGCATATTTTTAGGTAACACACTTAGTTGTGACAAAACTGCGTAAGTATTATGACTTTGTGTAAAGACAAACGTTGCTAATACAAGCCGTATTCTTTGGCCTATTGTTCAGCATTTAAAATCAATAAAGTTAAGAATTCACCTTGCAGCCAGAGTCATCGGGACCATCCAAAACAGTTGAAGCTTCACCTGATGCTATTGAATCCTTATGCGAGCAACCGTACAAAAATACGTTCATCTTACGAGAGTGACCGTGGTAATCACAATAAACCAGTGGCGCTGTAAAAACGGAAATATTCTATTCTATAGATAAATATATTTATTATATACTGTAACTCAAATGCATATTTAATACAGTGCTTTATCGGGAATAGTTTGCAGCTGTTTATTAAATTCCAGACTACACCTTCACCTTGACTTCTTAAAGTCGGCCGTTATAAGTTGGGAAAGACAGATAAACAATAAATATGTCAGTCTGCTTACATTTATGTATTGAGTACAGATACTGAAGGAGGCCTTTGGTGTGAAAGATTGTAGGAAAGAGTTGGGGATGTGGGTCGTTCCACGTCCGGTTCAAGTCATCACCACTCAAAGAACACCGATGACTGGGAAAAAATAGAAGAGGTTGATTAGTATTTCAAAGCATTAAACGACACAGTGATGCCAAGTCTCAATTGTTAATCTTAGCTTAAGAGTGATTATACTGAGCAATATCAGATCCCCCAACAATCAGCAAAGTCATTTACCATCACCGTTTAAATGGCATCTTTGCTTCCCACAAAACACAGAATAAAACATATTAAAACGTGACTGTTTACTTAAAATAACTTATTTTCAGTTGTTAATCGTTGGTGGTTAGCTATATGCACAAAAGAGCTGTGACGTAGCAATAGATTGATGGCAACGTCAGAGTTCACCTAAGGTCATGACAAAAGCGTATTTAGAGTTTTACTATTAAGTATGGCACCAAAAAACTTATTAAAGACTCCAGTGTCATGGAACGTTCACCAATGTTGCGACACCATGAACATTAAAACGGACGAACTAATTAAAACGCTGCAACATGTAGGAAGGTTGGGCAACCTTTGTCACTGTAGATCACAGGCCGCACCTTTATATACCACAAGGTGACTTTACTTCGTTGCATACCAAAATGCCTTACTACTAAGTAAAATTCGCATTTGATTCTAGCAGCATATTGTCAGGTCGCAGAAAAATACCACCGGACGCACCAATCTGTTCAAAAAAGTACAACAATTGGGCTCGTTTGCCAGTACATTTGAATCCCAAGTGTCTGTGCTCTGACGTCATGCATTTATGACGCAGCAAGAGATTAATTGCAACTTAGATAAAAGTTTTATACGTAAGTATGGCAGTGTCAAAAAATTTGTATACATTATTTATGGTCTTATAAACAAGCAAATGTCTTACTGTCCGTTAATGACTCCATCGGGGTTCAGCATAGGGACGATCTTGAATATATACGACCTCCTCAGTTCATCTGCAACCGCCGCTAGCGTGCTCCCTGCACCCTCATCTAATCCTGCATCCTCTCCTGGAGGAGGAGTAAGCAGAAGTTTGAGAGTTCCTCGCATTGTCCATGAGGCGTTTGACTCTCCAGGATGAACGCGAGCGGTTAGGAAAATGTAAGGACGAGATCCTGGAAAATAAAAAATATGATTTTTGAAATGAACAGCGTCAATTTCTTGATAATGGAGCAAACATACTGGTATTTATTTACCTAAAAATAAAAACTTTTTTTTTCAAAATGTGACGTCCCACTAATGTGGCAAAATTATTTCCCCGTAACACGCGTTCTTTGTGTTAACTTTGTATTCCAATAAAATTTATTTATTATGTATTTATTACAGATGACTGATTTCAATGTTAAGTGATTTTGTATATGTGGCAACTTGGTTGACCTCTCACTCAGTATGTTTAGTTCAGTAGTTGTTAGTTCGACTTATGTGACTTGCCTATTTGAAATACCTTGCATATGTTTCATATTTATGTTAAATGACAACTTGATTATTTGTTTCTATGTGAAAAGTAAAAAAAAAAAAATTAAAAATCGACAAATGTAGATTAGACAGTAATACAACCTTAGTTAATCAAATTGGCCTTTACACATTCGTAAAAAAACACAAGTTGGCCTAAAGATATTAGTAAATTTTCAGTGGTTTACTTTTTTTGTCCAACCGAACCAATACAGTTTCATTTTGTATTTAAACCACTTCGACCCACTTAAATATCCCAGCTTAAGTTCCAGCTATAAAATCACTCACTCAGTTCTTCAACTGCTTGCCGGTGTGTGGTGAACTCTCCTGACCTCGGCTGTGACGTAATAGTGAGAAGTGGAAGGGGGTTCCCCGAGAGTGTGTGACAGAAATTCTGCCGCCGGACGAACATCGTGCTCTCATCCACTCGCTGCAGCAAATTGCGTAAATCCATCTGGATGACAGGTAGGTCGGTTTACGAATAGCGCGTTAGTTTAAGAAAACAGCTCAATTCGTATTGATGACGTTTCGCTGGACGAATGACGTCACAATTTCTATGACATGATGATCAGGTTGTTTTGAAACATAATGTTTTTTTTCATGAGTTGTTTACCAAACATATAAAAAACTTTTTTAATGACGCCATCAATATGTGACGTAACAACATCGCCACATGATCCTATTCCTGTCTATGTTTCGTGGGTGAAAAAAATGCTTTCCTAATTTTATTTTGAAAGGTTTCCTACCTGCAGACTTGTGTACGTATAAGGGTAGTGATAGGCAAAGTAGCAAACGTCATTCTCGTATTGGAAGGTCACGGTGAAGGTCAGAGTGAAATACGTTCGGTTTCGAGTACCACCGGCCGAGACTGAGTGTCGGAGAAAGTGGTTGCGGTAATAACACGTCTCTTTTCCCGCGCGACGCCAGCACGGACGCCCGTTGTTGGCTTCGATCATCGAGTACATGACAGGTTGCATGCCTGAGAACAACAAGTATAGGAGTTTTCGAGTGTGCCAAAACTATTAAAAGGTTTGATACTGAAGGCAAGGCACAGGCTAGGAAAATCTAACCCGAGGTGGGATTCGAACCCACGACCGGAACCCGCGCTCTACTAATTGAGAAACTAATTGAGAAGGGGCCAGCGCTCTAGTAATTGAGAAACATAGGCTCGAAAGTTGAATTAAGCAACGTTGTCTGTTTAGGGTGCTACATATGTCATATCTCAAAATCACTTTGGTTAAAGTTTGTAATTGTAAAACTGTTTTAAACCTAGCTGCTAAATAAATGTTTCCAATTAATAAAATGGCTCAAAAAGGGTTAAATCTGGCCAAATATACAGATTAAAGTCAAAACAATTGTTACAAGTCCCTTAAATGCCAAATTGCTATTTTTTGAGTTGATTCGTTGGGGGAACAATCGAGCTAAAGCGATATAAACTTACAAAGATACCAACGGCGTCAAGACTTCAACCACCAACCACAGGGCTTACTGGACCAATGAAGCAGTATTAAAAACCACTTAAGGTAAGGCAGGTCGAAAACCAACCTTCGTTGAACACACTGCCTTTCTTCTCGCAGTTGACGATGTTGAATCTGTACGCTTGGTTTGGCAACATCCGGGACACTTGGAAGTAAAACCACTGGTGGTGATTGGTGCAGTTGCAATCCGAGTTTAGTACGAGGTCGTATTCGAATTCACGAACCTTGAAATGAAAAACTTTTCATGAAGGGTACAAACAAATGCATGTTTCATGAAGTTGTAACAGTTTTAAATTCAAGGAGTAGAAATTCATTTTTCTGTAAAAGTCGGTACCGGGCCTACAAGATCTCGGTACCTTGTTAACTATAGCTTTATATGGAGTTAAGTTTATTTTGCTTGGTGAAAGAAACCATAGCGACACTATAGGCATAAAAAAGTCGGAAATAGATACACAACGTTAAAATGTTATGAAATGCAAAACAGGGAATGACACTTTTTCTGGATAATGGCTGAACGCGCTGTAACTGCATCGATACTTATCTGACTGGGGCTCACGAGAAAACAAGTTTGGCGCATTGTGAGTAAACTCGCCTGGGGTGGGACCAGCCGATAATACCATGTGTGCAGTGACAAACGATTAACGTTAATGTCAGTGCTCTTATGGTTACGGGTTCTTATGGTAAAGCTTTCCCTTATCATGGTTTAAATATTTCAACACTACAAAGCACGACACGGCTTTTCGGCATAAAACAAATTGAGGGTTTAAAAT
The DNA here is from genome assembly GCF_965637545.1 of Phallusia mammillata. Taxonomy (NCBI): domain Eukaryota; kingdom Metazoa; phylum Chordata; class Ascidiacea; order Phlebobranchia; family Ascidiidae; genus Phallusia; species Phallusia mammillata. Next base: position 7,552,306 of record NC_137253.1, read on the forward strand.
GCATGTTATGATAGTCCAGCAGTACACGCTTGCAAACGGAAAACGCTACAATCAAATTTAAAAAGCAGCACTTACCCTGACAGCAGTACGCAAATTCCCGCTTTCAAATTTGGAATCGAACTTCAGCGAGGGAGAAGAATTTTCCTCCGCCGTCTCCCACTCCTCTTTCACCTCCTGCTCTTCCGGAGCATCCCCATTAGTGAGATGCGGCAATTTCTCAACGCCTTCAGCACTTCGACCAATGGCAGCTGGCCACGTATCATCAGAAACTGTTGTAGACGTTGATTCAACTTCAAGGGCATCTTTGTGTTTTGGTACTGGTTCCAGTCCAGTGGGTATGGTTACGTGCGTTTCAGGATAGCCGTCGGAGGGCGCACGCACGTCGCATTTGTAGATACGACCGTTGGTAAACTCAGTATTTAGGGTAGAGTGTTGTTGGTGATTTTGGTGCTGTTGCGGTTCCGGGTAAACAGCCCGATTTATGAGCTGCTCTGGATTGAGGAAACGAGCCACGTCTTCCAGAACTTTGCTTTTGATTAGTCTGTTCAAATGACAAAAAAATGTGTTGAATTTTGCACGCAGTTAGTTATGGAATTATTGAATTGGTAAAATATAGTAATTAAAATTGATTTTCTTCTGCTTTTTAAGCCTCGTCGAACTTAATTTTTGCATTGTTTTTAACGCCTCGGTGAGTTTAAGATTTTATAATCTTGAAACAAATAAAATAAATGTACTCAAGTTGATGAGCCTAAGAGTACAGATGTATAATGTCCAGCAAAAAGCAACACATACAACTGCATGCACAGTTAGTTCAAAATTTGGATTAAATTCATTACTCTGACTCCGGCTTAAACCAAAAACAGTAGCCTACTTTCATGTTTGACAATTTATTGCAGTTTTTTTTAAACAAAATCGACTCCAACCACAGAATATTTACCATTTCGAGTTTTGACTCAATAAAGGTCAAATAATTCGTTCATGTCCAATTACAGTAATTGCAGTATTTTCTGGGTTAAACTGTCGTTTTTACCTCTGCACATTTCTCTTGTTGGCTTGGGGTTCGGGTTTCGATGGAGGGAGATTCCCCCACTGATCGGCAAGAGATAATCGGTTTCTATCTTCTTTTACTGAAACCGTTTCAGTAGCAAGTTGGCAAATGTTGCGAATCAGTTCAGCGTGTTCAGCGTTGAGACCTGGAAAATGTTGTTGTTTTTGCGTTTACGAAATTCATTTGGTTTGATCAGCAGAAAAAATTAAAGTGCAGTACTGTTTTGTTGTGTTAGAAAAAAAAATCATTTTTATTCAATTTTAAATAACATGGAATTTTAACAATGCAAGTCTTAAGGGACTTGAGTATCAACTTAAGTAACGCCCAAAGTGGGTAAAGTCTAAACTCAGGTCAGGTCTAAAGTGGTTAAATCTTAACTGAAGTCATAAGTGATTTTGAATTTCACTCAAGTCAATCTTATATTCTTACTTAAGTCAAGTTTGAATATAATCAGTGGTGGGATTCAATCTTTTTGTCAGCCGGTTCTATTACAAAAGTCATATTTTTCAGCCCGTTCCATTACAAACAGATCATTGACAGTAACCAGTAATGCTAACCGGTTCGCTGATTGCATTAAATTTCGTGAGACGGTTCTATAGCACCGATGCGAACCGGCTGAATCCCACCACTGCCTATAACCCCAGTTAACAAATTCAATGGTAATAATTTCAGAGTTAAGAGTCGTCTCAAGTCAAAACAGGTCACATTATGTCATCTGAAACGCGAAAAAAGGGGCAATATCATATTAACCGTCTTGGAATCGTTCGAGTTCGTAATCGTCACGTTGAAATCCGTTGGAAATATGAGGCAAGTTCACTTGTTTCTGCACATCTAAAAACAAAAATAAGTGCAAACTTTTATGAATCACAACACAAGCTCACATGAATTTTTTTAAAACACTTCACAAAAAACTATAGGACGGGCTGCGCTTTTCAGGTACGGGTTTAAAGTAAAACAATGTGCTAGAATCGTGCCTGTCTTCACAATCGGGTTTATTTGTGCTGCAATTTTAACACATATCAGACCTAATTGAGAAGTTGTTTTAAAAAGTTTTAGGGATTTGGGCTTGTACTTTCAGGTTAGAGCCTCATGAGCAGAGTTTTTTTTAAGGCAAAAGTTTTTTTTTTTTCTTTTTAAGGCAAATTTCTCCAGCGGTTTCTCAAAATTTGGACTTGCAACTACAGTAGAACTACTACAACTACAACTACAGTACTTGCGGTCTCTTAAAACTACTTAGCGGTCACCCAAACCAAACCTTTAAAAAAACCTGGCTCATGAGTACTTATACCCACTCATACATCTGCATTAACCTTTTTAATCAATTAAAACAACAGCAGGCCCGTTTAGTTTGTGTTAGCAAATCCCTCATAAATTCTTCACGTCTGCGTGCACCGATGTAAAATTTGATCAAATCTTAGGTTGGGAACCATTGACAACGATTCGTTAAAAATAGAAGTACTGCCCTCTGGTGGGATTCGAACCCATGACAGCAATTTGCAAGTTATCAACCATAAGAATTTGGCCATAAACGAACCTGTCTGATTCTTTTCCCAGGCCATCGTCGGTAGAGGGCGCGCTAATCTCTCATCTCCGCAACTCATGTTCACTTGCTGGTGTTGTTGTCCGTTTCTAAGCGACGTCGGTTGCTTAGCAACGTAACTTGCCGACGAAGAGTTTGTGTTTTGATGATAAGAACTTGTCTAAAACAAAAAGACACTAAAATAAAAAAAATATTTTGTTTACGACTAAAAAACTTTTCTTTTCTTCACTTTCCGCTTTTTCACAAAGATTCGGTTTCGGCCAAACAATTTGTTGCGATAAAACAAACTGAATATTTTACAAACACAAATTTAAAGCGTAAAACGTGTCATTTCTGTTTAATAAGAAATCCCACAATTTTTCAAACTACGCCACAACTAAACGTTTCATGTCAAATGCGTAGCGTACGACTTCGCGTGACGTCATAAACGATTCGGTTGATTCGGACAAATTTATTCTGCAAAACTTCACAGTATTCGGTTTGGGCCGAACCGAAACGAAGCCGATTCAGTACATCTCTAGTATTTACTGCATAAGCATTTTAGTGGATTAAATTAGGGAAAAAACACCTATTTTTTTTAGGCAAAACACCTACCTCTCGCTGGGCCATCTTCTGTCTATCAGCGACACCTAGGGTCTGAAGAGCGGTCGATACGTTGGTGACGTCACAAGGCAGCTCCCACGGGTTACAATTGTCGCTGTTGTTAAGCAAGGGTAGCAACGTGCCGAGTGCACTGAGGTTAGGATCACTGTAATGTCCGAACTGCCTCTGCTTCACAATGGTTGGTTTACCGACTTCACCGCTGGAGTGCGGACGGTGGGACGAATCCATGTCAATCCAATTTGCAGCATCTGGTGTCAACTGCAGAAGCAATATGTGAGATTGAGTTTCAACCGAGAGGGACGCAATTACAAATTGACCAAGGTTTGAAAATCATGACGTCATCAGGTGGTGACGTCACAAACAATCAAAAACACTAAAGACGGACTTAAAAAGTAGATTGATAAGAATTTTTTCAGTAGGTGCCCATGTATTATGTGGTTTAAATTCTTTTACAATTTTGTACAATATGAATAATAGCGATTGTAAAAAATGCTTGGAATGAAATGTATTTACTGTATGCAAGCTCTTTGGTCAAAATCATCAACAAATATTAACATTACTTTACAAAATTTGTGGTTCATATTACCACAAAGTTTTCAGAATGCCAACAAAAAGGTAAAAAAAAAATATATTTTATGGGAAAACTGGTTTGCGGTACACTTATAAATTCATTTAGCAGATAAAAACTTGATAAAACTTGGATTATAGCACTTTGTAACTTACTGGAAACTCTTGAAGTTCGGGAAAGTATTTCTCGTACATTTTCAAGTCCTCGTGCGTTCGCTGTTTGGGGAAAGCACCCGTTTCCTTGTCACTTGCTTGTGACAACTTCGAAATCTGTAGCGTAATGCAAATTGGACATGCTGCAACAAAACTACTGAAAACGTTTTCGCTTCTTATGTTCTTCGTAAAATTATAAGGGAACATTAGGGCGTCAACAATAATGCAATAAATCGGAAATGTGGCTTTTGAATACATTGTCAATTTTTGTGTGATATTCTTTGTTTCATGATTAATAACATACACACTTCGGCACACTTACAATTGGGTACTTATACGCAAGCGGAAACGAAAGGGTCCCCAAATAGGTGTATATACGAATTGGTATCAGGAATAATACAATGCGACCCTTTGCAGGTCTAAACGACAAACGAAAAAAAAAAAAAAACGTAATACACACTTTAAATTTAATCCCAACACCATAAAAGCTAAAATTGTATGCCGCTCGCAAGACAATGCATGGCCCAACAGTCGAAAACCAGCTAGAGTGCATTTCAACTAAGCATCTTCAGCTACGCCCGTTAAGGTAAAGTCTTACTGAGTAGGTAGAATCTCTTCTCTTGCATGGAGCAGTGTCCTCAGCATCTTCCTGCTCCTGTGGGGTGTGAGAAAGATTCCCTTCTTCCTCATCGTCATCAAACGCGTCATCATCCTCGCTTTCGTCATCTGACAGTGGACAAAAATTGGTAAAAATTTTCAAAGAAAAAACAAGATTGGCAGTGGCTTGCGTAACATCCATTAGTGTAAGTCAGCTGTTGCTACCAGGCATAATGCAAACGAGTATTGCTCTTCCGGCAAATTTTGAATAATCAACCGACGTTTCTTTGTGTTTTACAACATGCGATTATATTGATGAAGGCGTCTCTTATGGGACGTGTAAACGACGGTTGTTTACAAAACTTCTGGATAGCCAATACTCAGATACAAAAAACACATTTGTGTATCAGATACAATATGTTCAAATTTAAAAACTTTTGTCCAGCGTGGGCTCACCAATCTCAACTAACCTTGGAATTTTATATATTATACCTTAAATAAAAAAAACTTTCAACAACGGACTGTTCAAACAAGTGACTTTGGCACAAAATATAATTTATGTTATCAATTCTGAAAAAAAAGTTTTAATTTTGGCCCCAAGATTTTAATTGTTTTAACGACGTACTTTCAATAAAACTCAAGTTTTGCACAAAAGATAGTATATTGGGCCCTGGACGAAAAGAAATCTTTGGAATTCTGTATAAGAGACCAAGATTTAAGTTTTTAATATAACGTACTTTCATGAAAAAACAACGATCTTAACACCTCCTACACAGCTTTATAAGCGATGGGAATAAATGGAACATCTTGTACAGAACTGAGGGTGCCACTGCCATATATAACGGCGAAATCGACATTACTACCAGTACTTATAAAACAAGAAGCTCATTTAAGTTTTCTGGAGCCTTAAAGCAGTGGTTCTCAACTCGTTTCAGGCCATGGACCACTGGTCCAGAAAAAATAATATCGTGGACCATATTATTTATGAGCAAGATCGAATTACGAACACAAAACTTCTATTTGGACTTGAAACATAGTTGTTTAAAACCGATTTTCAAGAAGTGAGATACAATTATTTTAGCTAACATTTTAATACTCTTTCAAAATGTAATATGCAATCATCTCTAGTTTATCACCAAACTTAGTGGACGTCCTGTGGACCACCCAAAAATCATCATGGATCACCAGTTGAGAACCAATGCCTTAGGGCTTATACAAACCGAAGCACTCCGTTGAGCTGGTGGACTCTGATCTACGTCTCCCAGGAAGTCGAAAGCGGAAAGTACAATGCGAGTTGGTGACAGGGAGGCGACATTTCTTCTGGCAACGTCGAAGTATGAGAGTAGCAACAGAAAGTAGGGATTCGACCGATTTATTAGTTGCTGAGCCGCTCACTGTATAGGAAATACAGTGTAGCATGCATTCAATCACTGTGTACTCAAAAGTGATACCGATTGCTTATGTGCTACATGCAGTTGGTTTGTAAATTGATGTGTCATGCATGCAGGGTTACATTATAGGTTTATGGCACACATTGATTGCTTATAATCATGTAGGCTATATTTGAAATCACGTTTTCCGGATAAAACGTTAGGGGATATTGCAGAAGCATTTTAATTTGGTCTGCTGCGACACACAGAAATGGGAAGTCATTATTTGCAACGCAAGGTAGGGAAATTAGCGGCAAAAAGCTATGATTGATATATTCTTGTTTAGCAAAGTTGATTTTGGTTTTGCCATAATATATAATGGAGTTAGTACCAAACAAAAGCATATGATTAAATGCAAAACACCATATAATTCGTAAACTAAAGACAGTGCACACTGTCTTCTCATTAGTGCAGCCAGGGTTTTTTAAGGTTTGGTTTGGGTGACCGCTAAGTAGTTTTAAGAGACCGCAAGTGTTTCATTTAAATATCAAAAAATAGCCATATTTGCTTTTGGGAAACCGCTGGAGAAATTTGAACACCTTAAACAACACTGAGTGCAGCTGGTGTTAAGACATTTTCTTATGGGCTAATGTAAACGTCCCTCCAGCTTGTTGGGAATAGCAAGCTGAAAAGTCATGTCTCACCAAATCTGTTCCATGCCACAAACAGGCATAAACCACATGAGAAGCTGGTGCATTGTCTGCAGCTTAACTATTATGCAATATCTCGATGCTTTTAGTTAAACCAAATAAATAAATTTCACATTTTAGGTGCCAGAGGATTATCAGTATGACCACTGCAAAAAATCAAAATCTTACTTCATGACTTAATGAGAGGGGCCGAAAACTAACAAACAAACAAAAAAATACGTACATAAAATCATTAAGAGTTATGCCAGTCAGTTTCAGCCTAAATCAAGTATAAAATTCTGTGATCCTATTTCACACCTGTGGTTTAGCCAAGGGAACGCTTCCTTATGCATATTTTACACAGGAATGACGTGCGTTGAAACGAGAGGTGCTAATGTTAACATGCATAATGTATCTGTGTAAACATGTCTTCGCGAAAAGACTGCGCAAACGCATGCAAATACAAGTATTCTGACATGTGTATATATGTGCAGTAAGCAGCTATGTATAGAACCAAGTAAAGGCAATAAAAACTGCAGTGTTGCCAGATTCTTAAAAAACGCCAGGCTGCCTGTCAAAACTCGCCTTATAAAACCGCAACTGCTAATTTATGCTACAACAAGCCAAAAACAAGCCTAATGTGATCATCATTCAATTGCTTGTATAGACGGATAAAGGTAAAAAAAAACAAAAAAAACATCGCGTTTTAGAAAAGCCGCCAAAAAAAAACGCAACCCGCAATTTGAGGCCAGAAACCAGTCAAATTTGGCGGGTAAATCGCCACCCTGGCAACTCTGCAAAACAGTTTACAACAAAAGCAACCTCCATTTAAAAGGTCATTTTTTACAGTTTGAACAACTTACCAGCCAAATAATCCTTGCACGAAGCGTAGAGAACTTCAATTCCACCTGCTTCGATAAACGAGCGTCTTCCAGATTCTAAATGATAAAAAAACTTTAAAATTAACGAAACATTTCCTTTTGCACGTTAGGCCGTGGCTGTGTGATACAGTGGTTTGCATTTGTGGCTTTACCGAGCTCCAGTCGTGGGTTCGAATCTCTTATTAACCTGGTGTTTGGGTCTACGCCAGGGGTGTCCAAACTTTTTTTGATAGGGGCCAATTTTTACCAGATGAAGACGCCCGCGAGCCAACGTTTTTTTAGAATCAGAACACAAATATACGGGATTTAAGGAAACTGTGGGGTATTGTTGCGTCATCACCATGTACACTTTCTTTTTAACCGGTAAATAAAGTTCCATGAAAAGTTTTGGCGTGAAGTCGCCAAAAACCCCAAAACGTAATCCAAACTATGGCAGTACATACCCAACACAGTTTGAACAAACAGCCGAGGGCCACGTGAAATGCCGCCTGGGGCCGCATTTGGACACCCCTGGTCTACGCCTTTCCGCCTCAAAATGCTTGGGATAAAAACTGGGTTTCAACCATAATGGTAAGCAAACCCAAAACCGGGGGTCAAACCCGTATTTTTTTGATGTAAATCTCAAAAGTTAGATTTCTTAAGGCGCAATTACGATAAAAACGCGGCCTATGGTCCAAACTAGACCCGAAAGATGCTTGTTTTATTCAAACTTAAGCCCGAATTGCGGCCCTATTTATTATGATTCAATACTCTTGTTTATGCGAAAAGTCTTCGGTTCATAACCTTGTTTGTGTTTCAAAGACTGGCGACTGATTTACGATGTTAACGTATAAGCTGGATTGCATTTGTCTGGTCGGAAGCAATGACCGAAAGAGTTTTTCAGAACAGAACTGTTGATCTGTGGGCTATTATTAGCACGCTGGGGGAAACCAAGCAGGAAATAAGATAACTGTTTTCGGTTATGCTGTTGTAATTTGCGCTAAGCATAAAATAGTTATGTTGTTTTAGCAAAGGGTATATGCGTCTGTATAAGCCTTGCGATTATTATCATAAGTTTTAAGCACGCACATCCGCCACAAAAACGATTTAAATCTCGTCTAATGACCCTTGACCAAAAGTAAAAAAAACTGGTCATTTTATCGTTTAAGTGCTGTACACAGTGCAAGCTGCAAAGCCTACGGCGGCATTCGAATCCCCGAAAGAAGCTTATCCGAGAAAAGCGTTCCAATAGCTGAATTACAGACCACATGTTGCTTTTTTAAGAGCCAGCGCAAGCCTAATTGGCACAGAGTCACAGCATGTTTATTATGGGCGTGACATCCAACAATGTATGCCGACGATTTGGTAACGTTTCTTCTGGTCGTTAGGATGTTTCAAACATTTGTACATCTATACAATTTACATATCTGGCCTCAACCAATCTTTTATTATGTTTTACGCAAAAGTAATGAATATTTTGGAACACTATATACGGATCTGTTCATAAGTTTAATGGTGAAAATAACGGCCCAAATAGACGTTAAAAGCGACATGCTTTATTGTTCAAACGTTTCGGCAACCAGACAGAAATTGACCAAAAGCAGGATAAAAATAGATCGCATGTTTACTGTGTTATTTTATCCGATGTCAAAAAGGAAATGTTCTACTTATTCAAATAACTGGGTGCAATTGATGTGGCCTTCATATCACTGATGATGGCATGAGCATTTGCCGAAACGTTTGAACAATAAAGCATGTCGCTTTTAACGTCTATTTGGGCCGTTATTTTCACCAGTAATGAATATTAATTTCTAAACGCGAAAAACCAAAAACCTAGCGAGTTTAAAAATGAACTTGATAGTTTTGTTGGGCTAAAAATGCGAAACTAATGTTTTTCATAAAAAAAACCGATTAAGTGGTGGTAAGAATCTTATCACACTTTTTCAACTTTGGTCAACCCATATATACCTCTTGGTACCCCTGTGACTGATATGGTGCACATAGGCGTCGATTTTTTAGCATAAATTTTCCTTTGTGGGGTGGCGAAATTCAGTAAAGTCGTTTTTACGTGATCAAAACACTCTAGGTTACACGTTAGGATTTGTAGACGGTGTTTGCGGTTATTGGCAAGGAATAAACACGTACATTACTCTGCACGCAATCTTGCTTAACTTGGATATAACACCTATAAAGTTACTTCACATTCACAAATCGTCCATCTAGTTGGGAAGTTATGGTGTCACAATACGTTAGTGATGTAATCACAGCAGCGTACACCGGTTCGAACTGGGCAGCGTTATTAATTCGTAAAAAGTAGTGTGTTTCAAAACGTAACATAACGCACAAAACGCAAACGTGGAATACTTAAATAGGGAAATGTAAATTTATTTCACATGTTCAAGTTTGCAAAAGTATCGAATCGGCATTGCAGTTCGACACGAAATTTGCGCACATGAGCAATTCTATTTCCCGCGCTTAGAAATGGAACACTGTGTAACAATATACTCCCAAACTGCCAATTAACATCCAGACTACACGAAAACGTGAAAATTGCCATTGTTACGTCATAAGTTTTGTGCAGACTTGCTACGGAGGAGCAAATTTGACGAAAATCACTGGAGCGAGTAGCGCAAAGTGGGTTTCCCCCATGCGTTGTTCAAAAACAACAAAGGTTTTGCGTAGCTTGCTTTGCACATGCTCGAAATATACCGACCATTTGAAAGAGCGCATGTAAATGTAAGAAACGCATATCTGCAATGCACGAATATAAACACGGCCAAACAATTTCTGGGGTGGCAGCATAGCTTTTTTATAATGGCTGCCACCCCAGCGATTTTCAGTGGGGAGGCACGCCACCCCTGCCACCCCGGGAATCGACGCCTATGATGGTGCACCCAGGGGTTCGTCGTGCATCAAGTTTGATAAGTGTGGATTAAAACATAATTTGGAACCTAAGTTTACTGTATATATATAATTGGGCATTTACTTCCGGATGGGTCGAACTTACTTAGCACTGCGGTATTCTTGACGATGTTGAGTAGGGATTTCCTCACAGCAACATGACGGTTGGCTCGAAAATCGACTTTGTGATATTCCCGATGCATGGAAAGCATATGCGGGGTGATACTGAGGGCCACAGCACGAGACGCGTTGGCTTCTGCAACCAAAAAACACATAGCACTTGTATACCAAAGAATATGGCATGTTCAGAAAAGATACATTTGGATTCATTTAATGTAAAGGTGACAAAAATGTGAAATAACTTGGTTTACGGAAAGACAACATCTATCTTTACGAAATGGGGTTTAAAGATAAATAAAAACGTGTGTAAATGCTGTACAAGTATAACTCCCATTTACATCATATATTACATTGCAAGAAGCTACTAAATTACATTGTAAAATATTTAAACAACTTTATTCTTAATTTTTAGGGGTCTAGTCACTAGACACTAGACTCTAGTGCAGTGGTTCTTAACCTTTTTTCCTTGCTGCACCCCATTCAATTCAGCAACCAATTTTCGCACCCCCTTTTAAATCACCAACCAATTTTCGCTCCCCCTTCTGTAATTGCTTAAATAGAATAGACCTAACCAACCTTAATGATTCAGCATCCCCGCACCCCCTAGGAACAGTTCTCGCACCCCTTGGGGGTGCGTGCACCCCTGGTTAAGAACCCCTGCTCTAGTGTTTCTAGTTATGCATGCGTTTGAAACTTTTTTGGTTCATACCAATTAGAAACTAGAAGGGTGGCTTAGCACATATTGCCCTTGCATTTACACTATAACCTATTTTAAAACATAAATATATTTCCTATGCTTATTTTGTATTGGGTCCCATATTAGCCATCTTCTTTTATTACTTTAGTCGTTTCTGCAGGCAAAAACTCATGGGTCCCCACACATGCAAAGTTGAAAATATTGCAATTCAAGAGATAACCATGAGAAAGTTGGGTGTTGTCAGGTAAAACACAGTGATCGGCACTGGGCTTAAATAATAATACTATAAAATTAGATTTACCCCAGATATTGTTTGAAGTATGTCCTATTTAACGTTTTAAAAAACTGATCCATTTTAGGGGGCTAGTAGGGCAACTAATTGGGTTCGACACACAAACTAAAAAATATATAAAAACCACAATGACTCAATCAATAGTACTGCAAAATTTCAGCCCAATCCGCCAATGTTAAAAATTTCGACCACTAGAGGTGTTTTGAGCAACAACCGTTAATGTTTCTGACGTCATAAGGCTGTTAACAAGCCCCTAACTGACATGGCGCAAAAACGACCACCAAGCAACATACAACTGGTTGCCCTTGTAACAGTATTGCTCCAAAGAAATCTTTCGTTTGTGGTGCCCAGTAACATACAAATACGTTTTACACTTTAGGGGCTTGTGGGGTAAATGTTAGGACTACAGGGTTGAACACAACAATCGACACCTATAAATGGCATACTATACAAGAAATCCAAATTTCAGCCAATTCTGACACTGTTTGAAACCTCACCCATTTTAGGGGGCTAGCGGGGTAAATACTGGGGTTATCAACAAAAACAAAGTGGGATGCACATCTACATGAATATATCTACCATCTGTGTAAATTTCAGCCAAATCCATCAAACATTTGATGGAAAAACGAGTCGGACAAACTTTGGGTAAAAACACCCATTTTAGGGGGCGAGCGGGGTAAATACTGGGGTTATCAACAAAAACAAAGTGGGATGCACATCTACATGAATATATCTACCATCTGTGTAAATTTCAGCCAAATCCATCAAACATTTGATGGAAAAACGAGTCGGACAAACTTTGGGTAAAAACACCCATTTTAGGGGGCGAGCGGGGTAAATACTGGGGTTATCAACAAAAACAAAGTGGGATGCACATCTACATAACTATATCTACCATCTGTGTAAATTTCAGCCAAATCCATCAAACATTTGATGGAAAAACGAGTCGGACAAACTTTGGGTAGAAAAAAAAAAGAAGAAAGAAAAACAAAAAAAACAAAAACAATTCGAGTAAAATCAATATGTGTCCCCTTCAGGGAAGGGGACCCATAACTAATGGTGTATGTTTAATAATAAAGGAAAGAAAATGCCAACCAAGAAACAAGTAATGACTAAAACCAGTATTTCCTAAATGGCTAAGCACATGATGAAAGACATTGTGGTCACCCAATGCACTGGCACAAACACCCAACAGGAAATAGCTATTCGGTTTTCAGACCATAAGGAAATAATGCCAAGATCACAGCAATGTTGTGTTGAAATGATATTTCAAACCCTTTATGTTTGCCATTTTATGCGCCTCCGGGGGACGGGTGCAATCTTTACGAAAGTTGTAGTCAAAAACAGTAAATATGAACTTACTTGAATGACGAATTAGTAGATTCAAGGCAGCTAAGGAGGTTCTGCAATAAAAATGTTGTTCATTTTTGTGTAAAACAGATCAAATCTTTAGAATTGTACGGAACCCAAAAGTACAAGCCCAAAACCGAATCGGCTCCAAAAGTTTGATTGACAGCCTATTAATAAAGCAGACATACACAATGGACAACGGCTTACGCACGACGTTTTATGGCTGATGGACCATCCAGCAACTAACTCTTTAGCTAGGTAATTTTATTTATTTTAATTACGGACATGTCCGTGATGTAAAGTTCGGCCCGAATCAAGTCCGTTTGTTAAACAATCCTAAGCCCAAATCCAGCCCGACATACGACTATGGAACTCATTAATGTGTACATACTTCAAAGGTATTGGATGCTTTCTAGTCAAGCTTGTTGCTACTTTAAATAGAACATTGACAGCTCCCGCCCGTCCAAGTAAGCTGGCATTCGACGAAGCTTGAAAAAAAATAGAATTATTACCCTAATTTTTCATACTAATGTTGTCATAAAATTCATCACACATTTCAAAACACAACAGTTTTAAGATCAATTGTAAGGCAATACTTAAGTTTACAACATGTAAGGAAATAAATGATAAAAAACTGCAAAGGTTGCGTTTTCGGCAGGGTTAAGGTTTAGTTAATGCATGAGCAAGCTTAATTGATTATGACGTCATAGGTATGTGACGTGACAATAAACAATCGCCGCGTTCCATTTGCTTGGCAATTACAGAACGTTTCTTCTTTTCAATCTTTTGATCAGTTGCATTTTTTTTCTACTAGAAGCAGAATTTCATTACTTTCAACAGATCACTGAACATCCAAAACGGCGCGACTACTCATTAGGACAAGTGGTTCCCAATCTTTATTGACAAATTTATCACTTAACTAGAAAGGTGGCTTTCTGATATACTTCCATTTTATATATTCTATACGATATTTACCAATTTACTATACACATCATTTGATCTACACATATGATTGTTTTTGCAAGCAAAAACGAATGGGTCCCCACACGCGTGTTTGTGCGGATTTACAGTGAACAAACATCCTGGTTATTTTAAGATTTTTAAGGAAAAACCTAATCAACTTTGGCAATAACCCAACTTTAAAAGTTTTGTCCGTATTCTTTTTGCATCATTATTGTTATATAATTACAAAAAAAAACAGTAAATAAGAACGGGAAAAAGACTTTTAATTTAATCTTTGTCCTTGATATTGTCGTTCAAGGTTAGTTTTTAAACACAATTTTCCAAAACTGAAAATGTGCTTGATAACGTAATATAACGACATAGCATGCTGTGCAAAAACAGCTGATTTCTAGTTACCGACACAGACTGTGTCGTAAAACGTCCGTCCGGACGTCAAGCTGAGCACTCCCGCTGCATTCACCCGCCTTTATCGTAAACAAGCGAATTACTCCCTTGAGAGTTGATACGTCTATCTGACTGACAGTGTACACATATTATGGGCTATAAAAGTAACTATTTGGCCGATTAAGGCAAAATTTTAAATACTGAACGATTAACCTACTGCAAACAATTGTTTAACATTTCCGCACATTAGGTCTTGTATTTTGGGCCTAAAACTTATTATTTTGGGGTTTAAAGGGTAAAATGGGTGAATCCAATAAAAAGTTACAAAATTCTTTAGAATAGCTTACATTGGTCAGTACAGCCGTTTTTAATTTTTTTCATTTTGGGGGCCTGTGGGTGAACCGCTGGGTCGTTTGGGGTCAAACTTCAGGAGGATCAAATTTGGATTAATAACTAACATCTGTCCAAATTTGAATACATTTAAAGCACTCTTTCTTGACCAAACGCATTTAACAAACCAGCGTTAGACAGAAAAAAGAAAAAAGAAAAAAAGAAAAAAAAATACGGACAAAAACAATATGTGTCCCCTTCTAGAAGGGGACCCATAATTAACCATTCAAAACATTTTCATTCCACCCAAATAGACTATACAGTATCTTCTAAATATAAACCATACAATACAAAGATCATTTCAAAGTGGGTCTTTTAACAACTTCCTAGGTTATATTCCCAGAGCAAAAGTGTATGTATACGAACTACAAATGTCTGTGTTATCATGAAAAACATAAGAGAAGGTGAAAGAGAGGACTTACAATTGTTGACGCATAGCTTGAGAACGCCCAGTGCTGCAGGAAGCATTCGAAGATGGGAATGGTGGTTGTGGGATGATCTTACAGCTGTGAGTAGCATGGGTAGAGACCCAGTCAACCTAGCTCGCAATGCAAAGCGACGATCTAAGGTAAATAAAGGTGAGGAGTCATCAAGGCGTCTGTCAACTGAAGTGTGCAGTTAATGTTTACAGTGAATATTTACAATGGATTGAATATACTAATAACACACAGCTGTAGGTGTTAAACCTTTACAGAATTAAACCATTTGTTTTGAGAATTGCCAAAGGTTAGCAACTCATACATCAAACTATGTAGAATCATTTTTAACCCAACAAACAGTTCGCCACTAATGATTTTATTTGATTTCAATGGTCACACATTTTACAAATCTGGTACAGTAACATTCCATTTAAGTTTGCACTTAAGTATGATAAAAATAATGCAAATCTAGATTCAACTATTTCAGCAATTTATTGATATTTTTAGAACATTTCAAACAACCTAGTAACAGATAATTGTATCATAAAAACAGATTAAAAAAAATGCAGTGCTGAAACATTCAATTTAAACATATCATGACTTGTATACTAAAGCATCTTACACTCCAAGCCTTGATAAATAATAGTGTATTTCATATAATCATATTTTAGCTAGTCCTTACATTACTTTGGGCCTTACATTACACATATCAATTAAATTTTTGATTTACCCTTTTGTCCCAGTTTTGCCAGGAGGGTAATAATGGCAGACATAAGTCGCCAATCCAAGTCTGCTCCCAAATAGGACAAAGTGTGAAGCAGAACTCGAGTTGCATCATGCGATATCAACCTCTTCATAGCTGTGTTTCCCTCATTTGCAAGTTGAGCTAGTGTGCTTACAAGGGCTAGACATGCGCCTTGGTCATTGCAACTCTAAAATTTAGTAAGTGGGTTTATATATAGATAATTGTAGTCAGTTTTTAAATGGCTAATGTGCCAGGTTTATAACTATTGTTGTAATAGGCAAAATGAATAGGTTTTTAGTAGTCTTTCAATCTTAAATATTCATACACGTGTATAAATAGAAACATACCATTAAACAATATTGTATGTTCTAAAACAGTATTGTATGTTCAAATTAAACAGTATATAAAACAACATACTGTACCAACTACAATAAAAAATGTATTTACAAAACATATATATATAATTGACTTTATCTTTACAAACAAACCATTGAAAAAACATTTGAAAAATCACAAACATGTAATTAAGCCTACTTCCAATGTTGACAAAATAATGTCCAGCCCTGCCTTGCTTGTTACATCTTTTTTGGTTGCCTCTGTAAAACAGCAGTGGAGTATTATTGGCCAATCAAAACAACAATTCTAAAAAACACATGACACATGCAGCACTGCCTGTTTGTGTCACAGCTTTTATCTCAAAGCTGTAAAAAAAGTAATTATATAAATGTTGATAATAACAAATCCAACTGAATGTTAGATATGAAAATAGAAAGCATGAAAAGTATACCATGAAAACAATGTACAGTATGTTAAAGAAAAAGTTGTAACCCAAAAGGGTGTTATACCAAAAACTGTGAAAAAAATATTAGTGCATTTAAATGCAACATATACCACAATATTATCATGCACATAGACTTACGAAGAGACCTTTTCCACATGTTGTTTACTCTAGCACAAGCAACAACAGATTAACTGCAAATGAACGCTAGGCCTAATGAGCCAAACATAACAAATCAGACGCATTGCCAAATATGACCACTGCAGCCTGTCTAGACAGAAGTGTGCCCACAATAGCTTATAAGCACTTGAAAACACTCAAAATGCCTTAAAGTACAGTAGTTTATACACACATAAAAGGTTTTATACAGAGGTTAAGCGTGTTGTACCTTGGTTATTGACAAGTTGAAGTAGTTTGTGACATAGATATCTTGTTTGTTCGCGATCTGGATTGCTTGATATGCCGAGTTTTTCCAAAGAAGATAACACAACTTTGGCCCGAGATCTGCACATAATAAATAAACATTTTTGTTGGTTGGTTTAAGCAAACACTAGTAATATATATATTTTATTTGACACCATAACATAAGAAAACATTGCAAAAAAAATACAGTTTAAAATAGAAGACATAGGTGTCATATACATAAAAAAATAGGTTGGAGTGTTAGCGTGTTAGAAAAATCTGCATGTAAAAGAAGCATTAGTCAAACAGTAAATAGAAAAAGCAGAAAATTGGCCTAATGTGTGTGTTGTGGCATCACTTAACAGCCTTGGGAAAAATACTTAACTATTACCCAAGATTGACATAAACATTTGGTTCCAATAAAAGACACCAACTATCAACAGTAACTGTTCACAAAATCGCTTTTAGTAGAAACCTGGGATAAAGGCAGTGTCAGCATTTAGTAACCACCCAACATATCAGATTCCAAACAGCAACAAAGAAAACACCGGTGAAAACACTGTTACAACAAGGCTGAGCAGGCCAGAAGGGCATTGACCATTGTCAGCAATGAATTGGGCATTTGGGGCGGTGAGATTTGGTTGTGTACAGACATGTCCAGTTGGGAGTTACAAATAAACTGTGTGGCTCACATGTGAAAAGGGATTACCTTTGACAAAAAAGCTGTACAAACACTACTTACATTGTCTAACTAAACAAAAACTATTTTTGAAAATAATGTCTTTGTCTACAAATTTAATGAATAATAGGCTTAAGTGCATGTTAGTTACCAAACTAAATATTTAATACATCCAATTTACTGTATAACTGTTTAAAACTGCACATAATGTACAATAAAGGTAGTTGCCATAATTAGATGAAACCATACACATTGTAGCAACAGCTATGATGCTTAGCACTTGATACTTGCATTCTTTATTATTAAACTGGTGCTGTTTTCATGGAGGCAAAGTTACTTGGCTTTCATTATGTTTTAATGTTAGTAAAAGATCTAAAAATATGTTTAACACACAGACACTTTGTTTTGTAGTACAGTATTGCCCAGGTAGTCATTGAAATAATCAATGTGTGTAGAGTGTCTGTAAACAACAAACAAAATCCCTGCCGAAAAACAATCAACAACAAAACACTTACTTCACTTCAGTAGATCCTTTGCTTGACTTTGTTGAAGACATTATTTTTATCCATTACATTAGACACCTTTCAGTCATTTATTACCTTCTGCAATTTAGCAAATTGTTAAAATTTTCTTGACACAACTGGTTACATTAATTGTATACAAGTTGCTGAAAGTCTAATTGCGATAAAGTGTGTCAAACATATATCGATGCATTTCATCTTCTCATGACGGAGCAAAAGTTACCGTACATAAAATGCTTTTTTACAGTCTAATCAAGATTTCAAGTAATTTTAATACTTATTTTATGTCATACAGTTAAAACAGTTTTGAATACACTTTGCCACTTTTTGCACAACAATGAGATGAACATTCATTTGAGTGAGGCTTATAGTGGCATAAGAATTGTAATCTAAACCATAGCCGTTTGTTGAGAAAATCATTACTCACATAAGCAAGCTGGCATAATGGTCATATGATTGCCAGATTATGCTAACTGAGTATGACTAACAATCAGCAGAAAATCTGCTAAGGGGTTCAAAATCATCATAAATACATTTTTGCTAACCAAGATTTTACACATAACCACCCTTGCAACAGAACTAACAATTAAATCGACAGAAAAACACATACTGGTCACAAAATTACATTAAAAGTGACAGCAAAGTTTATGTTTAATTCCATTACAGTGGAGACAATAAAGAACACGCTAAACGCATAACTAAAACAACAAAATTTACTCTCATAATGAATACTTTAGCAAAACAAACAGTGTAAGGAAAACACAAACAGATTTGCTTTCACTCTAAACTTGCTATGGACAACTCAGTCTATTACGAAACTCGCCGGCAAAAGAAAACAATTGTAGGTTTAGCGAACCAGAACCGTTTTGTTGTTTGTCAAATGCCTTTTTTCATATCGACCAATGTGGCTTAAATCAATACATGTAGTTTTATAAGTATACCTTGATTTTATTTTTACTCAAACATCAACTCTTGTTATTTGATAAAAATAATTGTTGTTTTGAGTATTTTGTGTGAATAAAAAAATATTTTACCTTTAGCGTCACTTAGCGGCAAGACTTAGTTGTCATGGAAATGAAATATCCTTGATAACACAGCACATTTATTTATGTTTTACGACCAAATTTTACAAATTAAACTGTTACGTTCAAAAATGAAAACATTTTTAAATTATTTAGAAAAAATAGTACCAATTACACACATTTTTATATCTTATTGCCTTAAAAACGTTCAATACAAATTATATTTTACCATATTCTGTAGCAACGGATCAGAGATAATCAACAATTCCGACAACTGCATAAACTTAAAAGTGCTATTTTCAGGTTATTGTTCAGTAGCCTTGATTTCTCACATTTTAGGTTTCAAAATGTCTAAGAAACGAGGGAAAAGCTCGTCAGCTGCCGGACAAGGACGCTGGGAGGCTGGTCTTATGAACTATACGTTTGAAGAGGTGCATGAATAATTTGTTTTTGACTGCAATCAATATTTTTGCTGATGTCCAGTAAACATTATATAACAGTGCATTTTGCTTTAATTTTATTGCTTTTTTAGGAAACTTGGAAAGCAAATATTCAGTTTGTTGTGGAAGGAGACTTGCTGGATGAAGCTCACATTAAAGCTTTGACAAATGTTGTGAAAATTCCACAGAGAAGGTTGTTTAGTTATCTTCACAAAGATGACTTAATGACCATGGTAATTAATTTTATGTTTTGTTTTTTTAACATTGCCAAATGTTCTTGACTGCAAACTATTGAAAAAAAATTGGTATTTTTACCGCAGAGGTGCCTTTTGGTAACAGTTGCATTGGGAAAATTCAGTCTGATTTTAATGACCCTGAATTGTCGCGGTTGTTTTACTTGGAGGGAGATTTCAATAATTACTACAGTTCGATCAGCCATTATTAATGAATTGTACCCTTTACTGTTTTGATAATGTTTTAATAATGCAGAGTTTTTTGCCTTAGTGATTGTTATAGTGCCATTGTGTTGCTATGACTTCTTTTCTCCAAGCAAGATATACTTAACTCAATTTTTAGGTTAATGAGCTGGGCAACCCTAAGAACAAGAAGCCACCAAAACTTCCTCAGTTTTATGAGATCACAGAGATCATATTTGGTCTTCAAAACGCGGGGCAAGATATTCCGCTTCCACTCTGGGCAAAACTTATCAAGTTTGGTCTTGTAAATATTAAAGACAATGACCTTCACCGAAGAGAGGAAATGAAAAACAAAGAAGACAAAGAAAAGACTGGAAAAGGATCAGGTTTAGATTTTGTTTTGTATTTTACCAAGCTTTCTGTTTTATTGTTGCTATATGTCTCAAGCATACTTACAGGTTACAATTTTGCTGTAAAATAGTCACATTTGTAATGTTAGAGCAACAACTTCCAACAAGCTAATAAACAATAAGCGTCAGACAGTGCACACAGTCCTCATATTGCTCCCAACAAAGGGTGCCTTCAAATGGTTATACTAGCCAATATTGCCACCTCTTGTCACCAGTTGCACTGAACTGACCTTATAGGTTGAAACAGTGTGCATTGTCTGCAGCATATATTTTGCAATGTTTATCAAATTTTATAGTAAAATCAAAAACTGCAAGTTTATTTGGAGCACTTAATTATAGTTTAATGAGGTTTAAACCTTAAAAATAAATGTCACAGCTATTTTGTCATTTGTGGCTTGGTGCAGGGCTTTCCTAAAATTACAAAACATAATAATAATGTAAAGCGCAATTTAAAGGCTGTATGTCATATTGTACTTTCAACATGCCATTTTGTTACTGTTTCTTTTTGTCACTGATTCAAGATAGTTATATATTGTAGCTAGTTGCATATAAATACAAGCTATTAAATTGCATTTAAGATTAACAAAAATTGTGTTTTATAGATATTTGATAAAAACTTGTTTAATTTTATCTGAAGGCAAGAAAAGGCCACGAAGCAAATCACCTGGAAAATCAAAAGGCAAGAAGACCCCAGAACCACAACTTCCAAAGAAAGATTGGAGCACATTGAAGAAGAGAGGAGATGATGATGATGACAATAAGTTTATAGGCACGATTTGTTAACATGTTCTACAAACAAATGAGTTTTCAGTGTAACACTATTTAGATAAAGTGCTGATATAGAATGGTTTTTGCATGAAACGATAAAGTTACTTGAAACTATCAGTTTTTTTAGACTTTTTATAAGTATAGTACCGAAGAGTTTTTGACTTACTTACTTCCATTTAACTGTCCCCTCCACTTTGTTGCACTTTATAACGTCTCAACGTGGCTCAGCTATTTACAGCTTGTTGAATATTTTAGTGCAGGGGTTCCCAACCTTTTTACGATCCTGTACCACTTGGATGCTCTGCACTGCCACGCGTCCCACCATAAAGCACTAATGTGCTCTATGCCTTCATTGTATCAACTAATTAATTTGTTCGAATCATATTTCATTCAACGCTAGCTTAAGCTACAAAACGGTAGATGATATCTATCAAGAGCAATCATTGGACATAATTAACGCCCACTGTGCCACAGCGTTGTTCGGCTTTTCATAGCAACTATGCTTTTTGTTGAGAACCTGTATTTTGAAGATCGCAATGATACGAAACAACAGGAATAGTTACGTAACAATGACAATAGGCCTGGGTAATGTTTTTTTGAACAAAACCATAAAGTTGCAAATCGAGGTTTTTGTAAACAAAACAGAAGCTACTCGCGTACCACCTAAAAAGCCTTCGCGTACCACCTGTTGGGAACCCCCCCTTTAGTGCAATTGTGCTGCTACAATTTGCTTCACCAGGCGAAAAAACTAAACTCAACTAACCTAAGTACTAATTACAAAGCAAGAATACTGAGAATGTGTAACTGAAATGATTTTCTTATACAGATGATGAACCAGATGATGGCCCACAACATTACATATTCGTCAGTGGCTTCAAGAGGGCTCAACTTCTGCCTATTCTTGTTGAGCTTGGAATCAACATTAATGGCATCATTAGAATCGAGTCGGAATCTTATGATGTTTTGAAAAATGTTGATGAAACTCACAAATCATCATTAAATCTTGATGGTTTGTAAATGTGTTTTTAATTGTCACATTTTTTTATTTTTATTGGTGCAATTTCAAGCTTAAGCATTTATCAAGACAAACAAGGTTGTAACCTATTGTGGGGTTTTTGCTGTATTATGAATGAGTTAAATGTAAGACTTAATAAGTTAGGTGAGCCAAAGTTAGTGCTGTTACTTTCTGTGTGACAATATTTGTTTTTAGCCCTAAATAAAGCAACACAGGCCATTGCAGTGCTAAGAAATAGCAAAATGTGACCATGTAGATTGAACATCGCTTATTTACACCACTAAACTCAACTTTTTTACCACAAACTGTTGTAATAAACTGTACCTTTTTTGTTACATGCAGATCAAACCTTTTTCAGGTAACTGACTAATCGTTTTAGTTACATGCTTTTTGTCTTTACAGAGGAAGCCCAATCTGCAGCTAGAATAAAACAAGAGTCTGCATACAAGGAGCTTGCTCTCTTCTGGAAGCTTCTACCAGTTGTTTTAGATCGCGCTCCACCCACATCGAGACTACAGGATCTTGGCATCCACAAACACGTTGTCACCGATTCTATTCTTCCAACAGACTGGGAAGATCAAGATAATATGGTATGCATATTTGCACAGGAAAGTGAAATAGCCCTACAGTCGTCAATTTGCTGCATAATTTGGAATAAAGCACAGAAACAAGGATTAAGCTCTGTGTATTTTACTAAGTTAGTGAATATTCAACACTGCGAACATTGTTCGTATTTGTAATTTGTTTTTAAAGAATTGCTAAACAATTTTAATGTTTTGAAGTTTACCTTAATTACTATTTGAATTAAAAAAATACAACATATCACACATTTTAAAGCCAAAACAAAGCCCTTTTTATTTCTAAAGCCTAAGCAAGCCCTTTTAAGCCAATTTGTTACATTTTATTAAATGTGTGTTTTTTGATTTAGTTGCTAAACATGTGTTTTATTACAGATTGGATTTGGGACAACTTTGTTCGAAGAGCTTGCTTGCAAAGTATACGACTCGCTAGATGCACAGCGGCAATACTTGCACTATCTGAAAAATCTCAAGCTGCTTCATGTACCTGTTTATGGAGAGAAGCCACCTTCTGAGCAAGAAGTCACTCAACCAGAACACAGAAATGTCCCATCAGCAACTGGTTTGTAACTATTTTGTTCTTTTTTGTGTTATTACTTTTTGAACATTTTATAAATGAGTTGTGATTTAGATTTTGTTTTCTTAATATGTCTTTTAGTTTGAAAAATGATTCGTCATCATTTTGCTAAGCAATCAAAATTTTTAAAACTGTTGTCACCTGTTGGATTTGATTAAATACTGTTTACTATTTGGAGTTTTAATATACTTTCGTAGTTTTACATTTTTTGGTCTTAAATACTAAGCAACCAATTGCTTAAAAACTAATTTGTTATGTACCAACAAAACACTCAAGCAATGGCCACACCAAGCATTTCTTACAAAAAAAAACATTTCCTACAGTTATCTTTAGGCAGTTGTTCCAAATATTTTATAGTCCCTGGCATCCTGAAAGTAATTTGAAACCCAACTTGTGCCCCCTTCCCCATGCGTACTGTCCATTTATTAAAGGTTATTCATGGTCCCCAGTTGAAAAATGCTAGCCTACAAATTTTCAGTTGCATATTTCAGTAGGTTACAAAACACTGGTTTAAAACAATAAAAAAAAATATTATGTTGTTTATGCAACAGGAAAGCGTGAGAAAACCAAAGCGACATTGGAACCACCGGGTGCAGCAGAGGAAGTTGCACCCCCAGTTGTGCCCCCCTTACGTCAGGAAGTTGACATGAGATATTATAAAGATTTGATGAATTGTGTTCCGATGGAGTCCGTTAGTGTTTCACTTATGATGCACTGTATGCTAGAACAGGTAAGACTTGTAATCATTATGTGATCAAATTGCACTTAAAAAAACTTTTATAGCAGCAGTGTCCACCCTTGGATGTTTTAATAAAGCAGATAGGCAAATTTAATACAATCAGATAGTTTTATTGAATAAAAAATGCTCATAAAAAAAGTCAAAAAAATGGCGAATAGAGCAAATGCTTTCACAGTGTTGATAAAAACATACATTTGACAATAAAAGATTTTGAACGGTTTTTAATATAAAAGAGGAAAAACACATTGTGAACAGATTTTGTAAAATCTATGTAGTTTGGATAATTTCTTTCAAATTTTGTGTGACATTTTCTATTTAAACCTAACTTCTTTTTTGATTAACTTTAAATGTGGTACTAATGTTGCATTTTCAGTACAAATAAATTTAAATTTGGTAGAATTTTTAGCAATAACTTATGTTTCATTTCAGGTTGTGGCAACAGAGACTGACAAAGTGCCACCTAGTGAGAAGGAACCTGAAACTCGGTCTGACGGAATTCACCTTGCTCTTGCTGAATGCATTGCTGATGCTTTGGAAGGCTTGTGCTTGTCTGAAGAAGACGAAATGGTAACCTGGTTGCATATTAACAGATTTTGACGGACATGCATGCTTTGTTATTCAAACTTTTCGGCAGATGCTTATGCCACCACATTTGAGATTTATTGTAAACTCTGAAATATTTTATGTATTGTATTAAGTAGCTATTGGTAAATTATTAAAGACAATTTCTTACAACTTTCAAAAAGGTTTTAGGCAGCCTATAGGGAAAACAATGCATTTTTTTAGGTTGTTGAAAAAGACTTTCCATCTTATAAGAAGAAGAAAGAGGCTTTTCTTGAAAAGAACAAAAAACAGGAAGGTCCAATTCTGTTACAATTTGGTGACGATGCAGCTGTAAGGACTCACCATCTTAAAGAGTTCGATGGATTCAAACCAATAGTTGCTGAAGAATCAGTATTGGCTCAACTACCATCATCTAGGTATTAAATTTTAGGGATGGACCAAAACTGCAATTGTTTTGTTTGGTGCACACCAAGCTCATGTAATGCTCAGTGCATTCTGACGTCGCAAACATTCCCAATTCCACCTTAGTTTTATAGCTCTCCAAGGTCCCTTACATCACCAGCAGGGTAGAGTATTTAGTTGTAAAGGCCAAAAATGTACATGTTTTTCCACCATCTAACGCATTTACAAAAACAGTCAGTTTTTTTTTTTGGAAACCCTTTTGAACACTAGTTTTGTATGTTAGCAGGGCATGAATATGCAAATTTTATGCTCGGGTCAGTTTGTGCATCTGCCAGCCCAAGCCCTGAGTATCAAAAACAGTGATGCTCAGTACCGAGTACTCTGGTTCTGGCCTGGCTAGACACATCCCTATTAAATTGTGGTATTATAACTAAATACTTTGCAACGAAACTATAATATATTGCAGAATGTGATCTCAAATTGAGATTGAGTTCTCAATGGACTTACATTGAGTATTTTTAACTTTTAAAAACAATAAATAACTTTTAAACATTGAAAAGCTTGATTAGATTGCTGAAAGAATTTTACTACTTTTAAAAAACATCTCATATATCAGTTTGAACTAACTACTACAATTAATTTTACTTAAAATGTACAGACCATATTAAATTAATTGTTTGTCCATTTCGGCAAACTTTTTTGTGCGAATAACTGGATTATGCGATTGATTTTAATGTTAAGTTATAGGCAATGGTTTCACAATCTCTATGCAATTATCTGGATTTCTGTGTATTGCACTTAAATGCAACAATAATTTAATCCTTATCCAAGAATTTGTGTTTAGATTGTCCAGCAATATAAATGCATCAGCAAACACTTTGAGTGAGAGACAAGCCCGTCTCCACGAATTGCTTCAGTTTACAGCCACAAATGACAAATCAGATAAATTGCAATCAGTAAGCAACACTGAAATTGACCAAGCACTAAGGCAGTTTGTGTTCGAGAACATGGAATTGTCCGCTGTGGATAAAGCTGGCGTCATTAAAGCTCCAGTAAACAAGAATGGTAAGACATAGGAGAGTGCCCATCTGGAGTCATTTCAAATACATAGCTTTATTTAGTAGTGATGGGACGATACCAGGTTTTGAAGCGAGTACCGATACTGAGTATGAGTACCACATGTATATACCTTCGATACCGAGTATGGTTACCGAGTACTTAAGTGTAGTGTTGTACTTAGTTGTATATCACTGACAAATTTATGTGACATGGTCGGGGTACAGGCGTGCACACACACATGCCGAAAAATGTATTCACCATCGTGATAGCGAAAAAACGTACAAAACGAACTGGCGGAACTTTTTTCCAATTTTATGCTGTCCGAAGCAAATATTAGCATAAAGTTGCCCATATTCTTATGGTGTAAACCGGCATTTGGTACTCGCACATTGGTATTGAAAAATGAGACAAAATATTTTGATACCGAGTATGAGTATCGATACCACTGAAATCGTTCGATACCGAGTACCGGGTACTTGTCCCATCCCTATTATTTAATGTGAAACTTTATTCCTGAGTGTAAAATTTTCTCACTGTCAGATGGGCCAAAACTGTCAATATTCTGTTTGGTCAAACCCCGAGCATTTCTTATTATTGCTCACTGCTCGTCAAGCTTGTTTGGGACATTGTGACATCACATTATTTCCAATGCCATGATAGTTTTGTAGCTTTCCAATGACCCTTATGTTGCCAGCCAGAAAGCCGTGAAGTACACATCTTTTCAACATCTAACCCAGGGGTGGGCAACCCCTGGCACGCATGCCAAAGTTGGCACATGAGGTGGTTTTTCATGGCACGCCAAACGGTTTGCGTGTTTATATTGAAGTAACAATTTAACCTGTTACACTGCTTGTTTATAGTTTTTGTAATGGCATTGTCTTAAAATTTTACATGCTCAAAACACTCTGATTTCTCTTTATTATTGATATCTGCTGGCACCAACCACTATTATTTAGAAAAACGCTGGTACGCGAGGTCATTAACACATGGAAATAACAAGTAAATTAGCATGTGTCACCTAAAAGGTTGCTGACCCCTGATCTAACCCATTTAAAAATCGGGTGTTTTTACACTTCTTCAAGCTAATAATACTTAGGTTCAAGAAAAAAACAAATCACATTTTTTGTTTAGTATCGCCTTTGTAATGCCAATTTGTGTTATAAATACAAAGTGGATTTGTTCAAAGGTAAACAAAAATAACAGGCCGGATATATTCAAACATCTTAAAATATTCTTGTTACAACTATTTTGCAGTCAACTTGTGGGATGATCCTTACATGGAACTTGTCAACAAGCTAAAGTCGATGGATTCAAAATTGTGCCAAACCACAGACGGTCAGTAAACTAGGGACAACGCTAAACCTTCATCAATATAATATTGTAAAACAGAGGTACACATTATTTGCAAAGATGGCCGAGTGTTTAGTGTGACTGCTTTGTGATCACAAGGTTATGGGTTTTAATTCTATCTTGGTCTTTTGTGTTTCCCTGAGCAAGAAACGTGTGCAGCATTGCTTCAACCCAGTGGAACCCGATGGGTTGAAAGAAATTGAAATCACCAACTGCCTAAGTTGAAAAAAAATATGGCAATAATCTAGGCAGTTTGACAGCGGACTCACTATTGAGTTGAGTTGAGTTTATTTCGCTTGGTGAAAGAAAACATAGCGACACAATTGCACTAAAAACAAACACCAAGCTGAAAATGGCTGTGCAATGTTGAGACGTTACGGGGCGCAGAAAAAGTGGAGGGCACAATTGGTGGATCATGATTAAACACGCTGCAGCTTTGTCCGCCGACCTAGGATAAAAATGAAACAATCAAACTAAGTGTTAAATTTTGTTTACTTTTAGGATAACTATAAGCCTGTACATTGTTTAGGTGCATTTGTGGATAAAAATCAAACATTAGAGTGAAAGTTGAAATTTGCCACAATGTTAAATGAGAAAAAAAGGGTTAAGATAAAGATGCATTTTTTTCACCATAAAATTTGTGTTTGAATTTGCCGCTAAACTTTGTTTGCTGTTTTTTTTAATGTTTTCTGCTTACAAATATTTCAGATTCATCTGAACCTCCAAAAGTTGACACTTCCAAGCTGCAGAGTGAAGTGGATGATTTTGTTGAACCGAAAAGAGGTTTGGACAGCTACTGTTTCTCAGAAGCTTTTAAGAAAACTGTTCTGCTACAGGTATAAATCAAATTTATTGAATTCCACACATGCATATCACAAATTTTACAAATTTATAGCACAGCCACACTTGGTTCAGTGACATACTTTACTGTAAAAATTGACAATTGAAACTTGTCAAGTACTGTGTGCCGTGATCGCTGGTCTGCATAGACGCTTCAGGGCTGATCCGAGTTATGACAATGGGCCTGGCGTACTGTGATTTATATATGAGTGTGCCGTGATCGCTGGTCTGCATAGACGCTTCAGGGCTGATCCCAGTTATGAATTTATGTTCATCTTAATTGTCAAGTACTGTTAAGATTATTTTCTTTCACCAAACATGTTTTTTTGAGTATTTTAAATAGTTTATATTTATGGAACTTTTTTGTGACATGTTCTAATTTGGCCAAAAATAAATACATTTATACTGGGATCAGCCATGAGGCAACGATCTAGACCAGTGATCATGGTGCACTTATTTATAAATGATAGTATGCCAGGCCCATTAAAGGCGTCATACCAAATCACCCAATTTCTCAAACATTCCCATAGATTTTTCTAGCCTGTGCCTTGCTGTATGGAAATATTTGTCACAACGCTTTTGATGGGCCTGGCATATAATGTTCTAATTAAGGTTTATACTTTCTGTGTTTGTATATTACTTTGCTTTTGACATAAATCACTTGTCATTTCCAAAATAACATTTTAATTGATACAGGTTTTGGAGGAAGCTCGACAGACGTATCCATGCATGGACACATATTACCACAAGCGCGACAATTCAATGTTGGTTGTTTTCCACAACCCAATGACTGAAGATCTAAGGGGAACAATTCAATGGGAAGCAAGTTTGCATTCTGATGTTGGATTTAGGTTTGTATTCACTATATCTTGCCTTGTACAGTAAACCCCGGGTAATCTGGGCCCTTTTGACCAAAAATTTTGCTTGGTTAAGGCGAAGACCCGGATTAACCGATGTCGATTCGTTTTAAGCCTTACCCCATTACAAATCATTTGTACCTTGAGTTTTGTTTAAATTAGGCAAAGATCTGGATTAAACGAATCCAGTTTAATTGAAGTTTACTGTTCTAACAGCATTTTATGCTGTTTTTACCATATTACAGTTTGTGTATCAAATGTATGAGCGGTAAATTTGATTTTAGTATTAGTGTGATGGGTAATATTCTCCAAATTTAAGTTATTCGTTTCAACTTCCGAAAAAGTTACAGTCATGTTTGTGGTGAGATTTCAAGGCCAAGTGCTTAGTGTGCTTACATAAGTTGCACAGCTTTTTCAGCTTGATGAATATTTAAGCACACCTGTGCTGCCAGAATCTGTTTCAACGGACAAACAAACATACTACAACAGATTATAATGTTACGGACTACTATTGATTTGTAAAAACATGAAGCAAATAAATAATAAACTGCAGACAGTAGCCATCCAACGATGCTCCTGTTTGCTGTGAGTAACAGTATAAAAAGCCAAAGTGCCATTGGATGGCTACACTAGCCAATACAGCCCATCTGTTCTCACCAGGTGCACTAACAGTATGCACTGTCTGCAGCTTAGTATAACTTTTAGTTGAACGGTTTATTTTGATGACTAAATGACCTTTTTTGAATTCCCCACCAAATTCACATAACAAAGTTCTTGAAATGCTTCTTCATGCACTGTGTTAGAAATTACCTGGAACATGTCGCTGGGCCGATTGAAAGTTGGACCAAGGTTGAAGAGGACAAATATCAAGCTGACCTTGTTGCCATGGAGATGGAAAGAGCAAAGCAAGTTGCAGATGCACTTGCAGCTGGGGAAAGCACTCCCCCACCTACAGCTAAAAGGCCAAGGTCGAAAAGTCCAAAGAAAGGAAGTATGTAGTTCAAAAATCAGCTTTGTTTTTATTTTTATCAGTAAAAAGCTTTTTGCATCACACAATAGAGATTTTTTTTGTTTCTATGTGGATGTGATGTCACAAGCTTTTTTCTGTTAACACATGTTCATCTCGGAAGTTTTTCAATGCAATTTGTCATAGTTTAGCCTTTAAGTCATGCTTAATATGGACAAAATCTGGTAAAAACAGTATAATTTTAGGGGAAAATGAACATTACATTGAATACAGTGTGAAGTAATAGCTTTATTATAAATTTTTAACATAAGAGACATGTTCAGCTAACAAAATACTACTTATTTTCCTATGGTGCTAAAATGTGCAAAAGAACTATGATAAAAATTTAGCTTTTTGCACATTAATATACTGATCATAGAATGCTTTGACCATAGTTTTAAATATATTGAGTGTTAATTTTCATCTTATTCAAATAGGGCAAAGCATAGTTTCTTCATTTATATATTGTTTGTTGGTTCAAGGTCGTCGTGGCAGTGCATCAAGGTCATCAAGCAAGATTGGGGCCAGCGAAGAAAGTCAGCAGTTCAGTTCTCCGTTCATTCATGCCGGAAGTTTAAAAGCTGAAACTGAGTTGCAGAATAAGCTGAAGGAAGAAGAGGAAAGACAGAAACGAGAGAAAGAGTCAAAACAATCGCAGAGAAAGAAATCTGTTGATCGCGGAAAACAAGCTAAGTCTGCTGCAAGCAAAACTTCACAAGATGGAAAACGACCTGGTGGGTAACATTAAATATTTCTACTAGTTTTAAGATTTTTTGGTGGAGCCGGTTCTACATTATCTTGTGCAACAATAAGAGATGAATACATTCATACTGGGATCAGCCCTGAAGCAGTGACCACGGTATACTTATCCATAAACCATAGTGCACCAGGCTTATTCAAGCAGTGTACTGCAGTAAGCTGGTCTCCTAAGCATTCCTTTAAGGCAAGCAACAGACTAGAAAAATCTAGCATGCTGTGGGATTCGAACCCACGACAAGAGTCTTTCCAGATTCACGTTCTACCAACTGAGCTACACAGGCTCAGCAATGAACCTGCCAAAAGTTAAAAGTTAAATCACAAGCACCATTGCCTGCCTCGTATGCTGCACATGTCAGCTTCGTAGCAGGGGATCGCCAGATTGACCAGTATCAGTTAAGATGAACATAAATTCATAACTGGGATCAGCCCTGAAGCAGCTATGCAGACCAGCGATCACGGCACACTCATATATAAATCACAGTACACCAGACCCATTGAAGGCGCCATACTGGATCAGCCAGTCACCAAGCATTCACCACTATATGGCGTAGCCCAGTTGGTAGAGCGCGAGTCCCAGAAAGACTCTGTTGTGGGTTCGAATTCCACCGCAGGCTAGATTTTTCTAGTCTACACCTTGCCATATGGTGGTGAATGCTTGGTGACCGGCTGATCCGGTATGGCACCTTCAATGGGCCTGGCATACTGTGATTTGAAGGGAGGAATTAGATTTGAATATCGACTATAAGGGTGCACAGGACTAAAAAGGTTGGGAACCACTGATTTTGTGGAATTAAAGAAGATAGAATAAGATGAATACATTCATACTAGGAAATCTTTCCGTAGTTCATGCTCTACCAACTGAGCTACACAGGCTTAATGGTGAACCCGTCGAAAGTTGAATCACAAGCACCATCGCCTGACTCACATGCAGCACATATTGGAGATAATTGCTTCACTGATAAATTTAATACTTATTTTTTGCTATTCTTTCCTGCTACTTAAGTCATAAGTTGAGCTTTGTCATTCACCAAATGGACTCAAGAAAAGTGTAGATCTTGGTGATTGCTGTTTTAGGACAAGTGAAGTGTTTTTGTTTGTGTAGGTATCATCTTGCCTTGTCTGTGTAAGGTTTGACTTGTTAAATTTATCCTTTTCCAAATATTTTAGAATTTCTTATTCAGTATTTTAACTTTTGCAGGATCAGGGAAACGGCCAAGGTCTGGAAGAAAATCAAAATCAAGGTCGAGATCAAGGTCAAGCAGTAGAGAACGACTTGCAAAACCTGAAGTAACAGAAGAGGCACCCAAGATACCCGAGTTACCATTTACAGGGTACAGAATTGTTTTTTTTTCATGTAGCAGTTTAGATTTTTGCAAATTACACAAAACATTGTTGTGTTTTAACTTTTTGTGAAATGCACCAGAAAACAAATACAGAGTATGTTTAATTTACCTCATGAAGAAACTCAAATGGCATTGCTGCAACCAAGTGGAATCTAAGGGGTTGATGTAGCCAATTACATTTTGTATGTTTGCATGCAGATATGATGTGGGCAACAATCTTATAAACATTCGCGGAAATGCGTCGTTTCTCTACCCATGTGATGGTGGAACAATTAAAAGCGAAAGAATTCAATATGAACAAGGTAGGTAGATGCGGTCCTTAGGATTTTATCAAGTTATTTGTGAATGCACAGTTGTTTTGTAACTGTTGCATAACTGACACCACATATTCATCGTATTGCCTTACTTTGTTCAACAGTCAAAAGTTGTGCAAGCTTTTCACATATTGTTTTCATGTGTATTTTTTTCCTTTCCCCGGTCCAACGCTGGTTTGTTCCAACCATTTGGTCACGAAAGAGTGCTTTAAACTTTTTTAAATTTTCACACATGTTAGTCTTTTATCCAAAGTTGATCTTAATTTTGACCCCTCATGACCCCGTGGGTTACCCACAGGCTCCCAAAAAAATTTTAAATAGGCAATTATTCTTTCACTTTATTTTGTCATGTTTCTTACAGCTTTTGTATCTATTTTACTGTCTACTTTATTTTCTCAATGTACAGGTTATCATTTATGTGTTTTTTGTATCTAAATTCTAGATAATTTTTTATATGCAGGTCAGGTATCAGTGAAGACATCTATGTACAAAGATGGACACGTCTTAGTTCTTCACATCATAGACCCCAAGGATTTGTCAGAAGAATCAGAGATGGATGAACTACTGAAGGAGCCTTCTCAGGAGAAACCGGAGGAACAGGTTGAAAAGGCAGAAACAGAAGCTCCAGAAAAAGGTACAATTGTTACATGAAGGTTTCAGCTTGAATTTTGGACCCATGCATTTCAAGTATTGGTTTCAGGAAGTTTTTGGAGTAAAAGTTGTTTGAAGTGAAGTTTACCTACTTTACTAATAGTGGCTGGTCATTTTCTGTAATGAAAAG
Source organism: Phallusia mammillata (assembly GCF_965637545.1). Classification (NCBI taxonomy): domain Eukaryota; kingdom Metazoa; phylum Chordata; class Ascidiacea; order Phlebobranchia; family Ascidiidae; genus Phallusia; species Phallusia mammillata. The sequence goes on from NC_137253.1 coordinate 7,585,614, forward strand.
TGCAAACTTTGTACTATGTGTTTTTTATTGCAAAATTGTACAAATAAAGTTTGTAACTGAAAAAATGTAGCATTCATAATATGTCACTAAGATTTGTTGGCTGAAAACTTAACATGACAAAAAACGCTTTGACTTAATAAATCAATTTTATTTGTATCATTGTTTTGCTATTTTTTATATTTGTAGAATTTTTACGTTACCACAACTCTTTGTTTAGCACCAGATTCTAACCGACCAACCAGTGCAGAGTTGCTGCAAGGCAAGAAGGAAAGTGACCATGTCGAAGGTCAAAGTTTGTTTGGTTCATGGTCAGCCACGCTGTGTGATGGGATGAACTTATCGCTCAGTGGATATGGACCTGACGGAGTCTGCAAAGCTGCAAGTATGTGTCCTTGTCTATTTTGTTTTTATCCTTAGTGAGCGGGCAATAGACAATGTGGCATGCTGACAATGAGTCTCCTGTCAGGTGCATGCATTTTTTAGTGCAATGAATTGAAACATTTTTTGTTGCTTTTCTTGAGTTGCTGACTTTAATTTAGTTTAACTCTTTGGCTTTCTCATGTCAGGAGCAAGTTTTTTGCTCATGGAAACACAAGTGACTGAGGATTATAACCCACAACCTTGTGAACATGAGGTCGGTTATGCTAACCATTAATCTATCTTGGTGGACCATGGTAAAGAAATGTTGCACATTTCTGCCAGAACTAACCTACAGAATAACTTTTTCAGACAGTCATTTAATGCAAAACAACTTAAATGCCATCAGTTAAAATCATCAAGTCTTAACAAGTTCAATTGTTCAAACCATTTAATACATTTTGCTAGGTTTTAAGTGAAATAATATGACAAAATATGTAGCAAATTAATTTGTTAGTAGGGGAAATGATAGAGAAATTATTGTGTACTTGACTAGCACAATTTTTGGTTTTGTTTACATGATTTTTTTTACGCAATAAACAAACTGGGCTTAAACTTATTCTAGGTTGTTGTTTTGAAGTTTACTAATACAATGTAAGTTGGTTTTCTAATGCACATACATCACCCAAATTATGTATCTGTTCGCCAACAATAGAATACTTCGTTTCTGCAGCTCGAGCTAACACAAAGCTCATGAAACTGCTTGGGGAAATCCCTCCAGCAAGCACCCCCACCCCAGTCCCCCCAGGTATGGAAACCCCAAAGAAAGGTGGTAAGCGGTCACCCAGGTCTAAGTCCCCTAGAGGCAAAAGCCCCAAGGGAGGAAAGAAGAAGAGTGATGCTGCTGAAAAGGAGGCAGAAGCTCAGAAACTAGAGGAACAAAGAGCACAGGTGTGTAATTTTTATCAGTGATTGTTAACCTGGGTTTATTTAAACCACAATGGTTTGTCAAAGATTAAATGGAAGTGGTAGATCTTTAAATTTATAATATGCCTCTTTTACTTCACATTTTGACTGTGCAAACAGAAGGTCCATATTAAACCTCTTGCCAGCAGTTTTTTTGCTACTCTGTTTATGCTTAACTGTTTATCCTGGATTCCTTAGCGCTGCTTGTTGTTTTTTGATACTGATAATGCCCTTTATGTGAAATATTTATATAAATCTTAAATAATGGTGCATGCCTTCAGACTCAAACAGTGTTTTGTCTGTTGTTATATGGGAATGTTGTCTCCATCTCTTGTACTGAGTCTTTGGTGACTTGTAATAATATAAAATACTACACACAGTAGAAAATTGTCTGAAAGAAGAAATATGAATGGGTAGGCATAGGCGACTCAATGTAGGGTACACCACTCTGGACTTTTTGCAGAATTAGGTAGACAGTATGGCCCTTCCCTTCTTATATATACTGGATTTTTTGGCAAATGGCTACATCCCCAAATATCCAAAAAAATAAAATCTAGGCTCTATAACTGTGCAGAACACAACTTGTATTTTTTTAGGAAGAGCTTGAAAGAAAGTTACAGGAAGCTGAAGAGGCAGCAGAGGCTATGAGAAAGAGACAACGAATGCCGTCATTCCAACAACTTTATATTTCATGCCCTGATGGGTTGAATGTGAGATATGAGCTTGACCCAACTTCAGCAGGTAAACTCTTCAGCATTTTAACTAGGGATGGGCCAAAACTACAGGTGTTCTGTTTGGCCAAGCACTGAGCATCTCACTATGGCTTGGTTTATGCGATTGATCGGCAGAGCACCAAGCATTGAAAATGGTGATACTCAGTATCAAGTACTTGGGTTTTAGCTCAGTTAGGCCCGTTCCTAATTTTACATTTCATTACACTTTTTTCAGGGCACTTTTTAACTTTGAAGAACATGGCATTTTTAAACATTTTTTTGGAAACCAAACTGGTACACTGTCATTGAAGGATAAAAGGGCTAAAATGGTATTCTTTTTTCATTCAACTAAACTGCTTGAATTGTGATTTAACACATTGAAATGACAATTTGATTTCTCTTGATTTGGTCATGTTTATTGAGACAGCGTTTATTGCAAACCCGAATAAAAATCTGTTCTTACAAGTCACACAAAAATGCTCCAAATTGAAAAACATGTAAATTTCACTTCAAAATTTAAAAAACACTATTCACTGTAATTTCAGAAACAAAACAAACTGAAACATAATGCTTAAAAACAAACACACTGTCACAAGCAAAGCATTTAACCAATTCACATTTCCCTTACTATTATCACCATTGTCTTTTACTTGACTTTGCTTTACAAATACATCAGTGCAGTCAATTGTCTTCAAAACATCAACAGCATCTTTTCCAACATGTATCTCGGGAGATGAGCACATCATTGTGTCAAGCAGAACATTCCTTTCATTTTCTAGTTCTTCAATGTGGCCTAGTGTGCTACAGAGGGCTGAACTGTCACATGACCAACGATTTTGCGCCAAAAATATGTGTGCCAGACTTGGGAGTTTATTAATGAAGCTTCCATCTATGGTTTTAAGATGGTTGCTGCTTAAGTCCAGTGTTCGAAGCTGAGGAAAGTTGTTAAATGTGGAGGCATCTATGTGGTGAATCTGGTTTTCTTGCAAGTAGAGCAGTTTCAAAGTCTTGTGTACATGCTTGAATGTGTGGTGGTGAAGTCTTTTCAACTGTCAAAAAAAAATGTTTAGCTAGCTTTCAGGTAGTTTCAGCTTGTTTATATTTCATCAGTACAACTTTATTGGAAACATAACAAGTTTGTTTTGCAAAATTTAAACAAATCATTCTTAACAGAAATTGTAAAAGAAATGGGCACAGTGGAGTATGCCTGATGGTATAGCTATCATTTGTACTTAATTTTCAAAATCAATGACTCTGCACAAAAAACTGTCAAAGATATGTCGTTTTTTTGAACAAGGTGGCTGCTTACTAATTCAAACTATAAATATAAATTCTTACCTCATTGTTATCCAGATAAACTCGTTTCACTGCTTTAAGTCCTCGAAAAGTTTCAGCATTAATGCTTTGGATTTTGTTTGAACTAAGAAACAATGAATGCAGATGGATCAATCCTTCAAATGCACCATCTTCTATTATTTGAATTTTGTTGGCTGAAAGTTGAAGGGCAGTTGCTTCTTTGCTGAAAATAAACCCACAATTTTCACACAAATATATTTGAATTTTTTGATGAAATATTTAATTTTGTTTTTTTACTAATTTATCTTACACAATATTTTTCTGATGTCAAATGACATTTTTTTAGTCAATTAGTATGTAACTATGCAAAAATATTGGTTTTATTTGATTTCATAAATTGGGTAAAGTTTTAAACCTATTTAAATGTCAAATTTGCTCAGTGCATAGATGCATAACTTATTGTAATTTTCAAGTTAAGGCAAAAAATTAAAATCAAAGTGTGAAATTTGTTAGAAATGTACAAGAAACGAAACACTTACAAATAAGGAAGTCGAAACTGATGTTTCTTCAGTGTGGTAATTTTGTTGTAAGCAAAATCAAGATACTTGAAGCTCTCATGGGTTGGATATTTGCCAATAGTTGTCAAACTTTTGTTGAAGCATCTTAACTACAATTTCATTAAATAACAAAAATCCATTACAAACCGAAGTTGCATACAATTTCAAAACTTTATCATTGCAAAATATTACAGTTTGTATTGTATTTAGTGAAATTAAATAATGTACAAGTTAATTTAACACATTATTTGTGTGTTAAATGTGTTAAATTTAGTTATAAATTATGTTATAAAGACACAGCTTGTTGAATTGAGCTATCAAAAAATATTTGTTTAAATTTACATGTCTGTCTTTTGTTTAAATTGACATTCTCATAAGTTAAGCACACATTACACTTACATCATGTCGGTAACATTGGCAAGGACAAGAAAGTGCTTCACAATGAAATGAACAATCCCCAAAACAGCATTGAACCAAGACACACAGCAAAAAGATCCTAAACATTACATTTATCCCCATATTTGCTTCAGACATCTTTATTCTGTCTTTAACATATCCTCACTAACTAAACCCCATCATTCAAACCTAAAACTTCCAGCGACATTCTTTTTGCTTGTAATACAAGCCCTTCCACCCATCGGTGACTCACTTGAAGCTTTTTTGTTGTTACTCGCCCTTTCTTGAGGGAGAAAGTTTGTTTTGCTTGTCCAGCTGCTTGTGTAAACACTTGTCGGGTATCAAGGGGCTTCAGCGTGGTAAATGGGGTCTTGGACACAAGTCCGGCCCGTTTGACCAACCATTGTTGTCATCACAACAGGAGACAATTACTTGATACTCAAACTACTTAAAAGCAACAACTTTCGGTTGGCCTGTGATGAATATTGTCAATATATTTTTGGCTTAAAATTTTTAGATTTAAGGAAAAAAGATTTCTTCACAAATGAATTTCTTGCTTTAAATTTTGTTTCCAAAATATCATCAAAGTTATTCTATATTTTCACACAATCGCTTTTGGGAATTTTTACTAAAGCGGGTTTGAAGACCTTCAAACTATGCACTTTGTTGCAAAACAAAAGTGTTTTACTCTGGTGTGGCAAGCAGATTTGTCAAGTACATTTACATTGTCAACAACAACTTGTATTACATGCTGGTCTGACATCTCAAGTGGTTGGTAAGTAACTCTCAAAAGAGTCTGTCATTTCAAGGCACTTGTTTAAGTGGTGTTGTGTCAACAAACGAAAGTAGATGACAACAATTTATTAGCAGCAATCACAACAAGGTCGGTTGAACAGGTGGGATTTGAAACTAAGATATCTGTGTGGGTTGGAAAGTGATTTTTGTCAATGAATTTGATTTTTCCCCCAGCACTGGTGACAAGTTATGCCAAACCACAACTCTCCAGCTCATTCCTCCAAAGTTTATTCTTTTTTCTTAGGACTTGATTTTTATAATGCGTTCGACCTTTAAAGGTGTCTGAGACTTTGCGTTAGCATAACTGCCAATGATCTTGTTTGTTTGTTTGCTTTTTTTATTTTCACTGGGTGGGCATCGCCTGAATGTGTTATGCTCACATTGAATCCATGGTCAAGGCTGTTTATTAGTAGTCTGTTGATCGATTTTTTTTTTGATTTTTTTACTTAGAAAATTGGGACCAATCGGGAAGCATTGGGTTGCAGTATTGTGGCTCAAGTTTCTTGCTCAAAGAAACACAAGTAACCAATGTAGGATTAGAACCTGCAACCTTGTGAAAATAAGGCAGTTGCGAAACCAGTCGGCCATCTTGGCCACAATTGTTGACCATATGAAGCAATTGTAAGAGGAAAAAAGTTTTAGGTAATAAACTGGTTGTAAACTAATGAAAAATGTTTTGCAGACCTATGGTTAAGAAAACCAACTCTAAGTTGGGTGTTAAAATATTTCATTTAGTTTGCTAATTAAAAAACTCTGCACAAATCAGAAAAATTACAAAACAAGACATATTTTATGGTAGTTTTTCTTTTTGAATACAGTTTTGGTGCAGTGAATTAAAAAAATATCAATCTACTTTGTTTAGAACAGAGAATTAAAATGATTAAAATTCCACGAGGTAATAAAGGATAATGATTTTGTATTATTCTTGCATTTAAACCCAAAATCTTAAAGCAAATAGATATTATAATAATAGCCAAATCCACCATAGCCAAAAATGTTATTTGAATATTTCAAAATCAACATGACAAAAAAAAACAATAGCAAAATCAAAAACAATTTACACAGTGTAAGTTGCATAAGCTTGTCTTCGTACAGCTTGTTGTCTTTCTCTGGTGTTCACAACATTTTCCAGAAGCCTCAAGAGCCTGTTTTGCTTCCTCTGCTGATTGCCAGTTCGAGTAGCAGACTTTTGTTTAGTGCAAGGCTTCCTTGTGGCAGATTTACAGGGTGATAAAAACAGTTTCTCTTGGTTCCTCGATATGGTTCGAATTTGCGGCACTGGTTTAGGCACATTGGGTTTTGCATATTCTCTTATATTACTCTGTCGGCCATGTTTTGGCCTGTGTCGTGATGATTTCATTTTGTGCGGAGCAACAGCTCTGTGTCTATGATTTCTATGGTTTTGAGTTGTATTTCTATCCCATGCTTGTCTCCTCTGCATTGCTGCAGCCATCAGCTCAGGGTTAATAGTCGATGTGTGTTGTGGCATTGCAGGGCCTGTAGTGATAATACCTCTGGTACATAAGACTCCAAACAATAAGATGCATAATAAGAGAGTCACAACAATTCCCCCTTGTACAGCAGACACCAAACCAGCTATATACTCTTGTCTTGTGACATGGTCTTCTATATTATCATCTTCTTTCTTTGCTTTATTATCATTTTCTTGTACATTTCTTACTGTAGGTTTGTGCTTTGGCCTTGGCTTTTTAGTGACAAGGACTCTTACTCTATTTGTGTGAATAAAGAAGGGTGATTGTTGTTTGTCCCCTGATCCAGGATGTGTGGTAACAACAGATTTAAGATCGGGAACTGTCGTTTTAGACGTTGTTACATATGTTGTGTTGTATTCAGTGGTCACATCAGGCAATGTTGTTGGACTGTCAGTTTCCATGACAGCAAAACTTGTATTGCTTGTGTCTGTTGGTGATTCAGTAGCATTGGTAGCATTTTGTGTCCCATTCTGGATGTAGAAGGTGTGGCGGATGGTGATTTTGCCATAGTAACCAGGTTGTCTGTTTGCTTTGACTTGATTCAAGACATTCTCCAAATTAAGCTTTTCTGGTGACAATTTGTTTGTGTATGGTTTCTGTGGTGTCAGCTCTAAATTCTTGGTCTCTGGTGAAAACAAAAACAAACATACTTATTTTGTGGACGAATGCTTGGTGGTAAACATATAATCACACTTTTTATTAATGCCCAAAGAAATGCATTTAGGTCTAAAAGCACCACCATGATAGATGAGTATATCAATGTGTTTGTTTATGGAAACAAAATGTAAAACCTTTACATGTGAAATCAAACATACCAAAATTTAAATAAGCTATTGCTGCCAGGCATAATGTATAAGCGAGTATTGCTCATCCTGCAGTTTATAACAAATTTGTCTTGCAAGATATGCCATTACCCTGATATAGGACGTCGGAACGTTGATTATTTATAATAAAACTGCTGGATAACCAATACTCGCTTATACCAAAATTTAATTCAATGAGATTTAAGGTAAAAGTATTTAAAAACTTTTTATCTAGTTTTGATTACTTTTTGGTTCGACTGATCGAATCTTCCTTGTACTTGTTTCCGTATCAAGAAAATTACTTTCAAGTTCTTGTAATGACTTTTTTAGTTTGGTATCAATGTTGTGGACAGATTTGGAAAGAACAACTTTAAACAGAACAAAGATCAAAATTCCACAACAAACTTTCTTGTTCATTCCGCCTATCCATTGACATTTGCAATGTTTGCATGTTTTTGTTTTGAACTGAAAAAGTAAAACAATTATGTTTAGTACAACAAACGTTTTGAATATGCCAAGTACAAAAATTAAAAAAATATATAAACCTTTGGAAAAAGCTATTTTAATTTGTAAACTTTTTGCGTAATGAATGCCACTAAAAGTAAAGCATCTGTTTGGTCAAATTTACTACTTAATACTCACTGAAAATTATACTATGACAACCTTGCTTTATCTCTGTTTTAATCCTAATATTAAATCTACATTTTATTACCAAATTTCTACAATTTAGACCTCATTGCCCAGATTATTCTTTTTAACCCTAATAAAAAGACTTAAAAGCCACAAAAAATGAACTACAAACTCTCATGAAATGATTGTCATTTATTTTTTTAAGTTTCCTAAAATATATCCCTAATCGCCTTAGCTATGACTAAATCACACAAAGTTAGTCCAACTTTTCTCTGTGTTTCAAGTTGTGCTTGTATTGAAGTAACCTCAACACACTTTGGTACTCCACAACGGAGTCTTAGCTTTGATTTTAATTTGGAGCTGGAGTTGTTGAACCAATGACTGGCCCTTCAAGAAATCAATACCCTCAAAACAGGTGGTGAAGTGTTGAAAATGCCACCAGCCTCCTTATTTGGGCCCTACAAGAACGCACATTTGAATCTTGAGTATTTGTACCATGTGCTATGTAATTACCCTATTTGTTGTAAGTGTATTTCAAAGTGTTTTTCAACTGTGAACTTTTTCAACTGTGTTTATTAATATTTTTGTGTTTTAGTTGTATAGAATAAAATGAAAAATGTAAAAGCATAGAGCCAATAAATGATAAGCTGCAGACAGTGCACACTGTTTCGACCTATAAGGTCTCAAAATAAAAAATGAAAATAAGTAATGAAGCTAATGATTTACCAAATAAGTTTGTCTAAAATTAATTACAGATCATGTCATCCATTTCAATTGTGTTTGTTAAATCAAATGCCAACAAAACTTTTAGATGGGTTCTACTGAGAAATGTTGAAAGATGGCATCACAATGTTCATATTTCTTGCACTTTTATTAGTTTATTACAATAAAAAACTGTGAACATATTGTGCCTAGTAGCAAAACAGTTTAGTCACAACAATGCTACTTTTAAAACATTGAAACATTTTTGGAGGTTTTGTGCACTAAAGTAATTCTTCCATTTCCTAATTTGAACAGTTTTACATCCGGAGTCATCAAAGGATGAATACAAACTAATGGTGAGGCAGAACTATCCTTACAAAACATTGGGACGACAAAACACCGAACAGGCTCGATCCACACCAGCTATGGATGAAGTTTCAAGGACAATTCTATCAGATGGAACTGTCGTCAAAGTCATGAGAGATGGAAGTACCAAGGTGGGTGACAACTTGTGAAATTTGTCTAGGAATTGTAGCTTATTGTACAACATTGACCTTGTTTTTGTGTCCCTTTGCATCATAATGTCAAATGTTATCAGGTTTGTGAGTAAAGCTAATTGAAACTAAAGTTTTTATAGCAGATAGATTAAAAATGAGTGCAATAATTTTAAATATAGTGTAAATGTTACACAAAGTGCTGTAAAGTGGTGTTGACAAAATTAAGACATCCATACCGGGAGATCAAATAAAAAAATGTTTCTTTATGAGGATTTTGTTAAAAGATTCATCCGTCGGTTAGTTTAAGCGACATAGTTTATTTGGACAAGTTGTCTTTCTTTACGGAGTTCGAACCAGGACACTCCAGGGGACGAATCCCGATCAGGGTTTTTATGTGGGTCAGGTGCACCGGAACATTCGGCCAAGTTCCTGCCCCTATTTCAGTGGTTCTGAAACTTTTTTTTTGCGACGCCTCTGGAAAAGTTTTCAGGACTTGCGACGCACCAGCAAATAAATGTTAATGAGGAAACTTATTATAAAAGTTGTGTTTATTGATACAACAACAAAAAGCCACGAAACGGAACTATTCTGCGACGCCCTTGGAAAATTGAAACGACGCACCAGGGCGTCGCGACGCACAGTTCGAAAACTACTGCTCTATTTGGATAAGTTGTCAGGATGTAAAATATACAAACCGGTCGCCATACGCCATCTAGGGGACGTTGAATGACTCAACAAAAAAGCCAGTAGGGTAGTTTTAATGGACCCATGTATTTGACCACCATCAGTAAACCACGTGATTTCTTTATGTCGCAGGTGTTGTTTTGCAATGGCACAGTTTGTTACAACCCTGGTTTTGGTCCACTGGACCCGAAGATGCCCAACACAGCACACAGTCTTCCATCAGCTGTCAGTCAACAAGCTCCGGGTATTGCTGAAGAACAGCGAACAGCGGCCTCAGCTGGAAGCAAGAAAGGTAAAAGCCCTACACGCGACAAATTATCTTGAGCCCGTTCTAAAATAGTATTTCAAGTAGGATTTAGGGCCACTATCCTGTCCCACAAAATACAACAAAACCTAAAACCTTTTTTGCAATATTATACATTGCCTACTGGGAATGCTTGGAGACCGACTCGATTCGGTAAAACGCCTTCAACGGACCTGGCGCACTATGATTTAAAAATGAGCATATCGTGATCGCTAGTCTGCATGAACGCTTCAGTGTGTATATTCACCTCAGCCTATTTGCATTATACATTACTTTGCATCAGGGTCACGTGGGCGAAAATCGAGCGGGAAAACGAACCCAGAAGCGACGATCACCGAACCCTCGGTTGCCGGGACAACCACTGGTCACATGGCTGGGCTGGAAGTTGAAGCTGGTGCAAAGTAAGTTTTTGTTGCAAGATTTTCAGAATTGAAAGCGGACCTCAACCTAAAATTCTTTTAAAAATAGAGTCCGAATTAAGACTGAAAGTTGAGGAAATTCAAATCAAGCCCGTTTTATTCAATTTAAGCCCGAACCTGACACGAAAAGCCAGACGCGACTTACAACTACTAAGCCTTTCTGTTCTTTATTTAAACGGCTTTTTGTGGACCCCTGGAGAATCTCACACCCCATTTTAGGAAACCTTAATGTGTATGTTGACCGCAAAGGCGCAAAACTAAATTCAGATCCAAATTTTATCATCAAGAGACCTAAATCCCTGGATTTGGAGATCGGGATTTCCCGAGGTAACAGCCCTAATTACATTAGAGTCTAATGATTAGACTAGTGGTTCCCAAACGGGAAGGCATTTTTTAAACTTGGGGGGGGGGGGGAATTTACTTTAATTTTTACATGGGGTTGTTAATAGACACTTTAGCTCTGGGAATATAACATTTAAAGTTGATAAAACACCAAATTTTAAATGAGTTTAGCATCTGCTATCTACTAATCATCTGGGGTCGAATAATATTTTTGAATTGCTACGTGAGGAATTTGCCGATGAAGGTTGGAAGCCGCTGTTATAGACGTTGACACCAACAGTGAAGCTATAATTTTCGATGTCTTATGTTTGTCCTGTTAATTCCAGGTCGGAAATGGAGCAGGAGAAAGCAGCGTCTTGGTTTACGACTTATATCTCCGGCGAATCGACTGTCACTAAACCAAATGGTGTTGTACAGGAACTTGATCCTCTGTTGTGTTACGTGGCCACTGATCCCGTTACTGGAGAGGTCAGTATTACTTGGGGGTATTGCATAGTAGGCATTCCAATGGTGGCAAAATTTGTTTGTGACATAAGAGAACATGAGGTCATTTGTCGGTAACATGACGTTCTTAAAATCTTGTGTGGTTCATTTAAGTTAATTCGTTTAGAATCACTGTTTTGTTGCCACATTAACTGGCTCATTTCTTGCATAAAGCTCGAGAAATTGCACATTACAACTTTTGTTAGCTTTTCGGAAATTATTTACGGAATGAAAAGTGGTAGTGAAATTAGTTTGTGGACACACAAAACGTGGACTTTAACAGAAGTTTGATTATATGACAAAAATATTATAGTGGATTTAGTGACTAAATGCGATTGCAAAGTTTACAGTTTGTTTCAACTTATATACACATTCTTTTAATTTTGCAGATAATGTTTTCGCGTGAAGACAAAGTGATTCGTGTGGACCGACCGGACAGTGGTGGTTCGGTTTGCGATCACATTGACGGAACCAGAATCACAAGGTACTGTCGCGGAAGAGGAAAATCCGAAGGAGAAGAGGAAGAAGACGAACAAGGTACAACAACCAAAAACAATTCCAGGACATATAAAACGGCGGTACTAAATACCGCATGTTACGGTATATGGCTTAGAACACCGCATGATGTGTGAAATGTGAGAATACAAGTCACAACAAGGATAAATTAGACCAGATTCTAGTATTATTTCAATTACAAACCGTCACCCGACACGAATACGGAGAATTATAATTTTTGTAAAAGCATGTTCAAGTCCATCACAATTTCCTACCTTGTGATAACGTTCGGTATACCATGCGGTAACATGTAATTAGTACCACCAATTAAAAATATTTAAATTAAACACGTGTACTTGCAATAGGCCTTTGGTGTAAAAAGATAACTGTTTTACGCGAATATAACGTAACATATTGTCAAACAAAATCATCTGGTATATTTCGAAGACCTTTAAAGCTAAGAGGCACTGTTGTGAAAATACATATCATTTCATGCTAAAAATCCTACAACCATCTGTAGCAAAGAAAAATCAGCCAAAAAAAATGGAAATTTTTCTACTTGGCAGGCACATCGGGACCTGTGTGGTACGTTAAAGTGGAATGTCCCGGTTTTGCAACGGTTACGTTTTGTCATGACAATGATTCGTGCTTGACAAGCTTCGGTAGTGGAACGAGTTTGCTCACAAACATCGACGGAACGTACCAGGTATACTAATCGTTCTATTTGTCGAACAATACATTGTCACAAACTACTCTGAGGGGCTAAGAAATTTAAGAATATATTAGAACATTGTGGTCAAGGACATGAACCACGAATGCTATTGAACCGGTGTTTTTGCAGTTGTCGCACTGGAACGGTGGGCGAATTGACATAAGCAACGAAGGAGCGGTCGTTTACACCCCCAGACCCGACAATGATGTTATAATGGCTGCATTGTCGGCCGCAGAGGTGGGAGGAGCTCAGAAGGAAGGCGAAGAAGAAGACGGAGGATCGTTGTACGGGAACCTACCTCTGCCTGGATCTGAACCCGTATCCCTCGGATCTTATTTGATGCGACATGATGCGGAGATTTGCTGTGAAGCGGTGGACCAAGAAGGCAATGTATTCCAGGTGGGAATGTTATGATCAAAATTTGGAGTCCTTTCTTACCGCAAACGATTTGGATTATTGACAAACTACAATTATTTGCGTACATATTGTAAATGTCAAATATCCAAATTAGGAAAAAAAACTGTACAAAATCCGAACAATTTCTTGAAAAAACAATTTTGTTGATTTGCTTATAAAAGTTTAGCACAAATAAAGGCAACACTAGAGAAGCTTGGGTTACGTTGTGCAAAGCATAGGGGTAAAGTTTGAGTAGGAGTGTAAATGTTTAAGACCAATACAGCACTTAGCAGAGCCCGGAGTTCTTACTACTGACGTTACAAATTTCGGAAATCCATTTTCTTTTATAAATGGTGACCCAAAGTTTTTTAAGTAACCGTTATGTTGGAGACTATTTCAAAGTTAGCCCACCAACTGATCTGCTTACCATAAATCAAAAAGTACGAAATGTTGACTGATTGGAAATTAAACGATCATTTACTTTTAGGTGAAGAAAACTGGCGAAGTGAGTGTGATGAACCCGAGTAACCCCGCGCAAACTCAAAACGAGGACGACAACCAATCAACGAGCTTGAAATCGTCCAGACTTGACCCAATGGACCATCATCCTCCACGGTAGAGTACACCGGAGTTGAAAAATATTTCTTCAGTGGTTCTCAACCATTTTAAGTGTCGGAGCCAATTTCGTGACCGCAAATTGTTTGGAGTTTTCCGAAAATACAACAAGCTAAGGGATAAACTTCTATTAGAATGTCAACCTGTAAGCGCAGATGCAAGTTTGTGTTTAAACGTATTAAATTGGGTTCCAGTCTCAGGTTCTTGCAAGGTTCCGACTTGATGTGAACAAATCCGTTGTTTGGATGTGAAATGCTATAAAGTTAACTTTCGCACTTATGAAAATCAAGCCACCTGTTTAGTGTCTTACCAGCGCTTGTTCGGTAAAGTTTAATACACTATCCCCAAATGCGGAACATATAAGCCTACATGTATTCGTGCAAAATATAAAATTTCGACAATTTTTATTTCAGGGTTTATTGAATATATTAAGTGATTCGTCGTCAGAATTTTAAGATATGCATATTTCACCTTTACAGCACCATTGGTATCTTATTGAAATAAGATCTATGTTTTTCATGGACTTAAATTAGGTAAAACCAATAATAATGTAAAAAAGGGACAAATGAAAGCCGGGGTTACAGCGAAACGTTATGCGTTTCACAACTACATTGCCTTGTATTGGACTGTATTTTTTTTAATTGTGTAGCCTTGCTTTTTCCAAGTGCCTTTTTTTAAACCAGCGATATTTGTGTCAGAATGTTCGTGGTGAACAGCGACGGGTCTGGGACAGAACTGCTGAGGTTGAAGGACGTGCAGGAATACATAGGAGATGCCCACCTTGATCCAACCACCGCTGTTATCAAGGAAGAAGTGCCAGAAGACTCGAAAGTCATAGGTGAGTTCGACCTCATCACGTTGTTCGAACCTTTGCAATTTACATGTCCAAATGCTGAGTTTTAGTCTAAACCTTTGCCTTTCTGTGCAAACCGTAGGCTAAACCACGTAGTATTTAGTGAGCTTGAACCCACGATTACAGCCTATCAATATATGGTGCATTGATCAAGAAATATTTACCGCTGAGAGTTGTATGGCTTTATTTTCCATATATATTACTACTGACAAATCCAATTTACCTCATGTCTAAGGTCTCATGATGTCCATGCAATTAAACGGATTGGTTTGTAGTTTTTTCAAACGTTTTTTTAAATGATTTTTTGGTTGACAGGTATAACTGTAATGCGGCCTCACTATGGAAACAGTGGTGACGCTTGGCTCCTCCATAAAGAAGAGGAGAATATCGTACCACGAAATATCAGGACAAGGGATCTTACACACTTCCCACCAAAGTGAGTTTTACCATTGCTTTCTTAGACAGTTACACACATACACTTTTTCCTCATTTCTAAAAACTACCCTTTTTCTGTGCAGGGAGGTTAAAAAACCGGGCCCTCCGTTTGCAACAACACTTGGCAAAGGTTTAGCGATCGGTTCCGCTCCGCTGCCTTTCGTACCTCCGCCAGCACCTGCTTGTCCAACAGCTTTAGAACTGAGGCAGCTCATACAACGTGAACCGCTGTCCAACGGTAAGAACAACTTTTAACTGGAAGCAAATCATGCTTGAGCAAGCGTAAAATAATATTAACTAAGAGTGAGATATTTGGCTCAATTTAGAACTCTGACACAATCTCTTTTTTTAAATCAGGTTTTTAACTTAGTTTGTTATGTATGTATACAAGATGACTACCACAAATACCGTTTTATTGCATCGTAAGTCTCAAACTTAGGTCTGTAAATACCAGAATTCAATTATTCGTTTTAATTATTCATCCAATGGAAAGTTTTCTGAATTAAAATTCTCAAACACCAACCATTTTTAGCCGTTATCAGTAAAAGCAACAAACATTTGTAATTTTTTCTAAACTTTGCAAATCTAAAAATATGTTTAATGTCTGCGAAGCTAAAAAATGTCTTTTAATGCCCCACTTTAGGACGATTTGAAAAACACCTTCAAAAGTTTTTTAATTTAATTTTTACAAGTTTTTGAGGTGTTTATGGAGACTTAAATATTTTGCTTACTATATAGCTCTTAAATTTAAGTTTTGACTCATAAGGTCTCATCATCGCAGCTGATGACAAGAACTATAAGTCGTATTGGCTACTTTAGCCACCTTACTGCGCTCAGTTTGTTGAGAGTATCAGGTTAAAGAGCTATGTCTTACTCTTGACTTTTCTTTGCAGAAATCCGGCAGCATCTAAAGACAAAGTTGATCGAATTCAGCAAAACCGCATACGAGCATGAGTTACAGAGGAGTGCAGTGCAAGTACAAGATCCAAGAACTGATGAGGAGCAGATGAGAGCTAGTGACCTCCTCAGTCTCGTTCTCGAGTTTGATGACGAGGTGAGTGGATTTTTCTAACTTCCGAAGACATCTGATGATGCCAAAGTATCGTTGTTATAGTAATGGATCGCCATCTTTTGAAACACTGTCTTGGATTCTAGCATACTGATTAGGGATGCGCCGAGCCGAGCCAGAACCCGAGTACTCGGTACCGAGCATCGCTATTTTTGATGCTCGGTGCTCGGCCGAGCACAAACTGACCCGAGCATTATATTTGCATATTCATGCCCTGCTAACATAGGTAACTAGTGTTCGAAAGGGTGTCTATAAACAAAAACAAATGATTTTTCAAATGTATTAGATTGTGGAAAAACGTGTATTTCTGAGGCCTGTAACAACTTAATACACCGCTAGTGACGGAAGAGGCCTTGTAGAGCTAAAAGGTAGAAAGGGGATTTTTTGTGACGTCATAATGCACCGAGCGTGCTCGGCCGAGCACCGAGCATTAACGTGAGATGCTCGGTGCTCGACCAAACAGAACATTTGCAATTTTGGCACATCCCTAATACTGATGCCTACAAACTTAATAATTCTGTACAACATTATAGATTATGGCAACATGTGCCGTCACCAAAGGGTGCCGTTACTGTCTGGTTAATCGCAAGTCGGTTAGTTAGAAACAAACGGTTAATCGGGACGGTTTTGCTAATAGCTAACCGCTGCATATTATTTGTTCTGAAAAAAGTCGGGTTAATGCAATCCACTTAATCAGGAAAACCGGTTAATCGGGACAAAACGCTTGTTAAATTGCAATCCCGATTGGCCAGTTTCGTCTGTATTTCATAACTGTATGAAAACTAATAATTCTAAAGACTGTTACGTCACTAACATGTGACGTCATAATACAATTCTACCTACTTGAATAATTGATGATAAGTCTGTAGTGTAAAGGGCTTTACCCTGTTACTCCCAACAAACTGGAGTGCCGTTGGACGGCTACACTAGCCAATACGGCCGATCTCTCGTCACAAGGTGCACTGATTAGCCCTTACAGCTTGTCTGTAAAGCTTCCATGGAGAAATCCCGTGTTAGAAAAAAAAAAGAAAAAAAAGAGAAATCCCGTTTTGTTGTCAGTTGTAACGAAATTGTGTTTTACATCAGGGGACTCCACGATCGCCGGACGCGGTTCCAGAACCATCAGGAATGAAACGAGTATCTGTGGCGCCCCCTGATGCTGGTGGCCTCAGCAACGAGTTTTCGCTCCTGGTCAAGGTCAAATACGAGGCGGCCGTCGCGCCACCGCCGCCCCCTAAAATCCCCCCGCCAAGGGAGAAACTCACCCAAGCCGACTGGGAGCGAATTAGGTAGGTTGCCATAGAAATTTGCACGTCTTTTTTCTTATCAGGCCGTTTCAAGTGTAGCTTTTTGCTTGTATGAAACCAGGACATTTCCCTTCTGGACCCAACCTCTCAAAATCTGAGTTAAAAATCATACCATCTTCTTAGGCGCGGCATAGAAGAGGAAAAGACAGGGCGTAAAGCTTTGAAGAACCGAGATGTCCCTGAGTATTTCGATAGTGAAGCTGGTAGAGCTTGGCTCCTCAATCAAGCTCCTGACATGAAAGCCGCTTCTCGACAGCTCTCTAGCGACCCCAGGCGGGACGGCACCGAAGCTAAGATGTTTCTCAACCGAGGGGCTTCCCCCCAACAAGGTGAGTTTATAATTTCTTACGAAGTCTATATAAAACACAAGTTGTCCAACCCATTGTTAAGCTATAGAGCATTATAGAGCCATTTTGTGTCCAAATTAATACAGTTGGTATCAGAAAAAACACATATATTGTCTAATCGTTACAGGCTGGGAAACTTTACCGAAAATTTGATTTGCCAAATTGATTGAAATTTTGGGTTCTAACATTTTAGAGCAGTGGTTCTTAACCGGGGTTCGATAGAACCCCGGGGGTTCGGCAACGCCGAATCAGGGGTTCGACGAAGGTATTTTTCTAGTAAAAAGAGTATTACCAGCCTAATAGCCATATGTGTCAGACTTTTGTACGCCTATTGTGTGGCAACAATGCGAACAAAACAGGTACCACAAGCATCACAATATAGATTATGACATCATAAACACTGAAGACTGATCTCCTCGCTGTGCAGCTCAATCTGTGCACCGAGCTAGAAATTAATCTGGGCTTTTTGGGCGCTATTAGATGGTAAATACATGATATAAACCAAGTATTTTAAAACAAAAATAAGCAGGTAAATGACGGCCATTGATGAAATAAGAATCTGCGATTCGGCCGTCCTAGCAAAAAGATTGTGCACCTCTGCACTAAGGTTTTATTTTTGATGTAACAAAGAGCATTGTTCGCGTTGTTCGTAAGCAGAAACACAACGAAATTTTGTTGGCAGAAAACACTTATTACTTCATCTTTCTCATGTTTGTGTACAGATGCCAAAAATACAATGCTTCATTTTGGTAAAAACTAAAAATTGCCGGAATTAAAGCAATCATGAAACAAGTTGCTTATAGTATTATGTCAGAATTTAACAAAATGACAAACAGTAACTGTTGGCACTATACGTTCTAATTATGACCCACCGAACAAAATGGGCTAAAAACCTAGGATGTAACTTTGGGGTTCGACCTAAGGCTGAAGAATATCGTAGGGGTTCGGCCGTTATAAAAAGGTTAAGAACCACTGTTTTAGAGTAAAATGTTAGCTGAATGCAATTATTAAAATTTACAGGAAAAATAAGCGGGCAAAATTACATGAAAAATACCAAATTGGCTTTTAATTTTACGCTTAAATGTCAGAACTTCAAAGGTTCAATCAATTTTAGTTAAAACTCTCCAGATTTAGACAAAATTGCAGACAAATTATGTGTTTTTCTTTAACCTGCTGTATTACTTTGGACACAAAATGGCTCCATGAGGCTCTATCGCGTAACAATGGATTGTACAACTTGTGTTTTATGTAGACTTCGTTCCCACAGACTGCTTTTTTTCAAATTGTTAATTTTCTTGGTTAGATTCTGGGTCAGATTCTTCGCGCCAACGTGGCTCGGGAGCTGGTATCGTGTCCGACACCCCCTCCAAGATGCGCCCCACCAACCCCACTCCCGCACATGCTAGCGGAGGGGGGACTCCCACTAAAGTTAGACCCGAAAACCCCACTCCCATCGCCGCGGCTGCTCAACAGAGAAACGTTCGACCGAGTGAGTAAAAAATATGTATAAATATATATATATATAAATAAAAAATACAGTATTTTTATAGTTGGGTTTCATACCAGTGTTTCCGAAACTATTTTTAAACTTGTTTAACCTGATTATGAAAATAGTTTTAGCAATTGTTTTCCGCAAATTATGGCAAAATGTTTCTATTGGTAGTTATTAATGCGGTGGTTATGGTCAATTACAAGGGGGTCGGGTCTTTTCCTTAATTTCACTTCATTTAGGCCCAGAATTTTGGAAACAGTTTGTTTGGTTTTGATTTTTACCTAAAGTTACTACACATGCTCGCGTACATCAATATTATCACAATTTTTCAACAAGGCAACCCTACCCCGAGCAAAACAGCATCTGATGCTCCATATCTCACTCAACAATATCAGCCTTCACCTATACCTGAAAATCCGACGTCGGCGCAAAAACGTGAAGGTGAGAAGTTTGAAAATAACTGCACTATGTAATGCCATCAGATAAATCTGCCAACAAAAAAACATAAAAACAATCTGTCATCATTGGCGTCATGTTTTCACTTTTACTAGTACCAAAATGGGAAAATTGTTTTTAAATGTTTTTCTTTTTTTTGAGCTTTTTTAATAATGTGAAATTGGGTACAACAAGATGTGTTACAAATAGGAATTGAAAAAAGCACGTAAATTTGTTTCACCCCCAGGAACAACTGCGCTTGAACCTTAAAAACTTCAGATGTTTCAAATTATGTTTCTCAAGAAAAAACATACTTTTTCAAAACATACATTCACTGGTGAGAGAAGCCCTGAAACGTTCAGCCCCTAAAAGGCTTCTTTCGTGGGTTCGAGTCCCATCGTGGGCTAGATTTTTCTAACCTTTGTTTTGCCATATTTGCCATTACTCAAAACAGACTTTATTTAGGACAACGCCTTTGATAGGCCCATCATACTATAATTTACTTTTAAAGATAGTAAATCTTCCTTATTAATAAAATCTCCTTGTAAGGACCGCAACGATTCAGGGCCATTACTTCAAGACTGCAATACGCGATTGATTTAGTGTTTTACCTTTCAAATTTCCTGCAGTCATGAGAATTTAGTACTTATGACCCCATGGTGGAATTCCAACACCAAGTAAGCCTGCATAAACAACTACAAAAAAGGGATATACTTAGCAGCAAAAATACAGCCACTGATTTAGTGTTTTTTACTTTAAAATTTCCTTACTTTTTAAGGTTCATCAATTTTGAATGTCTCTATTTTTTCCCTGATATCTTCGCAACAATCAAACCAATATGTTTTTCCCCTTCAGCTGCACACTTTACGCCACCTCAGCAGAGCTCAGAGTCGAGCGACAACAGTCGTCAAAACAACGTGTTGCCATTGGAAACAGAGCCGTCCGACCTGGTCTTGACCCGCAGTCTTATGTACGACGCATCTGGCCAACCACGCCGGGACAGGGTTAGACTTCCCACCTCAATTATGAGCGACAAACCCGGCGCCTTGCCCAATAAGAAGGTAGAGATTGTATTCCGTTAAGTTGATTTCGGTTGGTAAATGAACAGATTGGTACTAAATGCCGTATGGTACCACAAGGTATGCCGTATCTGAAAATATAAGCCCCAATTGGGTTATAGACAGTTGTGGGATTCAAGTATTTTGTCATCCAGTTCTGGTTGAAGTGAGGCTTTGTAATTGAAATAACACTAATATCTGGTCTCAGATATCCTTGCAGTACTTTAGTTTCACCCAGCCAAAAACAACTAAATAAGTACGTGCAAGAACGTAGCACCGCAATTGTGCATTAAGGTTGACTCATTGCAGCTATCGGAACTATCAGAAGTTTCGTGACAAACCTCAATAGCAAGTACGCGTACCACAATGAAGGGAAACAGGACAAGATAAGAAGGCAACGTTGACTTTGTGTTACATACGACGCATCTTTCTACGTTGACATGTCTATGGCTTCATACCATATCTCATTTTTGTTGTAGATTTCGAAACTATTTGAGTTTTGTATTGTATTTTGCAGTTTATGGAGGTGGAGGACCCAGTTCGGAGGAAAGTGAACACTTCATCTGTCGCTGGTGGATTGTCGCTAGGCAACACCAAAGTTGCGGATCGTGGCTTCCAACTTTTGCCACCAGAGGTCAATAACAAGCTATCTTAGATTTTCAAATCCGTTTCTGTTTGAAGCACACTCAACGACCTAAAACTGGATAATCTTAGTTTCTATAATTATACTGATTATAATCAGTGTTGAAACAAATAGTCTCTAAAAGCAAGCATTTCAGGTTGTGTTCGGTGTATTGCGGGAAGGAAGCACTTACAGCTATTCGGTGAAACTGAAGAACACTGGCATTGACCTTTGTCGCTTCAAGGTCAAGCAACCGCCTCCCGGTACTGGGATCCGAGTTCAGTACACCCCTGGCCCGGTACGTCCCGTCTATAGACATAAGTCGAATCTCAATGTCTTATGTATGATTTGAGATAAACATACCTTCACAACTGGAATCAGCTCTGAAGCTTCAATGCCGACCAGCGATCACGTCACACTTGCATATATCTGCCGTTCACCAAGCATTCCCATGCGGCTTAGCATAGGCTAGAAAAATCTAGCCTGCGGTGGGGTTCGAACTTTGTACAGGAGTCTTTCCGGTATTCGCGTTCTACCAACTGAGCTACACAGGCTCGGTCGAATCACAAGCACCGTTGCCAACCTCCTATGATGCACATGTCAGCTTCGTAGTAGGGAATCGCTATATTAACCAGTAATCTGATGCCTGCAGTGGGACTCGAACCCACGACAGGAGCCATTCCGGTATTCGCGTTTTACCAACTGAGCTACACAGGCTCAGTGGCAACCCCGTCGAAAGTCGAATCACAAGCACCGAAGCTTCCATCGTGGGTTCTAATCACACCGCAGGGTGGATTTTTCAAGTCTTTGTCTTGCCATATGTGGCAATGCTTGGGAGACCAAATTCATTCGATATAACGCTGTATCTATAGTCATGCTTTGTGTTGATTTCTAATGGTTTAAAATTTAAACTGACCAGCAGACACGTATAACTTGCTTTCCATATTTAGGTAGCTGCAGGTATGGAGACTGTGGTAAACCTTGAGATTTACGCCATCGCTGTTGGAGTTGAAGGCGATTCTGGTGTGGGAACGATCAACCATATGTTGGAGATCGTCACCGAAACCGATATTCTCCATCTTCCAGTCACAGCAAATATCCTTTGATGCCTTGATCTTGTCACAGATATACCTAAAGTTTGAGGCACACTTAACTTGCGCAATAACATAACTGTGTAAAGCCTTTATAAACAGGGAGTCGAACCGGAACTGAACCCGAACCCGCGAACCCGTTTGAGCGGTTAATTTCATTAAACCCGAACCGAACCCGAACCGCCAATTACGATTTTCTAAAAACCCGAACCGGAGTTGAACCCCATATTTTGTTTGGCGTTGGACCGGAACCGGAACCGAACCAGTAAAAAATGCAGTCTGTTTTGTATTTTGTGATTTTTTTCAAAACAGCGCACTGAAGAATACACGACATAACACTTATAGGGCATGTCAAAAATAACAGTGCACGGGCAAAATTCTTTTGAGTGTGACAAGGCCAGGTAGATGATGGGTAGAATTAAATTTAAACGAATAAAAATGTGAACCGGTTTAAAAACCGCAAACCGGTTCGGATATGCATTTTTAAAAACCGGAACCGAACCCGAACCCTTAAAAACAAAACCAAGTAAACCTGAACCCATATGACAAGCGGTTCGACTCCCTGTTTATAACACACTTGGTATCCATTTCTGGCCCAGAATGGCTTTGTTTATGGCGTATGTAGGCTATTGCTGCCAGGCATGATATCAAATTTATAGAGCTCTTCTGGCAAATGTATTTTGATCCCGACGTTTCGACGTCCCTTTTTTACCCTGGTGAAGGCGACCTGCATAGGATGTCGAAACGTCGGAATAAAAATACTTGCCAGAAGAGCTCTATAAACTTGTTTGTTACGTATTAGTCCTGAATGCATTATGCTCACAATGAGTCTGCCGTTAAGCTGTCTGTTTTATTGCAAGTCCATTAAATCATTTTTATTTGATTTTTTGGAATTAGGCAGCTGGCGACTCCAATTTAGTTCATCGGGAACCACTGGGTTGGAGCTATGCCGCTAAGATAAGATTAGAACGCACAACCGTGTGAACATAAGGCTAACCACTCTACCATCTGGGTGACTTTCAAGTTTCAGTGGAATGCACCAGTTTGCTTCACAAAATAAAAACTGATTTTAAATGCCATGTTTGTTAAGTTAGAAACTGTCCCGGAAAAGTGCGCATGTAATGAAATGTTGAATTGTTTGAGAGTGTACCTGCGGAAGTTGGGCCAAGCTGATGAAAGTCCATTGCATCACATTTGGTTTGATTTTTTGACTTGTTTAAATCAATTTAATTTAACCCATAAGATTCCACCGGTGTAAAGCAATTCCCCTAAAGTTTGAAACTTGAATCCCAACCTTACGAGCACAAGGCGGCTGCGTTAACCACTCGGCCGTCTTGGCCATAGTGCAAAAAGGACAAAAAAGCACTTTGTAACCATTTCCTTGACTTTGATCTTTTGCTTCTCACTTGTCCTGACTGCTTATGACTACGACAACAGGACCGAAGCGATGCCTTCTGGCGGGAAAGCCCCTGGCGTGAAACTGTGTTCGCACAAGCCACCTTCCCGGGAAGGAATTGTTCGACCAATCAAAATGACTGCAAGTTAATTGGTAAATAGGTTGGACACATATAGTGTGCTTTTTTACACTAATTGTTGTGTTGTATTTTTAGGTCCTGTGTTCTCGCAAGTGTTTTTTCCATTACTATGAAGTTTTGAAGTTGCAAAAATGTATTTGAATTTATTTTTTCAATAAAGGTTTTATGGCTGTGTCAAACCAATGTATATTTTATAGTTTATTCTAGCGTTACTCAAACAGGGTACACAGGTACAGATAGATCTAGTTAGGGGTTTTACCATAGCTGTAAAAGTTAGTGTTGTATGATTGCCTATGCAGCACCATTTCGATATTTTTTTTTTCTTCACCTAAATATGTTACTTTATATTTACAAGTTCTTGCATGGCAATGAAATAGCAACATCTGTCCTGTGGTGTATGATAGGTAAGCACTGTTTATACAACTGCTAAAATAGCCCAGGAGATATTTCGGTTACATGTTTATTGACAGTTTCATAAAAACAGTTAGCGAATTAGTGTGTACACCACGTCTGAAGAAAGGGCAAACTACTTTGTTTAAACAGCAATATTTTATCTTTCTTGTTGCAGCACCCATATTTTGTTGCATACTTACAAGCTAATGGACCATAACAAGCTTAAAAGACAAAATAGGATCACCATGCATTGGTTAAAACATGTATCAACACATTTACACCTATTTCTATGGTAAAATCTGGAAAGACTGATATTATGTGGCTAGGTACCACGAATACGAGTATTTTAAACACAAATTATTTGAATCAAAGCTGAAAAAGAAAAAAAACGTTGACAAAAATGTTTTAAAGTAACACAGTTATTTACAGTTCCACTAAGTAGTCTTTAAACTGTATTCTACACTGCTCAACAAAAATGGTTGATTAAGAATGTTGAATATCTTTTTGTAGCTAAACAATATGAAAGGCACAACAAAATACACACACAGAAAACGTTTCATTTTCAGTTATTAAATGCCGTAAAAATTAGTGAGTTTAGGCACATGCTTATTGGAACAAAAGTCAAATACCGTAGGCAGGTTTTTCAGTGCAATGCTGGATGGAATATTGTTGACGCAAACAATTACAAAACAACACTATGTTTCCTTGCAAAGACTGAATATGTGAAACGACATTATGTAACAGCCCTATGGTTGCAATATGAAGGGTTTAACAATATAAGTAGTATTTTTCATACAGTTTCACACTTTGTAAAACCATGAAAATAAACTAACATAGGTTTTTATACACATATCTACCGTAAAATAAAGTCATACACAAAAACATCAACACTACCAGATATTTGCATTATTATTAGACTTGATTAGTCTGTCGGCCATAGTGAGGTAAATGTGAACTCACTGAGGGCCAAGCAGTGTTATTCTTCATTCATGCAATATTTCAGCTAATATCGTGCAAGCACTACTTAGCTCCAGGCATTTGTTTCAAGACCTGTAAAATAAACGCCAGTTAAAAAAGTTGAAGAATAATGTTTTATTAAGCTGCGTTGAATGCTTTTACAATGTTTTAATATTCTTAAACAAAATGTTTGATTTTTTGAGTTATGATATAGAGCAGGAAATAAATTTGTGCTACAGTAAGCACAAGTAAACAAGACTAATAAAATGGCTGACCAGTTATTAAGTAAAGACTTTTTTCAATTTAAAATTAAACAATATTTTTTAACATGTATAACTAAAAGTTGGGCTATTTTTTAAGACAAATTTCTTCTTGATATTTAAAACATTTGATGTGTACTGTTTCACCAATATGCCACTTATATTTGATGATGCTCATTATGCTTGCTTATAGATACCAATGGTGCTGTAAAGGCCAAACGTAAATTCTTAGGAAAGAATGACTTAAATTTTTTGTATGCGCTTGATATTTAAATGGCACAAAAACATAAATTTACGAACTACCCCTATTAACACCTCAAACCCATGTAAATTAAAACAAAAACCTAGCCATGAAAAACATAAATTTAAGTACCCCTCCTATCAACATCCAAACATGTAAAAAAACTGTATTACCTTTGAGATGTCAACCCCAGTAACAGCTTGCACTGCTGGTGGCAGTTCTGCCAATAATTTTGTCACTTCGCTTGTTGTTCTGTCATTGTCGCCTCCCAGCAAAACAATCTCATCCACTCTTGACAGAGGAGCAGATACCTCTGCTGCAATCTAAAATAACAACCCACATGAGAAAAATATGTTTTAGAGATACTCAATCGAAAAAATTAGTTCACTTTTACCTTTTAAACGTAAGTTTTGTATTCAGTTTTTTTTTATTCTTCGGGTAGTAAGGCCCATCTATAAACTATTTTAACAACTAATAAGCTATTATACACAAGAGACAGAATGTTGTAAATTGTTGTGGGTATGCATATCTTTTTCAAATCGTTTAAAACCAGAAACATTTTTATTATGTATTTAAAAACCTTAGCAGTTGGCCGTAATACCTTTTGGAACCCTAATTATTTAAGTAAATACTGGCAAATTTTTTTATTCGAATATTTAGCAAAGGTAAATATTAGCAATGGCATCCAAAACAGTACAATTCTTAAATATTCAAGGTAGGTAAATTGGGTTAAACTTCAAGTAATACAGGTTAATTAATTGTTGCTTTGTGGAGCATACATCCACAAGACTTTTAAAAACTGTTCAGAGAAAAAATACTTCTAAAATGTTACATACCTTGGGCAGTGATTCCAAGACGAGTGACATCAAGGCAGCATCTCCATATTGTTTATATGCTGCTGCTTTTTGTCTCATGCTTTCTGCTTCAGCTTTGCCGATAGCTTCAATAGACGACGCCTCTGCACCGCCCACTTGTTTGATTCTTTCTGCATCGGCACGAGCTGCCTCAACTACTTTTGTTCTGAAGAGAATTTTTAGTTCATTCAAAAGTTAATAGAAGTTAGGAATGCAAGCTGTTGGCCAATAGTTTGACCTCAAAATAGCATAATTTTATACTACAATAGGGTTGCCATATTTTATGATACACAATCCCTGACAAAATTTATCTCGCTTGCATTAACCCAGTTTTTCTCAAACATTTTTGTTATTTTTTCTAAACGGTCCATTTACCATTATTTCGAGGGCTCGCGGTTGGCAAGCCTGAATGTGTATTTCAGAAAAACGAAAGTTCATTGCAGGATTTTAGCTAGTTATGCTAAATTGAGCACAACAATCATCCAAATCTGACATCACAAACAAGATAAAAGAATTACAATTGTGGGCCAACAATTGCATTTTTGTGGGTTGTCATGCAATAAAGCCTATTGTTTAGTAATGGAGACCGTCGATCCTCATTTTCACTATAATTTAAACTAGAAGAGTGGCTTTCTGATATACTTCCATTTTATATATTCTATACGATATTTACCAATTTACTATACACATCAATTGATCTACACATATGATTGTTTTTGTAAACAAAAACTGATGGGTCCCCACACGCGTGTTTGTGCGGATTTACGGTAAACAAATGTTGCGGTGATTTTTAGATTATTGTCATAAAATTACAAAAACTTTAAAAAAACGATACAAATATTTCAATTTAATCTCTAGCTTCGACCCATATATTGTCGTCCAACGTCGGGTTTTAAACAAATTTTCCTACAAAACCTTAATAGTTATATTACAGACACTATAAATTAAACAGCCATTTGCTGCACAGGTATACATAACAAATTGTTTTTTACTTAACTTTGTTTCGCAAAACGACTACCATTGAGCTTTAGTAACCTCTCACTGACCTTTAGTAACCTCTTTTGAAACCTTTTTCAATAGCAAGCAGACTTAGTGTAAAACAATACCGGTTTGCCTAATTTATATTTGAGTATTGATTTGTCAAAAATAATGAAGCTACGTTGTGACGAAAATTCGATCTTAACTGTGTTTGTAATACCTACAAGTTGACCTTTAGTGACCTCTGGTCATGTGGCGGCCAAGCTGACAACGAGAATTTAAAGACTATTTATCACGGCGATAAAAAGAAATTATGTTTATTTTTTCACTTTTATGTTGATCAAAACCGAAGCACTTTTATCGAATTTAAATTGCGTCTTAGGTGTAAAACGTTCGCTGAAAGTGCGAGTGATAACTTATAAAACGACATGGCATTGCTGCACAAAAACAGCTGATTTCTAATCACTGAAAAGACTGTCTCTTAAAACGTCTGTCCGGACGTCAAGCTGAGCACTCCCGCTCTGCACAAAACCGTTTTAATCGTAAACCAGTGAATGACTCCCTTGGGACTTCTGTCTGACTGACAGTGTACACAAACTATGGGCTGTGAAAGTCATTATTTGGCCGATTAAGGCAAATTTTTGAATACTAAACCAGTAACCTACTGCAAACAATTGTTTAAAATTTTAGCACATTAGGGCTTGTATTTCTGGCCTGAAACCAAATAAGATTATTTCAGGATTTAAGGGGTGACGATTATTTCGGGGTTAAAGGGGTAAAAAATGGGTAAATCCAATAAAAAATTAGAAAAGTATTTAGAATACCTTACATTGCACCAACCAACAAAGCATGAAACGTTTTGGGGGCTTGTGGGTGAACCGCTGGGTCATTTGGGGTCAAACTTTAGGAGGATCAGGTTTTAAACAATAGCTAACATCTGTGTCAATTTGAATAAATTTAAAGCACTCATTCTTGACCAAACGCGTTTGACAAACCATCGTTAGACAGAAACGAATATTTTGGGGTTTAGGGGGTAAAAATGGGAAATCCTGTTAAAAGTTAGAAAATTCTTTAGAAAACATCACATTGCACCAACCAACAGAGCACATAACTCCTAGATGATGTACTTTAGTCAGTACAGCCGTTTTAAAAATTTTACGTTTTGGGGGCCTGTGGGTGAACCGCTGGGTCATTGGGGGTCAAACTTCAGGAGGATCAAATTTGGATTAATATGTAACATCTGTGCAAATTTTAATAAATTTGAAGCATTCCTTCTTGACCAAACGCGTTTAACAAACCAGAGTTAGACAGAAAAAAGAATACGGACAAAAACATTATGTGTCCCCTTCACAGAAGGGGATCCATAATTTATTCAGTTGCACAAACTGACGCCAAATATAAATATAGAATTACTTCCACCTTTTTGCGGTCCCCGCAAAATACCCTAAACCTAAAGGGTAGAGCTACTAACACCATAACGCAAATGACAACCAAAGTCGATACGTTATATCTCAAAAAATGCTCACAGTTGGGGCTATTAGGGTCGGGGTAAGGTATTAGCACTTAAAATTCAATAAAACTAACCCAAAAAATTAGTTACTAATGTAAAAATTTTAAAAACTTATTTCCCAACCCAACCCATTTATAGCCGCTAAATACAAAATTCAGCTATTTACGCCCCCTAATCGACTTTGGATGTCATTTGCATTATGGTGTTAGTAGCTCTACCAACCTAAAGGTCCACGGATCCCAGTTTGAGAACCGCTGCGTTAACCATTTTTGAAATCCAAACACTTATATTCCGGAATAAATTTGTAATATTCGGAAGTCACACGGACGGCGACATGAGAAAACGTTAGATACGGTGCTCTGATCCTTGTCAATTACCTTTCTGTGTAGGCTTCCGTTTAGTTAATCTTACTATCCTAAAAAAAAAACAATAAGCACATATATCAGGGGTCTCCAACCTTTCCCGCTCTAAAAACCATTCTGACCAATTTTACACAGAAAAACACTACAACGGGAGCCACAAAGACCTTTTCAAATTTGAAATAAAATGCCACTGAAAAAACGTTTTTATGTCTCACAACATTCGACTTTTCGTTGTTAGTTAGTTCCTTGCATATTAGGTACACAGCAAATGAAATTTCCCACTTTCCCACGTAGCATCGAATGCTGTGTTTTCTTGAAATGCAGATTTTTATTTGTGTATATATAACGCGTATTGTTAGACTGTAACAAACAGGTACTGTTATGCGTGCACACACAATGCAAAACGAAACAGGCATATAAGACGCGGTTGTAGCTAACTACTAGAAACTTTCTTCGTTTGTACATTAATTTCATAGTATATATATATACATTTTTTTTTCTTAAAATTCCTGACTTCTAAGTAGATTTTAACATTTCTCCCTGACGCAGATTTAAACACTAAATTCCCTGACATGTCAGGGAAAATCCTGACGTATGGCAACCCTATACTACAAAGACACTGAAACATAAAAAACAATGCTAAAAAGGGGTGGTACTGAATACTGCATGTTAGAGTACTTAGAATGCCGCATGTTAGACTGCTTAGAATACTGCATGGTGTGAAATGTGATAATACAAGCACCAACAAGGATAAATTTCAGATTCTAGTGTTATTTCAATTGCAAACCTGAATAGCTCTAACTGTCAGTGCTTGCAAAAGTCTGCAAAAATATAATTTTAACAAAAGCACATTCATGTCATTGCCTACTTTGTAATCACATACGGTCCCATGCGGAATTTTGGTACTACCACTAAAAATCATTCATTAGGATAGCCAACCATTTAATCTTTTGATGAAGGTTTGCAGTTAAACATCACATACATACATACATACATAGCACCCTCAAAAGAAAAAAAACATGGTTGTACAAAAATGGGTACAAAAAAGGTACTGTAATGTTGAAAGCCTCATGTCAATATTAATACATTCAACTAAAAGTAACCTATTTATATACCTAACAAGTGTACCAACTTTTCATGTCAATGTGGGCTATTTTATTGCCCATCATTGAACAGAACAAACAAAGTAAAAGCCCTCTTCAGAAATAGCCTAGTTGTTTTTTCAGTGGGCGCTTCAAGGATGTGGGAAAAGTGTGGGTTGATTTCTGGCATATTGCCAACTTGCTTTCACATGGAAAAATGAACTAGGCAGTTCTAACAATCTAGTCATATTACTCACACCATAAGGTAACGCTAAATATCTTTTATCGAGACAGTAATTAAAAAGTGTCAAAACATGTCATGTTATAATTATTTCAAAACTTTAAAATTAAACTGCAAAATACACTAAATCTTGGTTAATCAAGAGCATCTTGGATACTAAAATATTGTATAAAACAATAATCACCTTTTTCCTTCAGCAAGTGTTTTAACTTTGTATGCTTCCGCTTCTGTTGGTCGTCTGACGGTGGCTTCCAGTTCACGATCTTTACGTTCAATTTCTTTTGCTTCCACGTCAATTTGCTTGCGGCGTTGAACAACTTCAATCTCAATTTCTTCTTTCCTAATCTTTTGCTTTTCCTTGGCAGCCTGAAGTTGGTAAGCTAGCTGGGCCTCCGCTTGCTACACAAGATCGTGTAAACATATGTTTGCAGCGTAAAAAATGAAAGTTGCACTGAAGCTTTTTTTCATTTAAACTTATAAGTTAGCTAAAGACAGTGCAGACTGTTTTGACCTATAAGCAGGGTTGCCATAGACATGGACCCAAAGATAAGGGGGCTGAAAAAACAATTTAAAAAAAAATCCTGACATTTATACAAGCCATGAGATATCAAATAAAAAAAATTCTTTACATTTTTATTTGTAATGACTCAAAACTTTTGCGCAAAAACATGTATATTATGCAATGCTGGATGCCTGCGGAAAAGATATAAGTTCTGTAATTGTTAAAAATAAGACAAGATAAGGACTCAAGTCAAAACAAGGACATTTTATAGAACTTAGGACAATCATTTTTTTTACACATTGCCCTTCAAAAAAGGACAAATTTTAGAAATAAGGATGGTATGGCAACCCTGCATATAAGGCTTCCTCAGTGCAGCTGGTGACAAGACATTGACCATAATTAATCAGCCAATACTTAACTACCAGCAAAAGCACAACCTTTTTTTAAAAAAATGGACAAAAAATGCTCAAAGATGTGATATTTCTATTTTCTTACCGAAGTGTTAACTTCCTTTTGGTAAGCAGCTTGCGACATTTTGAACGCTCGTTCAGAATCAGCTATTTTGGTGTCGGAATCGAATTTCACATCCATTAGTGCCCTGTCACAACGAGCTTCCTGCAATAAAAACAAAAACTACTTGCTTATACGGCAGATGGATTGAATTTGTATTGTGTGAACGAAATAGCATCCGCAGCAGTATAATTGTCTGGAGACAGATGCACTGCATTTATATTTGAATTTACCACCATTGTGATGCTCCCATTAAAAAAATGTATATTCAATCGTTTTAATCTAAAATGTCAACCATTTTGCATGAAATATTTTTGGATTTATCGCATTTTTCCCAACTGTTTTACAATTTAGCTTTTGATGTGACCAACATCCACTAAATAATGCTTGAGCTAACGCTTATGGCAAACCAAACCAGCCCATACAAAAGACGGAAAATCCAATTTATCTACATTAATAGTAAAACAAGTAGTGAGTGTTAATTGTAAAAAAATATCCCATATAACTATGCTCTCTACATAGAATTTACAAAAATAGGCCATAGATACAGCCAAAAAAGTCAGGGGTTCAAAAAAAACTTATTGCACATACCACCATGCCAGAATCCCTTTCTGATTCAGCAACACCAATTTTAGCATCTCGTTTAACTTGAGCAGTCTGTGCACGACCAATCGAGCTCAAGTAGTCCACTTTGTCAACAACATCCTTGATCACGAAACTGAGAATTTCGATCCCCATTCTGCCCACATCTGGTGATGCAACCTCCCTGACAAGACTTGCAAAGGTCTCACGATCTTGATAGATCTGCTCCACTGTCAGTGTACCTTTAAAATGTACATTACAATGTTAAAACTTTATGGTAAAAATAATGGCCCAAATAGACGTAAAAAGCGACATGCTCTATTTTTCAAACTATTTGGCTAATGCTCATGCCATCATCTTCAGTGATAATGGTAAAACTGTTTAACAAGATGACATCTTAGATAGGCAAATGACATTTTTTTAATATTATCAACCAACAAGCCCTATCTACTATTTATGTTGTTGTTTTTTGCCCAGAAAAGTCCAGTTAGATGAAATTAGGACACATTATTTTTGTACTTTCGCACATTATTTCCATAGAGACTGCTCTAATGGATCGTTATTGATTAATTTTTAGGGTCTAATGCTTTCAACAGGCCTAACATACTATGAAATCTAAACCTAATAGGGTAGGTAACAGGATTATATATAAATATAGTTGTAAAAGTAAGTTTATAGAATCTTGTTTTCAACTGCTTCATATTTTCGCACCTAAAATTGCACGAAGATGACCTTCCAATGTTTGCAGCAGAATGTCTTCAATTTGTTGGACTGTTTTGCCGAGGAACTGTTCACAAGCTGATGAAAGCAGGTCCTTTTCTGTCATTACTTTTACCTACAAAAGAAATACACAAATTTTGTTGCAATCTTTCAAGGTAGTAATATAACAATTGTATTTCGCAAAGGTAATAGCCGATTTTATAGCTATGTGCAGTGTCAAGTTCATCTTCATTGTTACTTTAGGATCAAATTTTAATACGAACAACTGCTGTCGGAAAGAACCCCCTCACTTCCACCACACAAAACTAGATACCTGGTATTGTAAAGTGTAGCACTTGTGTATTAATTTGCTTACATCTGCCAGTATGTAGCTTTTATAGGCAGTATATATTTGATTTAAAGCTTGGAATGTCCATTAAAATTTTGCTATCTCATTAGCTTTCAGTAAAATAGGAACAATTAGATATGTCAAGTGTTTTCACTATCTAATAACTTTTCACAGTGAACAGGAACGTATACAACACAGTTAAATACTACAAAACTATATTTCTACCCTAAATAATAGAAATACACCAAGTGTTGCCTTTTCAAATAATATTTACTTTGATTGTTTTGTCATTAAACAAATGTGGAATAACCAAAAACAAATGTTACCTGTGCGACTCCGGTTACAGTAAGAGGGACACCCTCTGCAGTTTCCACATTTTCACAAGTTGGGTTCAAAGTCATGACTTCCAATGAGATACTGAAATATACATTGTATTGAATATCATTGCTAAGTAATTAGAAGCAAAGGCAACCATACAGAACAGAAACACTTATCCAAAATAATGTAATGGAAATATTAAACTAAACCTATTATAATATGCACACATATAGATGCACAAAATGGACCAATTAGGATTTTTTTAAACAAATAGCTGAAATTTTGTTGGGACACTTAATTTAGAATGATTACATTTTAACGGTTTAGTCATAAAAATACCATTAGTTTCACACAATAAACAATTGATTTCAGACAAATTTAAGACGGAGTAGGCAGTTGTATCTTTTGACACATATTTAACATAAACAAAGGAACAGAATGTGTTTGTTTATAGCATTTAAGCATTTCTTACTGTTGAACTTCAGTAACGCAGCACCAAGCCCATGCCCAACCTCCAATGACATATTTCTTTCCATCAGCACCACAACATCCACCTAAAAATCACAACTTTTTTTAATTCATGTGTTTGATATATATATGGTACACAGAAAAAAGAAAAGTATTAGATGTATACATGTTTTTTTTACATGTATTTTTGTTGAAATTAAATCATAAAACTAAAAATACTGCAAGTTGAGTGATAAAAAAATGTTGCAATAAATATTGATAATTATGGTAACATTAAAGAGTCTGCAGACAATTTTGTAATAATTTTTATTTTTATTTTTATGACATCAGTGGACATTATTGGGAATATTTTATAGTGAACAAACAATAAATTACCAGAAACAACTAAAGCCTGATTTGGTCCAGTTGTGTGACAATTTCCCATTTTTAGTTCCAAGTCTAACAATCTTCACAGAAGTATATATACTTTATAAAAGTAGACAGAACAAGTTTGCTGCTGTGCAAGCAAAATAAATAAGTTTTAATGTTTTACATACATAACGATTTTGAAGATGTTAAGAGTTGCATTACAATAACAAGCTTACATAATATCCAAAAAAATCCTCAAACCGCCTTAGAACTAAGCAAAACCGTAAAACGTGTAATTGGTAAACAACAAAACACAGCAAACATGTTATTTGATAGCAATAGTATTTGAACAGTTTTAACGATTTTATGACAAGTTGACAAAACAGCAATTATCCTAAAACCTAGGACTGAACTGGCAATACAAACTGACATACAAAATAACGACATTAAACACTTATTAGTTTCGCGAATCACATGCCACAGCGGGCATGACATGACAACCATTTGAGCTGCACGAACCAAAACTTAAACTTTCTGCAAGAGCTGAATCTTCACAACGTTCAGATCGTGGTCTCCAATTCATTTATTAAGATGGGTTTCAGTTCGAGTGAATTTAAAGTGGGTTGTGGCTGGAGCATCGTAAATATCACGTGACGGTTACGCATGATTGTGGAGCGGAATTTTTTTAGATTTTTTCAGACTCTTTTCCATTGAATCATGCTTTTCTTGGTCGGTTACTGAAGTTGTCTGTGAATTGTTTTGATCTTGAAACAGCCCTGGGCCATTCTGACAAAAATAAAACTTGCTGCACATGACAGAAGTGTGGTTTGTTCTTTCTGTAAACTTATTACACGCCTGTTCAATGTAAAATATTTTCCAAACACACGACAAAATCTCTGCCATAACGAGCATTTTAGGCTTGATACTTTTGACAATTGTACATCGTATAATTCTTTTTTTTCATGATTTCGGGAAAGGGCGACAAGACACACGACTAGGACAAGGACCTTGTCCTAATGCGCTTCAGAATGCAAGTATATGTCAAGATACACAAAATTATGCCACGTTCAGAGAAGTGCCATTTGCTTTTGTGTGTGTTTACGTCGGTTACAGACTTGCAGTTTGTACAGCTAAAATGTACACAAGTGCAGTGGCACAAGCAAGACACACTTTCAGACGCGTCGCTTCACTGCACAACCTGCGCTACACAAAACTAAATAGAAAACAGCTGCAAAATATTTTTTATGTTGTCATTTGTCACTATTGTGCTAGCATGATGGAAAGAAATTAAAATTAGCTTACAATAGATTTTTCAGGATAGCGAAAGAGCAAACACGGTCGCTCTGCCATGTCGCAAAACGTTGGCAAATTGTATCGATTTTTGTAGGTGTATATTAAAATGGTGTAAGTATAGTTGAACGTGCAAAACGTTGTTTGGATAATACATTGGTGATGTTTTATCGTAATGTAGCAGCTGTTACGGCTGCTTGCTCGTCGTTTTATGCCTGTTCAAGCTTATCAAAAGAAAACAAGTTGGCAAAAGATGGCTGTTTGAACTGTCAAAAGCCTTGCAAACAACAGCCTGTATTTTCTGGCTTGGCAAACCTACAGCAAGTCACTTTTTGCAAAGCAGTAACTGCTGCAGAAAATAGTAATGAAGCTCCAAATGATGAACTTGTGGAAGCAGATTTGGAAGATAAAAGCCCAAAGAAAACTAGAGTCGGATTTAAGGTATTTTTTTGCAATTACTGTTTTACAGTTTTTCTTTAACATATAAAACTTACTATGAAGTTTTACACGACCTTATCTTCAATTTATTGTGTTTTACAACATATCCATATATGCTTCAAGAAACAAACAAAGAATTGTACTATAACATTATCATTAATAAATTTGCTTTTTTGCAGGATCGTCGGTTTATTGAATATGAGAACAGAATAAGAGCATATTCAACACCAGACAAAATTTTCCGATATTTTGCTACCTATAAAATTGTGTACGAAAATGGTGATAGTGAAACGTATATGACACCAGCGGATTTTCTTCGCTCCATAACTCCTGGTGAAAAACAACCTGAAAAACTGGGCCTTGATCAATTTAAGGTATTAACAGTATTTTTTTGTTTTTTTAACCCTATACCAACAATATTTTTGTTTTTAAGGTCAGAAAATTGTCTGCAAACCAAATTGAAAAAGGTTCTCAACTGCTGAAAGAGATGCAAAAGATGGATTCATTAGAAGAAAAGAGTATTTTTCACGCTTTAGGAGAGTGCGGCTTCATCAGTTTCAGTGATTACATTTTCCTTTTAACTGTAAGTGTCGAACCATTGAGTGTGTGTGTTTTTTGTAGGGAGTGTTTTCTGAATATTGTATTTCACTCACTGTTCCAATGAGTGTTAGGAAATTTACTACATGTCTACAAAAAAACTACTTGTATAGAAGGTCAAAGTTTTGCACAAAAAGATTGCTAGAAAACAATAACTCATCTACTGACTGCATCTAATAGTTCTATGGAAGAGTGTTTTTGTTTTGTTAAATTTGTGGTTCCTAACTTGAGACCTGAGGAGGAATTAAATAAAAATTTTATGTGGTTTGTAATAAGTAGGGTTGGGCATTTGACCGGTCAAATAAAATCCGGTCAAATACTCGTCAAATAGGTCAAATATCGGTCAAATACTATACACACCATCAAAATGCAATTTAAGTTGAAAATAAACCTTAAATGAAAGATATGAGCATTTTAGCTCAAGTACAATGGTTTGTAAAACAAAACAATTATTTTTTGTCCATCAATAAGAATCTTTACAAAATCATACCCATATTGCAAGCATTACTATTTAGCAGTAGTCATTTTTACTGCTACTACAACCACCAAACATCACTTTCACCACCAAGTCAAGCCAACAAGTTTATTAACGAAGTTTAACAGCAAGTAAATGTATC
Organism: Phallusia mammillata; assembly: GCF_965637545.1. Lineage (NCBI taxonomy): Eukaryota > Metazoa > Chordata > Ascidiacea > Phlebobranchia > Ascidiidae > Phallusia > Phallusia mammillata. The sequence goes on from NC_137253.1 coordinate 7,623,109, forward strand.
AGCAAAAATATATATTTTTACTCCTGATCACAACTTTTGTCACTATCTGAATTCTCAAAGTCATCACCAGTATCTGACTCAGGCTCAGGATCCTCTGGAGACAATGGATTTGGTTCTTCGAAATTTCTAAGTAGCCTAAGATTGTGGTATACATCAACCAGTTTGCCAACTGTTGATGTTTTAAGTCTGTTGCGATTTTGTGTGTGTATATTTCCCCAGACAGACCAGTTGCGCTCAGCACAAGCAGAAGAGCTTGCAAGTGAGAGTAGTATTTCAGCTACTTTACTCAAAATACAAGAAGGGGCAAGGCCTTTCCACCATGAGCTAGGTTTGAGGCGGTTTGCTTGAACTGAAGAAATTGCGTTCCACATTATTTTTCTGGCAAATACGCCACTTCTTGCTCTAAAATTTCCAATTTGTGCAATTACTTCATCATTGCATGAGCTTCCTTTGAAATTTGCAATAGAGGTAATAACATCACATGCTTCATCAAACTCCACATCTGTAAGCTCCTGGCCTTGAAATCTGGGGTCAAGTAAGTATGCAGCATTGTGTGTCGGTGTCACTACTTGATTTTTACGGAACAAAATTCTTGCCTTTACATTTTCCTCTTCTAAGCATCTCAATGGACTGGAATGTACAGCTTCATCAATGTGTTTTTGGATATTTAAAAACTCTTGTCTAACATCAGACATTGTAGTTACGTCACTTTCCAGTTTATAAATGGAATCTGCAATTGGCTTAAGTAATTCTAAAAGTTTTGCGTTTTTGGTCCAAAATACATCATTATCCAAAATATTGTTCCTTACATCTTTGGAACATACACTGGATACTTCATCTTCTACAATGGCAGATTGCAGGGCCTTTTTACATGTTTGTACATTTTGAATACAGGTTATCATAGATGCCCAACGTGTGTTACAAATTCTACTGAGTGTGGAAGATATAGAGTGCTGCATTAACTGTTGTTTGAAGATTGCTGCTGGAACTTGCTTGTTTTTGAAAAACCTCACAATTTTATTGACACTTGAAGTATGGGCTGACACTGTTGTGAAATTTTCCAGATCCTGTATAAAAAGTTGCAAAGTGTGTGCAGAACATCCATAGCATTGGATATGTGGAAGCTCTTCCCTTATAATATGCCAATCAGCTTTCATGTTCACTGCATTGTCTGTTACAATAGACATAACCTTTTCAGAACCAATCTCATGTATAATTTTTGAATTGTTCTGCAATATATGTAGCTGTATGGCGATGCTCTGTAGTGTTTTGAAAAGAATAAAAGATAGGGTTGGGTGTTGTAACCATGAAATTAATTATTCCCTCATTCCGCATGTTACTCCAGCCATCTGATACAATTGAGACAAATGCAGCCTCATGCAAAATACCCTGAACCTTTTTCTTTATTTTATCTGCTTCCTCATCTAAAAAATGCCCAGACAGGAGCTTGCGAGATGGTAAACTGTACACAGGTCTTAGCTTTTCAAAAAACTCCTTTACATATGGATTTTCTACAATGTGAAATGGTATGTTACTTGCATACACTGCCCTTGCAAATAATTGGTCTAGATGCAGTTTTAATTGTGGTGTCATACGATCTATAAATCCTTTGATACTACTTTGATATGAAGCTGCAGATTCAGAAGACACTGACATCTTATCACTTTCTTCATCTTCACATAAATTGATACTTATTTCATTGCTGCTAGTACTGGCTATATCTTGTGTAGATCCTGGTTTTGCTGTTTGATGTTGCATAATGGTTTCCTTCACAGTAGTTGGACAGGAACTGCATTGTGACAGTAAATGATTTACCATCCTGTCCACATGGGTGACATACTCTTTAGCACAAAACCGACACTGCGCTTTAACTTTGCTGCCTCTTTTAATTGTGTTGTAAAATTTCCAAATCAAGTTCTTTGGCTTACCCATAACTTTAGCAATTACAAAATTCTGTACAGATAAAAGAATATAAATGCTCAGAATAACCAATAAGTTACAACCATATTTCCCGGTTAACATTTACTCCTAAGCTACTGACAAAAGGTTGCTGCACTGCAAAGCTGAGTTTAAATCAAATCTAAACTGCAAAGCCAATTATTCTATTACCTCCCTTCCATTCCTTTCATGACAAACACAATTCATCCGTTTTGTGATGTCACAGTAAAAGAAATCCAGTGAGTTTACACTGTGTGAAAAAAAGAAAGACAGACTGGGAGACTCAAAAAGTTGAAATGCATGTTATACTAAACTCAACAAAATAAATCTACTTTGCTATTACAAAAACTTAGTTTATACCACAGCACATGTGTTTGCATCAGGTAAACCCTACCATTTTATATTTGAATTCATTAAAAATGTTGCAACCAAGATTATTCAAATTTTAAATCACAAAACAAGCTTGAAAAAATTTACAACATTTGCTTCCAATATGAGTATTTGACCGCTTAAATAAAGTGCGGTCAATTGACCGTATTTGACCGGTCAAATGACAGGCTTGCCAACCCTACTAATAAGACACTTTAATTCTGGAAACACATGAAGTGAAGTTGATGAAAGACGCAATTTTAAATGATCTTTGTATTGTTTAGATTGAACTATTTAGTAATTGGGGAGAAATGAAATTTTTTGAATTGTTAAGGAAGAAATTCTTCAAAAAGTTTGGGAACCACTGTGTTAAATAGAAGGTTTTGGCAATAAACATGTAAAATAATTGTTAAAAATAAAACATACATTGATTGCAAATGTGTATATAATTGTCATTGTGTTAAGAGTGTAAAATTGGTATTGGTGTTGCTGGACATATGACAATCTAACAAACAGGCAAATTAACATTTTAATGTCTACTGCCTTTTTGTTACAGGTTTTATCAACGCCTCAGCGAAACTTTGAAATTGCTTTCCAAATGTTTGATCTCAATGGTGATGGTGAAGTTGACGTAGAGGAATTTCAGCAAGTCACTAACACAGCAAGGTCACAAACATCTATTGGAATGAGGCATAGAGACCACAAAACTACAGGTTACAAATCCACCTTTGTTTATAATAGGCCATTATTAGATTAATGCTATTGTGCCCATTAATTATGGTTTACCTTACAAATAATTGTTATGGGATGTGCTTAATTGTTTTGCACCCTTTTGGAACTCTTTAATGAAGTATATGTATATCATACACCTGGTTGGTGTAACAAATGGTAGATATTTTTGTATAATAGTTTTGTATGATTTATTGCAACATATTGTAGTGAATCAAGCAAATAAGTTTTTGTTGAATAAAAAGACCAATTTAATTTGAGTTTATAGTAATAAAACACATTTTCACAGACGAATTGGTTGTATGACAACGATTGTAGACAAGTTTTTCATGAAAGAAATATATATAGTCAAGTGGGGTAAAAAAAAACAATTTTTTGAAACTTCGTTGCCAAACTTTTATTTTAGGCAACAAAAGGTCAGTTTTTCTTCCCAATAAAGCTGATAGGACTACTTTTATAGTTATGTGACCAGTTTTTGATTTTACTAAAAAACAAAAAAAATATTTGACAAAAACTGTTGTTCTTTTTTAACCCGAAAAAGGTACAAAAAAAAACAATGTCGGGGTAAAAAAAAACAAGTGGACATTAGGACCATTTAAAAAAAAATTAAGTGGCTGTTGGAACTTCAATTCAATTATATGAACTTAATCAACCATCTTGAAGTCAAACATAAGACAGAAATTTCATTAACAACTCTGTTACAATCAATAAGCCAAAAAAACATGAGCCACATAAAATTCTTTTTTTTCGAAATTTTACAAACCAAACTTACAGCAGTTAGTAAACTGTTTGTAAATTATTAAAATGCTTTCAAATTGGTGCTAAGACTTTTCATGGCTTTGTACCTTTATTGCACTGCATTTATTGCCTTTGATTTGGTCTTTTTTGTCATTTACCAGTCTTTTGTTGGTATGCATCTAGGTTTAAATAGAGCTCACCCACTTGCTGACTGGTCATGTAACCTAAAACCTTATTAAAATAAAGTTTAATTTTCTACCCCAAACAGCTTGAATTACCACATAATGATTTGATAACCTCTTTTTCTTACTTTGTAGCATTTTTCTTTAGGCCTGGATCCCAATTTGTACTTTTAGCCATGCAGGTATACTTTTTGGTAAAAATTTCTCCAAAACTGGGCCCCAAAGAAATTTTATACAAGTTTGGTTTAAGTACATGTTTTATAGGCTTTCTTTTTTATTTTCTAAACTTCCAGGTGACAAATGAAAATGTTTGGGAAAAAAAAATTTTGGGGGTGCAAAAAATACATAGTTTTTTATTACCCCATTCCTATAGAACCGTTTGGGGTAAAAACGAACAACAAGATATCTGAAAAAATTTAGAAGCTAGCCAAGTAGAGTCTTTTTTGTTTAATAGGTCATAGTTATGACACAACACAGAACAAAGGTCATTGACACCAAACTTGTAATAAAAAATCTGCAGGAAAGTTTCTAAAGGTTGTTGAAGACTTTTTAGCATACGAATTTTACTACTGTTGTTTCAACCTGCAGAACATTGCCTACAAACAAAATTTGAGAATGGTTTATGGCTTATTTTAATGGTAGAGAATAAATACATCCTATGAAAAAGAAACCATTTAAAAAAAAATTTTGGTTTAGCTGTGAGGGTATTGTTTTTTTTTACCCCAACTTCAGCAAAATTTTTTTTTACCCCATTTGACTATATATATTTTTAGGCAATGTTGTAAAGCCCTTTAAGGAATCAAAGTCTGCTATCACTTCATATTTCTTTGGAGAGGACGGATCACAAAAACTGACCGTCAAAAAGTTTATTGCATTTCAACAACGATTGCAGGTTAGACTACCTTTTTTCACAATAAAATGTATGTTCATGTATGTATGTTTTCCATGCTAATAGTTTAAGTCTTGTTGTCAAACCAACAATAATAGGGTATTACCCTAAACAAGGTGCTAAAATGTGTAGGTTAAAAAAATTAGAAAAATAACATCACATGTTTTTGAATCATTTTTGTCAAGTCATTTTGCATCATTTGGTAGCAGTACCTTTTTTGTTATTTTGCTTTAAACTCAACAGTCATATTTGACATTAATATGTTACACATGACATATCGTTTGTTGCACACAGGATGACATTTTGAAACTGGAATTTAATAAGCTTGACCCTAATGAGTCGGGATTGATCAAAGAAACGAAATTTGTGCGGATGCTTTTGGCCTACTCAGGCCTCGGAGAAAAGAAACAAAAGGCCATTATTAAGGCAAGTGATGAAACCTAAACTTCCTCTATTAAAAAAAATAGTACGAACGAGAGTTTCGATCACCATCATTCATCATCGCTAGTCCTTGGTATTGTTTATCAAGGTATTTCCTCCACATGGTAAATCTATGATGAATATTATACTGAGGATACCAAATATACACTGCTGCCACTAAATAGTGTAGAAATTTTTAAAGCATTTTACAAACAATACCTGTAGTTTTTGTATGATTTTCAAAGAAAACCTGCCATGTTTATGACAGAAAATTTATTACAATTGTGGTAAAGTAGGGCAAAAACAGACCTTAAAAGTTGGAATATGTGTCTACAAACACTCATTACACTTTGTGTCTACAGACAGTGGGTTATGTTTCTTGACCATTGTTTTTCATGCATTAACATAAAATATGGTTGCGTTTGGTGCACTGAATGGTATGTTTTTTACCATTTACCATATTTTACCATGTACTTTTAGTTTTCTGTACCTATGCTTGAGCCTAAGTGTGTATGATGTAATGTCAAAATGCATTTTAAAACCAGATCTTTTATTTACAGCGAGTCAAACAAACTTACAATACTGAAGAAGGTGAGTCAGTCAAAGGAATTTCATTCGAAGAAACAAAGGCGTTTTTCCACTTTCTAAAACACATCAATGATGTAGATGTTGCTTTTGATTTTTACCATGTGGTTGGAGCAGACATTGATAAGCATACCATGAAACAGGTAACAATGTTGTCAATTAAATATTTATCACAAAGATGTAGCACTCTTCAGCCAGTAATCATGGATTAAGCATTTTGAATATTTTATCACCCTTGGTTCTAAGGCTGTATTAAACTTATACTAGAGGCTGTTTTTTTACTATTACAGAAATCAGTTACTAGTTTCTGTAATTTTATGAATTCATGTTTTTTTACACAGGCAATATGTCACACCAACTGAGCGACTTTTATGAACCATTTCATTGTTAACCATTCATGCCACTTTAAAGATATGACAAAAGTTATATAAACGTGTCTGACCTCATAAGTTAACTAAAGACACAATACAATTGTTAACTTGTGGCCATTTTTTTCCTAGAACTTTTGTCAGTGCTGTCATACTTATAATGTGGATAATTAGGGGTGTGAGCTTTATGTAGAAAAGATTTCATGCAAAATATATTCTGTCTTGGGTAATTGCTGCATTGTGTTGCACTGAAAGCCTACGAATTAAGCGACAAAGAATCAATTCATTAAAAAATCAATAACCACAGAGTCCATTAAAAGATCTTTCCTCAGTGCCATTTGCATGACAATACATGTCAATCTTTTTAGTGATTGTGTACACATATAACTTGAATGAATGTTTTTAAAACATAATTTATGCACCAGAAAATTTTAATTTTAAAAGGAAATTTCCTTCTATAACCAATTAGTAGGGATGCGCCGAGCCGAGCCAGCACCCGAGTACTCGGTACCGAGCATCGCTGTTTTTGCTGCTCGGTGCTCGGCCGAGCAGTTGCACAAACTGACCCGAGCGTTAAATTTGCATATCCATGCCCTGCTGACATAGGTAACTAGTGTTCGAAATGGTGTCTATGAACAAAGACAAATGATTTTTCAAATGTATTAGATTGTGGAAAAACGTGTTCTTCTGAGGCCTGTAACAGCTTAATACACCGCTAGTGACGTAAGAGGCCTTGTAGAGCTAAAATGTAGAAAGGGGATTTTTGTGACGTCATAATGCACCGAGCGTGCTCGGCCGAGCACCGAGCATTAACGTGAGATGCTCGGTGCTCGACCAAACAGAACATTTGCAATTTTGGCACATCCCTACCAATTAGTATTTGGGACTTACATAAACAACCCAGTAAACCTGCGTAAAGTGGGGTATCATGGCCAGTGATGCCAAAATGTTTAGTTCTTAGTGCCATCCACAACTGTTAAGGTTGCCTTTAACTTTTTCACCATATTTTAATTTAATTTCCAACTTTATAATTGATGCTTTACAAATAAACCTAGGGTGCACAACCTTTTTGCTATGATGCCCGCATTGCAGATCTTTATTTCACCACCAAATGTCTGTTTCTTTTTGTTTCAAAATTACTGATGTAAAGCAATAGGTTATATATGTATAGTTGTATGTATATATATATGCTTCAAAAGCCCAGATTGATTTCTAACTTAATGCACATATCGGGTTGAACAGTCTGGTGATCAGTCTTAATTGTTTGTAACGTCATTATGTATATTGTGGCGCTAAGAGTGACTTTTTTGCATTGTTTGCACACAAGAGGCGTACAAAAAGTCTGACGCACATGGCTTCTAGCCTGGTAATACTCTTTTCAGCACCACAAAATGGTTAGAGCATTTTTGAAATATTTAGCAAAAGTGTTTTAGTTACGTCACGGCCGCCAGTACATTTCACAGCCGCATAAACTCGTCTCTGCGGCCATAGGTTATGCACAGTTGTGGGATTTAGCTGGTTCGCACCGGTTCTATAGAACCGTCTCATGAAATTGTATCAGCGAACCGGTTAGCATTACTGGTTACTGTCAATGGACTTTTTGTAACAAAACCGGCTAAAAAATATGGCTTTTGTGATAGAACCGGCTAACAAAAAATTTGAATCCCACCACTGACAAAAACATATTGTTTGCATATCATTCTCTTTTAATTAAAAACAAGCATTTTTTTCTTGAAGGTTGCTAGAACGGTTGCAAAACAGGAACTGTCTGATCACACAATTGATGTTGTGTTCACTGCATTTGACGATGACGGTAATGGAACATTAAGCAACAAAGAATTTGTGGCAGTCATGAAGCGCAGACTAATGAGAGGTCTTGAAAAGCCAAAAGATACTGGACTGTTCAGATTGGTTGATGCCGCTTGGAAATGTGCGAAGGAAACGTCTTGGATGAATTCAAAAGACAGCGCAGACAACTGATACAATTGTTTACGTCATAAACCCTACTGTGATGTCACAATACGAACGGAAGTCCTATATACATGCTTATCTGCATCTTGTTAATACCGTAACGTAGTGTAAACGTCTTGTAGTCGCTTTTAGGCTGCTGCTTTATTTTTGCAAGACTGTTTTATATATTGTTGCATATAAATAATGTTTTAATCACAAACATTACTGCCAAGGTAGTAGTGTATATAGAATACATCGTTCAGACGATGAACATTCAAACATTTGAAAACATGCACTGATGATGACAACAGAGATTGTCGAAACGTCTGAACGATGTATTCTATATACACCACTACCTTGGCAGTAATGTTTGTGATTAAACTACTTTTCAAGTCCGTGTATAGTGTTCCTAAATAATGTTTTATTTTTTGGTTTTTAGATTGTTTTAATTGTAGTAGCCTAACCAACGCTACTGGATTACTTTAAATTAGGAGAATATAGGCTACTGTAACACTTTGATTTGACAAAATAGTTTATCGGTCGGTTCGTGTTGTATTGTCCTTATCGATGTGTATTCCGCACTTAAATGTGTTTCTTTTGACACTCTTGAAATAAAACGTCTCACCATTGGCACTTTGTCATTTCATACTGGAGCATATATGCTATAGTTACATGACAGTGACTTTCTATTTTGGATAAGCGAAAAAACATAGCGGTATTGGATGTGATAAATTCGAACCGGAAGGTGGCTGTTTGCTACCAGCGGGTCGATCGATCTAAATTTCTAAAATGTGAAGAGAATTGACAAATCTTCTTTGAATCTGTAGCTTAAATAGTTTATCTTGTTAAAGAGTACCAAAGGCCTCAATTAGCGCCATGTTGTTGAAATATAATCAGTTGCATGTACTCAACATCATTGTATTGCCGTGGCTGCAAATTAAATAGCAAATAATTTGGCTTCAGCTGCAGTCTACGTAAGCACCCTCAGTCGACACACAGTTATGACTATTTTAAGTGGAACATAAAGTAGCCTTTGTAGGCAGAGTTTGCTCATTTTTATTAAAAGAAAATTTTATTAAATATTTCTCCGGAAAAAGCAGAAAAAAGTTGTCATTATTGTTACGCCTGAATAAACGCACTCGCTTCGCGGTGTTCTCCCTAAATCTTAGTCCAAAAAAACTGAACTAGTAACGTCTTTTCTTCATCTTGTTATTTGTTATTAACTGATATTTTTTACACTCGACGCAATGGGAGATAGAAAGCCTTCATGTCTAGTAATTTGCAGCAGCCACAAAGAAGGTTAGTTGTTTTTCGATCTCTTTTGACAAGTTTTTTTTTGCCGCTGTAAATTAACCTTATTAATTGTTGTTCATTCTTTGATCCTTATAATTTTTGTCAAAGAAAACCTTTTTGGTACAAGTGGTGGATTGAAAATTGTTAATTATTTTGTTCCAAATTCTATAGTTTTGTTTCAACTTTAAATGGTGTTTTTCTGTTCATTGCATTTTTTTAAATTAATTTTATGGAACTGTTTTTGCAGGTGTGTGTGCTCAGTCCTTCATCCATGCCTTCACTCTGACAAATTCTGCATTTACTCTGTCAATAGCAACACCACAGGTTGGGAACTTTAAGTTAAATTCAAAAAATCTGCAGTTTTTTTTTTTTGCTTTAATAACACTGTAAAACATCTAACCAAATGTAGGCTTATTTTAGGCTTAAATAACTTATTGTATTCTGCTTCCACTTTTTACAGAAAAATTTCAAATCTTGCATAATATTTTTTATTGGATATATATTATTTAGAAATGTCCACCCTAAAAAACAGTTTTTGTCTACCTTAAAAGTTGCTATTTGCATTTTTTATTAGGGAATACCAGTTGATTTTGTAAATGTTGATGACAACAGTCGGAGGTGGGTTTCTGAATTCCGGACGAAAAGTTATGCATCACCTATGAAACTTGAATCTGTCGAAGCATCACAGTACAATGCATTGTTAATTCCAAATTCACCTGGTGCCCTGTATGACCTCGTCAAGCATGATTCTGTCAAACACATTTTAAGGGCTTTCACTAATGATAAAAGTAAGTTATCCTGCAATTAAAACCATTTTTTCGTCAATAATAATGTTTTTGTTGGCTAATTGATTACAATCCCAAAATTTGTTCTCAAAATAAACTAGATTACATGTTTAAATAATATCAAACATCAATGTACAGTAAACCTTTATTCTGTTTGGACTAAAAAAATTATGTCCAGATTGGGTGAAGATCTGGATTAACCAAATCCAGTTTAACCAAAGTTTATTGTATATTGTACTTTAAATCATTTGTTTGTACATAAGCCATCTATTCAAAGTTACGATTTGCATTTTTCTGTGTCAAAGATCCCTATTTAGACATTTTTTCTGTTTAAGAGCCAATTTGTGCAGTTGGGTTTGGAACAGTGGTTCTTGCAGCTGGAAAACTTGAAAACAATGAGTGGTGTTGCAAGGGCTACAGTTTAACAGGCCCATCGGTCTATGAACTCATCCAGCGCAAAGATTTTTCGACATTGCCAATCATATTTGAAGATTTTGCCAAAGACAATTTTGCATCATATACAGGTATTACTGTTTTTTTTGTGTGTCTTGGTTGTTTTTTTCAAAAACTTTTTTTTCCACAGCAAGTGAACCAGGAGCTGTCCATGTTGTTGTTGACAGGCATTTGATTACTGGACAAAATTCCCAATCCACACTTACTGCTGTACAAAACCTTATACTGGCCACAAATGCAAGATGACCAAGCTAAAAATGTAGTAAAGTGTTGTTTACATTTTCATCTTGTCGATTTTTTTATTCCATGTATAATGATTCAACTTCTTAAGTTCTTCATTTGTATGCAATTTCATTTTCTAACTTTTACCATAATTTGTGCAATTGCATGTGGTAGCAAAACCAGAAAATGAAATTAATGAATACAAATTATTGGCTAGATAAATACATTTTGATGGAAACCCTATTTTTTCAGACATTTGTTGGCAATTCTTTCACTAATCAAAAAAAACACAACTAGTGGTTAAATGGTTAATGATTTTAAAAGCAAATATTGTTCTAATTATGATTTACATGCTCATTTTCGTAATAAACAGTAATATTGCATAGCTGTGCTGGCATTTGAGGCGAAGAAGAAACTAATGATTGTGTAGCAATGAGGTATTTTATATTTTTGTGTATTTTCTTTTTAGCGCCGTATCAGACACATTAAGGCAATTTTTTCTTGCCTTGAAAGTCTAGCGGACTTAGATGTTGCGTTTTTTAAAACCACACGCCCTTATGCAATCGTAAAACGGTTTCTTGTATCCGCCTTCCTCGTACAGTACTTATTTTTTGTTTCGGAGCACGTTGTCGCTTGACTGTATATTTGCGTTTGCTAGTCCAAGGCAAAGGAACAAAAATAGGACTTACTCGGAACTTAACTCCGACTACGCGCTTTATACGCTGAGACCTAGACCTAGGTACCTAAGTTATCGTCAACGTTATACCTGTACGTTTGTTGTTTATACATTTGTTTAATAAGCCTTGTTTGACGTTGTAGTTGTTTCAATTTTAACGTACTTTTATGGAATATCTGGTAAGTTTTTGTCAAATTGTTTTCTTATTTGTAAGATATATTACCGGTACATAATTAATGACATATTGGGCGTATGTCGATATCGATACGACACCAGTACTGCGGTAATCAAGTTTTGTAGACACCGACTGACCGGAAACTTGATTTCTATGTTACATGAAAATTCCCCATCAACAACAGCAGCGCGGAAATTTGTGAGTTGACCAAGTGAAAAGTTAGTAAAGGAACGTCGTTAGAAACACGGGACTGAACCGTAGAATTATGTGCAATGTGTTTTATTTACTCGTAATTGTTAGTTGTGTTTGGATTCGTGCAACAGCCCACGAAAGCGGATACAGCCTAATCGTGGAACATGCGTTTGGAGAAGGTGGGTTCGCTTGTAACTTTAAAAAAACTTAACTTTTAAATAGGTAATTAATTATATAACTTAATTTATAAATAAGTTCGTAATTAACTAGGCTAAAACTTTTTTGAAATGCTTCTATTATATGCTATTATATTCAATTATTTTTTGACAAACAATTTTGTGTTTTTTAATATATTTTTGGCCGATCCGGTATGTTATATTTAGCAACTCAAGCATGTATGTTGTAAGTAACAATAAAGTTCTAAATAACAGTTTATACTATTAATAGGGAGTTTTGTCCTAATAACTGTCAAAAGAATGACTTACAAATTTGATATAATTTCTTAAAGGAGAATTTCAGAAGCGGGGTGAAATACTTTTTTCAAATCTGAAAGGTGATGAGGCTTCATTTAAAAACCCTGTTCAACTTTCACCCAGTGAAGTAAGGGAATTGGAAAAAATAGCGAAACAAGATGGCATGTACAAAATTCGAATGTCCACCAAACTACAGGAAGTTTCAAGCAAAACTGAGGATTCATCATGGGTTTCAACCTTTACATATGCAGTAAGGTCCTATTTATTAAAAGCACACAAATTATACTTCGAATTGATTTGAATTTGAGATTATACCAACTTTAGATAATTACTTGGCTTGTATTTCATGCAAATACATTTGAATTAACCTTATTGAGTTGCGCGCTATTTTTTCTTTAAAATAGTGTTAGACCAACGTAAAAATGACAAAAACTGTTGAGACAAATTTGAGATGGGACAAATTTGTAAAAAAACAATTGCAGAATTAATATTGCATGACAGAAAGCCTGCAAAAATGTGACCTCTATGCATTAGACTAGTGGTTCTCAACCAGGGCCCATGGCCCTCCAAGGGGGCCCTGAGCTTCTTCCGGGGGGCTACGGGTGTGGATTCACCAGAAACCCCCACTAAAAGCTATTTTCTTTTTAACATTATTCCGTAATTTAATTGACTATTTCACATAATATTTGTCTATAGTGATGTTTCTAATGATTACGGATTCTTGTTTAATCTATTCGACCTGTTTAAAGCCGAAATTAGTACCAAATTCCAACGAGATTGTCATTTACATTTTTAACAGGGCCACAGGTCCTACTGGGTTTCTTGAAAAAATAAAATATGATACTGTGAAATGTTTTTGTTTTCTGTCTACAGAATCAGTTGTTAGGTACTGACTTGCATCATGCATTGAACATTCACACTGATGGATTGGGAAGTATAATTTCTATCAGTATAGTACCAGTGCCTTGTATCGATTGCAGGCATGACGATACATTTGATTTTGACACCAACGTGATTGTGACCGTTCCTATTCAAGCTCAGTCGTAAGAAATAATGTATTTAAAATATTTACAGCTTCATAAATTGCATTATTAAAATTATAATAAACAGGCCGGACACTGCAGGATTTTTAACTAAAATTGAGGAGGAAAAACGGAAAAAAGAAAAACAAGCAAATGAACCACAGTCATTCTTTGGAAAATATGTAAGTATAATTAGCATTGCTGCACAGAATCATCTATAGGTTCTATAGATTGGACTTAACCAATTGTTACATCACCTTAAGTCGAACATTGTGCTTGTGACATAATCGCATGAGTTTTTTGGTTGCAGCAAAAGATTTGATGTAATTTGTCTGGAGAGGACATAATTACAATGCTTCAAAAAATGTATTACTTAACTAGATGTTTGTTATCATGCAGTTTAAAAGATTATGTGGTATGCAAGTTTTTGCACAAAAGGTTTAGTTTAGGAATTATTTATGAAATCTGCTGATAGCTTTCATAGGAATTGTACTTGCAGGTTTATTGTGCAGTTAATTGATCTCTTTTTACAACATCTAACATGGTTTTTTATTTCAGTGGATGTTCATAGTTCCAGTGGTGTTTTTCATGATGGTCTCAAATGCAGCACAACAACAGCAATAACTTACAAAACTTCAAATTCTGCCTTTGTTGAGTTGGATCTTCTGAACAGTGGATAACTGATGTTGGAATGTCACTAATGCATAGAACTGATCTTCAAAATGCTTTGCAATTTTACAAAGATATGAAATAAACGTGACAAAAACTTTGATTGAATTTTGAGGTATTACCCCTCTTTCATGCAGGGTTGTGACACCAAACTTCAGATTTAGTGGAGTTACACTTTTTAGGGTGGAGTCTGAGTTATGATATTTTTTACCCACAATGAATTCACATTCAGCTTGGATTTGAATTTTTTAAGAGTGGAGTCAATAAACACTCCCTGCGCATAGGTTTGACAACCCAGATCACCTCAAGACTTGTAATATTATTAAGGGTTGTTAAAAAAAATCCATAATATTATTAAGGGTTGTCAAAAAAAATCCATAAAGATTGGAAAGGTCTGTAGTTATTCAGGGAGAGAAACACAACACTTGCATATTTCTGAAAGGGCATTTTAACAATGGTACATCAGTTGTATGCAAGTGTTAATCATTCCAAGTGTAAAGGCACTAAGAATTTCGAACTGTGTTGTATGCTCACCACGTTTTAGGCAACCTGGCACAGTTTTTTAGTTTTGACACATTGTTGTTTAAAACTTTGACAAATGTCAAGTATAAAGTCAGAATATTTATTGGTTTGTATAATGTATTTAAAAGGACTGCTTGAAAATAAACAATACCCTACTCATTGTGACAAACAAATTTCAGTTATTGCGAATTTTTTATTATGACGCGATAACGAGGGTGCATAATATCACACCTAGTACGATACAACAGAGATAAATTTACTTGGTATGATATAATATTTACAAGAAAAACGTATTATTGACAAACAAGTTGATAATACAATCGCTGACGTCACACATTCAACCAGTTGTATTTTTGGTAAAAAACTGTTAAATGCCTGCAAAGGTAAAATTCAACTACCCTTAATTTGCAGGTACAGTACAATAAATTATTAAATTGTTGAGATTGGAGTAACAGTTTTGAAAGCAATGATACCTTTTACCACAAATAATGGAAGACATCAATCTATTATAACAACCGGTGTGAGCACCAGCCATGACTTAACAGCAACCAAAATATTCCAATTTCAACATTGTCAGTATTAGAGCCATATGCAGTGTTTAAATTCCATTATTTATATGTGTGTTTCTCAACTGTTTTGAAACCATGGCGCACCCATAAAACAAACACATTTTTGAGGAATTCCATTGATAACGGGTCATTTCATGTCAACTGCCTAGCCTAGGCCAGTTAACCCACCCCCTCAGATTTTCATCAAATTTCATATGTCCATGCAGCTAGTTACACTGATTTCAAAAAAAAAAATTTTTTAATCTATTAATGCTTGACAAAGTAATCTTTTTGGGTGCACTTGGCCAATTTCCAGGGTGCACAGTTTGAGAACCACTGTTAGTCATGAAAAATACTAAAACGCCAAGGCCTGGTCAAAAGTTGTTCATATAACATGGAAAGTTTTTCTATGCCATTTATAAACAGAAAATAAACTATTTAAGGCACTAGAATACTGGCCACAAAATCTTAACATAGGCAATAAACTCATTACAGCAAAAAAAAACACATACTAAGGCATGTCAACTTTGTTCATCGTGCAACTCAAGTGCTTAAAACCCAATTAAATGCTCAGTTGCGCATTTAGTTCACACATAATCTCTTCAACCAATTATAAGTATGTGCAATAATTAAAAAAGGGGTTGCTTGGTAAATGTAACCTTGACCAATTGGTATATCTGAAGAGTGAAAGTTGAGTAAATACAAATTACCCAGTAGGGCCAGAAAATTGCACTGGTTGAACCAAGTATTTAATTGAATAAGCTACTATCCCCTTGTTGTTTCACATAAGCTCTTGTACTGCTTGCATAAAGTATGGTCCCTTAAATCCCCCCAGCCACCATTAGGTTTAGGCGATGAGGCAGCTGCAGAACTGTCCAAGGCGATATGCAAGCTGTCCGGAAAGAGTTGAGCATTTCGAAATTGACCAATCGCACTTTGAGCCTCTTCCCTAGCATTACAATCACTTTTATGATGGGTCCCACATGAACCGATGTGAAACACACGGGTGGCTTTGAACAGCATGGTTTTAAGGCCATCTGCTATGCAAGTTGATGCTGCTGCCTGCAAAGACCAGTCCCAATTGTAGTCATCGTAATCACACATTTTGTCAGTGCAGTCAACCAGCTTGTTGTAAAAGGCTCGAGTGATAACCATTCCCATGTTATGTGAACTGCTTGTCCACGACTTAATCTCCAAGTGGTTTCCCTCGTTTGAATAGTTAGGTGGATTGTAGTTACCCAACGAGATAGTCTGGCATTTGCTGCACCTTTGTTCCTTTATTTCAAGTGCTGCAGTTAAAGAGAACAATACATCAGGTGCAACATAATAATCCTCTTCAAGCAGTAACACAGGAGCTGTGTTGCCAGCGAAGGCTCTTATGCCACTAAATGCCATGTGAAGTTTCCACATCCAGTGATGTTTAATCTGCACAAACTTGACCTCCCTGTAATGACCATACAAGTCTGGATATTCTGCATTATTGCAGTTTCTCTTTAAAGCTTCAGCCTTTGACCAGTCCCTCTGACAGTCATTTGGATCCTCGCCTGGAAATGATTTTGGATAAAACTGCATTGAGTAAGGAAAGAAAATATTTATATACCGACAAAAATCAATCTTTTTGATTGCCTCTTCATTTTGCCTGGTAAACTTATCCATGCTTAAAACCAACGTGGCTTTTTCTATACCACGAGCATTCTTTAATGAATCAAGAAGCTGTTCAAAAAAGTCCACTCTATCATGTACTTGTACAACAATTATAATGCTGTCCTGCGTATGTTTCCCATATTTTTCTGTATTATGAAAGTCCTGTACAAAATTTTGGCTTAAAACATATTGTCTCATTTCCTCAGGCATTTTATCATACGGCATAGTATTGTCTGATTTTTCCACAATTTCATCATCAGGTGCAACTTCCACAGGTGATGGAACTTTGATTTTTTCGTCTTTGACAACTTTGTCTTGTTGCTTTTTGGTTTCCCTCACAGTGCTATTATTGGAATTACCATATCTCTGGTACAATGCAAACAATGTGATTCCTATTGCACATAGCACAAGAATCTTTAGCTTTGAGCGCCGAAATGCCATTGTTTCCATTTAGATCATAGTTCAATATGTGTTTAAAAAACAACTACACAAAATTAAACCTGCAATGAAAGTTAACATGGGTTAATCGAGAGTCCAAAACAAGCATACCGTATCAATCATTAAAACGACTTTACAAAGCAGTGAACTTTTTTACATTGTTTTCATGAAGTTTACTAATTCAAATTGTGACACATTGATTTTGCCAAGCAGTAAAAAAAATTTGCACATTTTTTAATGACATTTTTGTTTCAAATTTCAATCTCTCGAAAGGTCCGTTTTTCTTGGTATTTAACTTTGTACTTTCGCCTGGGTGGCTTAAAGCGCTGTTTCGGTTCAATGATACAGCGCTTTTGTAAACTCTTGTAGCGGTCAACCATTAAATTGCCCTCAGGTTTGAGCTGCCTTAGTGAGCCTCGAATTTCCGAACTCAGTTGTAAGTCATGGTCAGGTTCTACAAACTTTGTGCTTGACAACATTGGCTGCTTTTTCCTTTCCATCTTTCTTTTCTTTTTAGCCTCTATCTGTCTTTCTTTTTCTTGGATTTCAGACAGAAAAGTTTTGATTCTGTAAACCTCGTTTTGTCGTAATTTGTCCGCCCAATCTTTAGATTTTTCTTTGTCCTCGATTTGTTTTCTAGCTAGTTCTTTTCTTTGCTTTTTGGTCATAGGTTTGCCAACAGAAATATTTATATTATTTAGATCATCATCCTCATCAGTTTCATCTTCATGCACACCACTGTCATTTCCATCAATAAAAAGCCCCTCAGTCAGTTCTTTTTCTTTTGATTCCGCAGTTGCAATAGTTGATGCATCCACCATGACCGATCTTTCAATTCTTTCTGTTTCACGACATTTTGCAAGTTCGCTTTTATGCTCAGCGAGTAAAAGATTTTGATGGTCTTCAAATGTTGGGTTATAGGAAGCCCCAGCATGAGCAACTTCCACAGCTTTCGCATCAGTTGCAGGTTTTGAAAACAGATGTTTTGGTCGTTTTACTTGAGCTTCACCTATGATCGTTTCAGTATGCACTGTAACATCATTCTTACCAAACAGATTGCATGTTAATTCTCGAGGATTGTAACTCCAAATATCCATGTCGTTCGATTTTTTTACACTCTTATTGACCTGTGTTTTTCTTTTCCTTGGATAAATTTGTAATTTTGTCATTAAATTTAAATGCTTTTCCTTTCTTCTGAGTTTGGCAATGTTGCGTCTTGAAGACGGAAGAACTTCATCAGGATTGGGTCTAATTATTTTATCAGCGGTCAGTCTCTTCTCTTTTCTGCGTTGCCTGTGCGTCAAACCAGTGTCTCCGGACTTTTTCTCAATAAAAAACAACTCATGGTTAGCTTTGTTTTTTACAAGACCCCCAGTTCTTTGCTCAAGACGAGATTTATCAAGTCCATCTTCGACTTCGCTAATGTCAATGCGTCTTCTCCAATTTCGTTTTTTATTTTTGCTCCAACGTGGCTTTCGCGTTTTGTCAGATTTATCTTGGGCAGTCATTCTATTCAAATAAAGGGTCACTAATTGAAAAAACATAAACAAATATTAGGCGATAAAATAACTGTATGTCTTTACAAACGCAATTACCACGCGTTATTTAGAAAAACTTTCATTCATAAACAACCACGCAAGCCACGTAAACCCCGAGGCAAAGTATGCGTTTTGAATTCGCTACAGCGATAAATGCGTATCAGCCAACGCGTTCGTTTAGAAAATATTTGAAACAAGGGGTGAGCAATGAATTTTCTTCGGCTTTCGCCAGCACATTTGTTGCTAGTGAGCTCTAGGGTTGCCATCCGTTAGGATTTTCTCTCACATGTCAGGGAATTTAGTGTTTAAATCTGCTTTAGGGAGAAATGTTAAAATGTACTTAAAAGTCCGAAATTAAACAGAAAAATATTTATATACCGTATTTACTCGATTGTAAGCCGCCCTCGTTTATAAGCCGCCCTCGATTATAAACCGCATGTTGAGGTGTTAAAAAAATAATGTAAGCCGCCCTCGCTTGTAAGCCGCACACTGGAATTTAGATACTATTGTTTCATAATACATCTTTGTGTTATTACATAGTGTAACTATGTGCTCATATTTGTTAGTTACGTTGATAATTGTACCCTACAGCAGTGGTCGGCAACCGCCGGTCCGCGGCCCGGTACCGGTCCGCGAGGAGTTCGTTACAGGTCCGTATAATTTTTCAGGTTAAATGCTATAAAACTTTTGCCTATATTTCCCGGGGATGATAAACTAATTTAAGTGTTTTTATTGCTAAATATTTGTAGTTTTTTAATAACCGGTCCGCAATAAAATTTCACTTTCAAAAACGGTCCGCAGCGCAAAAAAGTTTGCCGACCCCTGCCCTACAGAACGTATATAGACGTATAATCTGTACTTGCATACAAGTTTTGAACCCAAAATACGTTAAAAAGTTGAAGTGTAGAAATTATATTGGTATAAAATTAAAATGTAAGCCGCCCTCGATTATAAGCCGCTCAAACGGCAGGTAAAAAACAATATAAGCCGCGGCTTACAATCGAGTAAATACGGTACTATGAAAATGAATGTACCAACGGTAAAAGTTTCTAGTATTTAACTACAACCGCGTCTATACCATGAAACGTAAAGAGGTTAACTGGCGGCGCGCAGGTTAACAAACAAGGTTACTGTTTCGTTTTGCAGTGGGTGTGCGCGCGTCACAATACCTGTTAGTTACTAGTTCTCTAACAATACGCGTTATATACACAAATACAAATCCGCGTCTCAAGAAAACACAGCATTCGATGCTACGTGGGAAAGTGGGAAATTTCATTTGCTTTAACTGCTGACGAAAATGGTTTGTCAAGTGTACCTAATATGCAAGGAACTAACTAACAACAAAAAGTCAAGGGTCGTGAGACATAAAAACGTTTTTACAGCGGCATTTTATTTCAAATTTAAAAAGAGCTTTTGTGGCTCCCAGTGTTTTTTTCTGTGTGAAATTGGTCCAAAAGATTGACGACCCCTGATATATGTGCTTATATTGTTTCAAGGATAGTAAAAGTAGTGACCTTAGCCTAATAAAGTAAACAGAAGTTTAGTAAAACTAAACAGAATCCTCCGCAGAAAGTTAATTGACAAGGATCAGAGCATCATATCTAACGTTTTCTCATGTCGCCGTCCGTGTGACTTTCAAATATTCTAAATTTATTCCGTAATAAAATTGTTTGGATCGCAAAAAAGGCTAACGCAACTATGATAAATTTTGTCAGCGATTGTGTACTATGATAAATTTTGTCAGGGATTGTGTCATAAAATATGGTAACCCTAAGCTAGTCTGAACACGCAAATGGATTTTTTGGTTCGGTTGTATTTACACTTGGTAGCAAGCTGGGCGGCCCTACTGCAATTTTCCAATGTAAAAACGCCCGTTCAATCTATTTCAACCTGTGTTTTTGCATGTTATCGTGGAAATTTTTCTTCAATATGTAGGCAAACAATCGCCTTTGTTTATTACTTGAAAATGAAGTAATGGGCCACTTCTTGTCACAGAATACTCATATGTTTATCTAATTTAAAAAAAGTCTGTCAATTTTACACATCTTAGACTCCTCGCAGTCCCTCTTAAATCGCTTGGCGGACCCCAGTTTGAGAACCGCTGAATTGTAGTAGAATTTCAGTTATTGAATTGAGTTTACTTCGCTTGGTGGACACATAGCGACACAATTGTACTAAAACAATCACCTAGCGGGAAATGGCTGCGTAACATTGAAACGTTGTGGAGCGCCACATATCTTTCGTGCTTTCAAAACGGTTATCTTACTTGGCCTCTAACGGTTGTTTTTTTGTCACACTAGACTGCTTTTTTTTTTTGTTCCCATAAGAAACGCACAAAATACATAATCGATATACGCTTTTTGAAGCAGAAAAATCAAATTGCAATGTAAAAAATATTTTTCTGTCACAAAATTGACTCCTTTTTTCTGTTGAGTCGCTTGAAGCGTGCTTTAACCACCTTCCTAAATGATTTCTCTCTTATACCGTACACAATCACATTCACGGCACTGAAAAAAGGTGGCAAGATTAAAGGGGTTTGAACAAGCAATACCTTTTTAAACGTGAGCAAATAAAGTTGTAGCCTATACCTGTTGGACATTGCCAGTAGGGTACAAATCATGGAGGCTGTGGATAAGAAGTTGCAATTGGTCAATGGCCCATACAGGAAGAACAAACAGACAGTAAGAGGACCTGTAAAATAGATTGATAGTTTTTTTGCAAAACACAGAGTTTTTTTATTGCAAGACGATGCCCATGACCAATTACACAATATAAATACAGCCAGTGATGGGATTCAGCCGGTTCGCACCGGTTCTACAGAACCGTCTCACGAAATTTTATGAAATCAACGAACCGGTTAGCATTACTGGTTCAGAGTTGCAAGTCGGGCCGGGCTTTTCGGGCCGGGTTCGGGTTCGGGCCGGGTTCGGGCTCAGATTTCGGGCCCGCTTGCAATTCTATACTGGTTACTCTCAATGGACTTTTGGTAACAGAACCGGCTAAAAAATATGGCCTTTGTGATAGAACTGGCTGACAAAAATGTAAACCCCATCACTACATACAATACGAAATGACTTACGGTCAAAAATTTAGATAAATGCACTTGCATCATTACACAAATAAAATTTATTTATTGCTCTATTTTAATTACACAAATAATGCTTTAAAGCAGCAAAATTGTACTTACATATAGTTACACTGAAACTTGCAAACATCATAGCAATCGTTTTGATAATCGCAAGCTCTTTCTTCAAATGTCCTTTCGCGTTTGCATGCAAACTCTTCTGAGACTTCTCAAGTTGACGGCGGACTTGTATCACAGTAACCACGAGGACAGTTGTCTACAAATGTAAATTTGTTTCTGATCAGAAATACCGAAAACTTCAAATAGGTCTATTTTAATTTGAAAAACAAACTCCAAACTAGCGTGTAACAAATCGTGTTTGCTGCGGGATTCGAACCCAACGTGGCGCATTACATTCCTGCGCAGAGTTGTCTAATTAAACCCGAATGTACAACCACATTTTTTTAACCACAAATTTGATAATTTGTGGAACTCTGAATGTGGCTTTCCTAATTGTGAAAACAGTCGAATTACCGAAACTTTCATAGCCGTGTTTTATGTATGTAGTCCAGTGGTTCCCAAACTTTTTCATATTTTTTTCAAAACGGTCCCTTTGCTATTATTTCGAGGGCTCGCGGTCCTTAAGCCTAAATGTGTATTTCACACAAACGAATGTTGATTGCAGGATTTTAGCTAGTTATGCAAAATTGCGCATAACAATCATCCAAAGACAGCATGTGACATCACAAACAGTAAAAAAACATTACGATTGTGCGCAAACAATTGCATTTTTTGATAGTTGTCATTCAATAAAGGCAATTGTTTAGCAATGGAGACAGTCGATTCTAAATTCTACTTAGATTTAAACTTATTTAGTGGCACAAACTGACGCCAAATAAGATTATAGAATTACTTCAACCGCTTCGCGGTCCCCCCAAAATTGCCTCACGGACCCCTAAAGGACCGCGGACCCCAGTTTGGGAACCGCTGATGTAGACAGATTGAACCAAATCTGGTACCTCGAAAAAACACCTCGCTACATTGGTGACACCAAGCGTCCAAAAACCTTATTTTTGCGATATGACAGAAGCTACGAACCCAGAGAATGCTGTAGCAGTAACGTTACCTACGTTTTGGACAGCTCAGCCACGAGTTTGGTTTCAGCAAGCGGAGGCACAGTTCGCTCTAAAAAGCATTACAGGAGATCTAACGAAGTACTATTATGTCGTTTCGGCTCTGGATCAGGACACAGCAAATGGTCTTATCGACCTATAGAAAACCCGCCAAACGCCGACAAATACGAGGCAACCAAGACACGTTTGGTAGAAACCTTTTGTTTTCGCGCCCACAGAGGGCCATGCGGTTACTTCACATGCCTCCTTTGGGCGACAAAATGTCATCCGCTTTAATGGATGACATGCTTGCATTACTTGGCGATGCAAAGGAATGTTTTGTTTTCCAACAACTTATATTGGAGCGATTGCCTGAGCGATCCGCGGCTATTGGACCGCATAGCTGATTCGATATGGTCAGGGAATCAGACGCCTACGGAACTCGCATTTTCCAACGTTCGGTACAATAACACTTTTACAGTACAGCAGTGCCGGTCCGCGACGAGTTCGTTACCGGGCCGTATATTTTTTCAGGTTAAATGCTAAAACAGTTTGCCCATGTATCTCAGGGATGATAAACTAATTTATGTGTTTTCATTGTTAAATATTTGTAGCTTCTTGAGGGCCGGTCCGCGACAAAATTTCGGTTTCAAAAACGGTCCGCAGTAGAAGAAAGGTTGCCGACCCCAACAGTACGGCATTCACAGTTGCAGGAGTTAAAAATATGTGCTTTTTAGTTCAGGTTGTTTTAGAACAGTGGTTCTCAAACTTTTTCATATTTTTTAAAAAACGGTCCCTTTGCCATTATTTCGAGGGCTCGCGGTCGTTAAGCCTAAATGTGTATCACATAAAAACGAAAGTTGATTGCACTATTTTAGCTAACTTAGTTATGCAAAATTTGCGCATAACAATCATCCAAAGACAGCATGTGACATCACAAACAGGACAAAACATTACAATTGTGCGCGAACAATTGCATTTTTGATAGTTGTCATTCAATAAAGGCCATTGTTTAGCAATGGAGACAGTCGATTCTCAATTCTACTTTGATTTAAACTTATTTAAAGGCACAAACTGACGCCAAATAAGATTATAGAATTACTTCAACCGCTTTGCGGTCCCCACAAAATTGCCTCACGGACCCCTAAAGGACCGCGGACCCCAGTTTGGGAACCGCTGTTTTAGAATGTCTTCCTAAATTTAAAAGTGGCGATTTCAAGTTGTAGCCTATTCATTTGTAGTTTATTCTTAATACAGACTTCAGACTATTTTTATGATAAATAAATGATTATTTTTTTTACTTACCACCAGAATGTATGGAATGAAGAAAGTTGAAATAATAACAGCCGCCAATTTTTGAGCTTTGAGCGCAACAGACGAAAGATGTTTAAAATGCAGAGTGGGTAAATACAAGAAGTTGGCCTGGTGGTAAGTGTATACCACGTTCTTCCCAATGAGAGCTATAAAACATTCAAACAGGATTAAAAATGTTTTGCAAGGCCCCATAAAATATATTAACAGCTAAATGAATCTTCTCAAATGACTTCAAAAAATGTTTTGGTAATTGTACTTCTGTAAGGTAAACAAGTGGTGTTATATCGCCTTGTACATATGTTTATGTTTTCTGTGTTTCCCGCCAGTAGCCTTGATTCCTGTGTATGACGCAGTGTTGTGCAACCTGATACATTGTCTGTCACACTATCGGTGATTGTGATGTCACAACTATGGCATTGTTTATTGGTATCACTTCTTGTAAGGGAGACCGCCTCGTGTTTATTAGTGACTGGAACTTACAGCGTCTGTATGCGTTTTTTAACTGGTCAATTATGTTTGTTTTTTGTGTAACGAACAGGAAAATTATGCTGTTTAAAAACTGATCGCTTGTATTTAAACGACTCCAGTCCTTTAATAGTTTGTTAAGCGTAATGTCATTGAAATTCTGTCTGTTGCCTTGTCTTAATTTGAACATGTTTGCAGAAACCGCCTTTTGACCCTTGTTCGTCGTGCTGCCGTACTTTCGAGCGCCATCACTCGGCCATATTGTAAATAAAGGAGTTCGTTATATAGCTCTTGAAGTTTGAGCGCAAGGAAAGGCGCGTTAAAGACAGTTTTAGGACAAGCGGTCGCCCCTGCTGTGCTGTCTGGAGCCGCATGGAGTCACGCCTTCCGATAACAAAAGACAGCGCAACAAGTGGTATGGTTGACTATAGATGACATGTTTTGGGTAATGTTTGCTCTAAAAACAGTTCGTCAAGTTTGCAAAAGTTTTGGCAGGTTTATAGTTACACTTCTTACACCCCTTCAACTTATGGAACAGACAAATCAATTGCTATTTTACTTATGTGAATTCCGGTATACAAGCGCCAAAAAATTTAAGCAGCAAAACAATAGTGTGGTCTGATTTTCTAAACAATTTGTAGGTTATAATTTTGTACACAGAATTTCATGAACTTTATTTGAAGTAGCATCAGTTAAAAGTTATGGTGCCTTACTTTTAGGTTTTGTGTTTTCTGATTTGACCAAAATGGTTTATATATTTTTATGTGCATAGTTATGCGGGTAGAGCTAACGCAGAAACTCACAGTACACAGGTTTGCTAAATTCCGGTAAGGTAGCGCACGCAAATACTTTAAATGTCATTTGTGTAAAACAGCAGTCATAAAAACCTGATCGGGATTCGTCCCCGGGAGTGTCCTAGGTTCGAACCCCGTGAAAAAAATGCTGTACACAAAGAAAATGCTGACGCTTAGGGGCATTATGGTTGGTCTGAGGTTTCATAACAATAGTAACAACAAAATAAAATCAACCTACAAACCCTGTTCTTTAGGTTAAATTTGGTTCTTAACCCTATACCAGTATCACGGTTAGTTTAAATAAATGTGGTCTTTACGCCATCTATCGGTATTTAGCAAACCTTTACTACTCTGTGTTAGTAGCTTTATTGGTCATGAGGTGCACTGGAAGACATAGGCGCCGAGTAGGCGGTGGCGGGGTGGCGCCGCCACTTTGGGTTTTTAAAGCACGGTGGCGGCCACCGTGGATATTTTGGTTAGTTTGTAGCGGTAACGTACGAAATATCGTCAAATCTGAAAAAAATTAGGAACAATTTTGCTTTAAAACAAACGTTCTGGTGATACAGCCACAAAACGTACCTTAAAACTGCAACCTGTTTTGGTTAGTGCTTTGTTTATGACGTCTAACACACAATTGTCTGCCAGTGAATGTTGGGCCATTGTTGTGTACAATGTGATTTAATAAATGGTTAAACTTGACAAAACATTTCTTAAACGTTGCTAAGCCAAAGATAAACGTCACAGCAACGTGTTGCAATTGCGAACTAAACATTATTTTTGCGAACTAAACAGATTTTGACGAACGTTGCATTCTATAGGAAGTTTGTTTGACTTTGAATTTGAGTTCTTGTGGTTGCACGCATTAGCGACGTCACATAAAGTGACGTCATGTCTTATGTCCGCCACCTTGCATTTTTGTAAAACTCGGCGCCTATGCTGGAAAAACCAACTTACCAGGAAGACACGCAGACATGAGTGACACGCTCCATATAAGCAAAAACGAGACCCATAAATGACGAATCCCATTCGCCCTGTACCACAAGGGCCAATTGATAGCCACAAACCGGTAGGAGCTGAGCAACAGAAGGTGATACATTGAACTGGTGTAACCGAAGGAGAATAGAAATCCGAAGAGATACGACGTTGGTTTGTTCTTCGACGATGCTGTTCTTATGGCATGGTCTACCGCGGTTTGATGCAAGGTTGCCCAGACGTTTGGAACGAGTGCAGCCCCAATTACTATACCTGAATAAAAAATAGCTGACTTGTTATGTGGAGAAACTTACTACCCTGACCTTGATTTTGTTCAATTTTACTGTACTATATAGCGTAGCCTAATTTGTAGCAACCAACTGAGCCATAAAAAAAAAACGATGACAAGTCGAAAATCTAGTGATGTTGTACCTTGGAAAAGTACCTTGGCCCCTATTCTAGTATCTATAGACCCCAAGATAAACTACCGAAAAATTGAAATCTCACATACGAAACAAAACAAACGTTTCGAACAAATCTTTGCATTTATAGGAGCCATGACATATCACATGTCATATATTTTTCACATTCTCTTTTATAATTCCACAAAATCTCGGCGCAAAAACATACGTTGGTTTGTTACGAAACACCGGATGCTAGAGGAAGAAGATAGACGTTTTGCAATTGTCGAAAATAAGACAAAAACGACTCAAGTCAAAAACAAGGACATTTCTTAGAAATAAGGACAATAGTTTTTTTCTGAGACATTGCCCTTTAAAATAAGGTATGACGACCCTGTATCTATGACTTACGAATTTTGCGATAAAGGTACTCCTACTACTTACCTACTGTTAAGTCAGAAATACACATCGAAAATCGGATATAATTTATGTTGTTTTTCGTCGATTTTCCTCCACGTACGATTGACGTCATGATTGACAGGTTTCCGACGCAAATAATCAACATAATGATAATCGCTACAGTGATGAAGAATCCCGCTCCAACGGGACTGCAAGTGGGACAGTTGGCAAATGTTGTATTAGCACAAGTAAGTCCTGATCCTTGTGAGCAGAACCCGGGTCCAATGCATTGTAAGATAGGAATTACTCCACTTATGGTGGAATTGTACAAAGAATTGTTCAGGAATACTGCTGGTATCGGAATGTGTGATGCCATGTGATGTGGACAAATAGTGCAACTCAGGAGCTAAAAGGTGGTCTGCGAAATATGTTTTGATGATTTTGTTTAACTGAAGTAACTAAACACAATTTGTTTTTGCTGAAAAATTTAAACCTGTAAAAACATGTATTTAGTAGATAAACTCTAAAAAACGTTTAAAGTATGTTTTACATAGATTGTTTTCAGTAATTTTACCTTTTCGCATCAGTTTAATTTATTAATGACTATACTGCCAAAACAGAGCCAACTTCGTTAGTACAGCTATGTTGAAATAAACGTTGCACAAAATCACTGTTGGATTTTCATTTTGTCTCCACAGTTGCATTTAATATGATCAATTTATCTATACAGTATAGATTTTATAACAATATTTTATGAATATGTACAACGTAGCATTATGTTATGTGTAATGCACTCATAACTGAATAAACATTGCCAAAAAAGATTTACTTGTAAAACAGTGATCGATAAATATAACATCTGACAAGCATTTGTAAACTTTACAAAACTAACTTTCCCAAAACAGCTTTTCACTTCAGACACAACTTCCCTACAAGTACATGATCACTAACAACATCAGATACGTGTGTCCTGTTTCCAACCACAGCTCTGCAAAGACACAGCCATCTCACGTAACAGCTCTTTGTTTCGTCGACTCTTCCCTGTCGTCCGCTTCCTACAACGATCTGTCAAGTAGCGTAAACCGCACCGAGGTACTTTGCACTTGTCACGGCCACTATATCTTCGAGAGAGCCTTGCAGAAGCCATTCGTGATTTCATTGAACGGTTTACTGGAAGAAAAATGTCGTCCCCCTTTCGAAGAGTAGAAAGATGTGTATTAAAAAAAATGATTCTTTGAACATGTGATTTTGGTCGTCTTATATTTGTTTATTTTATCAACACCATTTTTAGCTCTTCCAGCAGCTGTATATTATAATATGCCGACGTTTCGATGTCCCATACAAGACATCTTCATCAGGGTATTGACACAAATTGAAAACACAAAGCAACCAGGGCGGTAAAACACACATACAAAACGCAGTTACATTATGCCCGGCAGGAACAGTTTATTCTTTGTTTGGTTTGGTTTATGCTACGGTTTTGCTAAGCAATAAAATACTTCTACTTTTGGACCACTTTGTCAAGCGATTAAAACTTTAGCTTTATTGATTCGATCAATTAATCTCCAGAAAAAAATAATTACATTTTAACTGACACAAATGTCAAAAAGGTTTTTTACAAACGCTTTAATGATAAAAACCGGTGTGTTTTACAATAAATTGTCTAAACGATTTTTTTTACTCCTAAACATATTTTAGATTTGTACATTTTGGGGAATTTCTGTTGGTAAATATGATGGTAAAATATATTCGTTAAACTCCTTGCCCATTATGAGCAGGGTTGCCATACCGTCCTTATTTCTAAGATTTGTCCTTATTTTTGACTTGCGTCCTTTTTTTGTCTTATTTTCAACAATTACAAGGAATAAACTTAGTGAAATGACAGTCAAATCCCTGCTATAAGTAAAAGTAAACCTAGACCTGAGCTGTCATCAGATGCACGAAGTATTCTTTATAAACAAGGAGTTGCTGGAACAGATTTTTCTGGTCCAAATATTGCATGTGATATGTCAAGGCTCGTAGAAATGCAAAAATTCGTTCGAAAACGTTTGTTTCGTTTCGTATGAAAAGTTAATTTTTCGGTTGTCCTTATTTTTGGTTTCATGTCGATCCTGATTATGAGAGATATGTGGAACGGATCTTTGTAATTAAAAATGTTTTTGAAGCGTTGCTGTGAATATATGTACGGGTGGGTGTATGTAACTTAGCAGGTACATAATGGTACATAAGTCTGTTAAAGGTTACACAAACATATATTGTCAATTTAGTTGCTTTTTATACCTCACCTTGCTGCACGATTCTTACAGACACAGCAATAACCAAACAAAGACGAGACAGCTAATGACGTGTATACATACTAAGTGTTTTTCAAGCACATACATTCTGTGTCCAAAGCAACAAAGAATAAAGAATATGTACTTTTTAAACTTTGTCATGGTAAGCCATGTCAAACATTACGTTGCTAATACTGACGTCAACAACATGTGCTACATTTCCCACCCATTCTAACAAGTTATATCGTCTACCGCTCTACCAGTCTGCAACAGGCTAAGTCCATAATGGAAAGGAAATTTTTGTTAAGAATAATATAGCTCTATTTTTTTAAAGAAAGGTGTTTTCTTCTGGTGAATTCAACAATAAGATTGTTTTATATTGTCGCCTGGTTTATGGTTTCATATTTATATTTTAGCACCATTATTCCATACGTTTCGTTTGTTTCAAAATAGAGATGTACCGAATATTCGGTTTGCTGAATTTATTCAGCCGAATCGGCCATGTTACTAAGATTCGGTTTCGGCTGAATAATTTGTTGCGATTTGGCCAAAACCGAATCTTTTGCGAACACAAACTAAAAACGTTTAAGGTGTCTTTTCTGCTTAGTAAGGTACCACGCAATCAAACTACGCCATAAGTAAACCGCGTCAAGTATTATGTATTATAATGCATTTGTTTATCGTTTTTTGCAATTCATTCGCAGGCTGGCTATCATACCTGAGGCAATGTTAAACCCCACAGAACTCAAATTATGACGAAACACAAGTATTCTGCACTATTCGCCCGGTACAAACGCGTTTTCATATCAAACGCGTAGTGTACGACTTCGCGTGACGCCTTAAATTATTTGATTCCATTTCGGCCGAACCGAAAATTATCCGATTCGTTACATTTCTAGTTCAAACTGTTGTTTTTTGCAGGTCTACACAATGAACTTAACATTGTTGTTGTCACTTTTGTGTTGCCTAGCAACGTGGTGTCATGGTTACACCGTCGTGCAACCAGAGATTTCGCTGATGGAGCCACAAGGACTTCGTTTCGCTTATCCGGGTGAGTTTTATGACTTCCTCAGCTTTAATGTAAGTTACAATTTCGGAAGGTCGGTGGTTCCAATCTTGCCTCGGTCACAAAACCGACAGAAACAAATTTGAAATAATAACAGTTGAAAAACAACAAGTAAACAATATTGGAACTAATGTAACTGGAACATAAATATAAAACAAACAGTTTTATTGAATATCGATTTTATCGGAAAAGTAAAGAGACATACAGTCAGTGGTGGGATTCAGCCGGTTCGCACCGGTTCTATAGAACCGTCTCACGAAATTTTATGAGATCAGCGAGCCGGTTAGCATAACTGGTTACTGTCAATGGACTTTTGTAACAGAACCGGCTGAAAAAATATGACGTTTGGGATAGAACCGGCTGACAAAAATTTGAATCCCACCACTGGTAACAGCCAATATAATTTAAGTTCGTATGAACATCTGCTTGTTTGTCTTTAATCACATTTTTGCACTACTGTATCATACAGTCTGTTACTCTCTAGACCACAAACGAGTTAATTTTGTCAACTATAGAGAATCTCTTCTCTTCCTACAGTTGTAATGTAGCTTAATTGACACTTGACCCAAACCATTTATTTTAAACAGATGACGGTGGCGTAAGTCAAGTCTCTTATCACTACAACATCAATAAACCCCTGGCTGGTGTAGCAGGTAGTGACTATGCCGCTGACGTCAACTCTGCACAAGGTATAGGATGATTGAAAGCATTGTTCCTGTTGTGGTATTGTTGCTTATGATTAACTCACTTGCTAGGAAATGCGCTCTTTAGCATTGTATTGCATCATTTGCTGTAATACAGTCTCGGGTCTGCTTACTACTTTGCTCTTTTGTGCCACTTTTCCAGTAGCATGAGTTTGGGTGATCAATCGTCGTTTTTTTAACAGCGAAGGCCAATTTTAAATAGAAAATAAACATGATGGTTGGAAGGAATCGTATTAACCTTTCAGTTTTTAAGTTAAGATGCCCCCTTAAAACATAACTAAATGAATGATTTAAAAAATAGAGTAATTTGTACATATACAAAAACCCAAGACGAATCGTTCAAGTACAAAAATTTTGACATTCGTATTTCACACCTTTATAACCCCCCACCCAAAACACCTTTTAAATTGCTTTTTTCGTCACATGTTTGGTGCCAATTATACCGTAACGTGTTTGCAATGCATTGATGTTGTGTCCAGGTGGTTACTTTGTTTGGGAAAACACGAACGTGAATCTTGTACCCGGTGATACTGTGAGTTACTGGATCAACGTCATCGCTTCTGGCGGAGGTTACGATTTGACTGACCAAATATGGGTGGCACCATGTAAGAGTTCTGACTACAAATGCAAACCTCTAAAGTCTAAACTAACGGCTCTTAACCTTTAAATTATTGTAATTTCTGATAACAACCCTTTTTCAAAAAACTAAAAGTACCAACCATGACGTCATAAAAGGATGACGTCACGGAACTAAACTATGACAATGTAATTACCCCATCTGCAAAATGTTAAAATAACCCATAGGGGTAATTACCCATGGGTTATGAACCACTGCTCTTGACAATGCTGAATAAGATTTTCTTGTTGTTAGACCCCACCACTACTGTACCACCGACACAACCACCATCAACCACACAACCACCATCAACCACTCAGCAACCAGACACCGAACCACCTGTAACCAACGAACCACCAACTCCTTCTACCACAACTTCGTCAGGTGATGCGTGCTGTTTTAATTGGGATCTCGCGCAAAGGATATCGGTTTAAAAATGACGGGTTGTCTCGTTTATTCTTTGCTGGAATGAAAATGAGCATTGGAATGATGATTTTATAAAACAAAACCTCGTAAAAACTTTGTAAAGTTTAAGAGGTCGACTTGCGTATTCATGCATGTGAACATATTTTCTCCGTAAAGCTGTCTATGCCGAACTTGCATTCAAATGTGTTGTTTATTTCGACAATGATTTAATAACTTGAACTCTGAGCCATTTTTTCAAACAAACAAAGGTATACGTTAAGTCCTATCAGGACATTATTTTATCAGATATACAACAACCAAAAATTTGATTGATGTTTAAGGAGGAACTGGAGGAGGTACTGGAAGCGGAGGAGGAACAGTTATCGTTGATGGGTGCTCCTCCTATCCATGCGATAGTTCCGTATGTGACATGAACCAAGCTCCATGCAACGGACTCATATTTGAAGAGACTTGGGACACCTTCAACTTAGAACGATGGCAGCATGAGCTTACTATGTCTGGAGGTGGAAACTGGGAATTCCAGATGTACACTAACAACAGGAGCAACAGTTATGTCAGGGATAACACTCTGTTCATTAAACCGGTACGTTTCTTTTTTCAATTGGTGCAGTGCAAATTTTGACTACTGAATTTTGCATTTATGGTCGGTAGAGTCTAGTTTTCGTTTTCATGTATGGTTACTAATTATTAATACTCCTGCAAAGCAACATATTTAAACAAAGAGTGTGTTGTGAGATTTGGAATTTGCTGTTTGACAACACTCAATCTCAGTAAATGAAATATAGACGACTTTAGCTGACTTGTGTCACTTGAGAACATGACTTAAGTTAGGGTACTCAAACCTAAAATAAAAGTTTGGAGTATAAAGGTTTGAGCACATATCTACTTTTGAGTGTTTCTCGCAATTTCGAAACAATTTTTCTTCAGAGTATCATAAGTCGCGACCACTCTTACCGCTAGATGTCCAAAATTTTTAGACATTGACTGCCGACAACTTCGGGGAGGCCTTCCTCTCAACGGGAACAGTTGATATGTGGGGAAGCACACCGGCCGATTTCTGCACAGCCAACTCTTTCTGGGGATGCATGAGAACTGGAACTGGCACTAACTACATCAACCCAGCCAAATCAGCAAGGTGCAATGAGAACACTAACGATATAAACAAAAACAAAAACGTTCACTGACAAAATCCTAATTCAAAACCCAAAATTTTTTGTACATGATGGATTGATAAAGCCTCAATGACTAGGATTTTAATATCCGATTGTATTAACAAAGCTCGCATCAAGCCTGTAGAAGTTGTTAAAATGTTGTTGAGTGTCAAGTCAGGCTCGAAAACAGCCCGTTTTATGCTAATTTAGGCCCAATTCTGTAAAGACTTTTTTAAGGTTCAGTCGTGTAATTTTACCCTTTCTTTCACTTAGAATTCGCACAGTGAACTCGTTCAGCTTCAAGTACGGTCGTGTTGATGTTGAAGCCAAAATGCCGACAGGGGATTGGCTCTGGCCTGCAATCTGGATGCTTCCCAAGTGAGCAAAATAAATAATAACAAAGTTTTGATGTATGATACAAAAACTCGACAAAGCGAAAACTTGGTATTCGAAAGGAAATACTCGAAAATTTACATTTAGCTATTACCAACTGAAAAACTTTTAGGTGTGTTATTCTATGTGTTAAATTTTGGAACTAAAATGTTTATATATTTCACTGTACTTATTAGAACCAACCGTTACGGTCAATGGCCCGCTTCTGGTGAAATGGACATCATCGAATCAAGAGGTAAAGTTATAAACTTTCTCCAAAAGAAACTAAATTACAATTCTTGCCCTACATGTTGCTAGCACGGGGTCAAACACAAGTAGGAGAGATAATTTTGGTAGCCAAAATACGACAAGATTCTACATTAATTTTTAATAAACATATTTTTCTGAAATCACTCACCCTTCTAAGTAGCTAACACAATGTGTTTATGTGTACCGAATATACTTTTACAAGCCCTTTCGTTCTCGTTGAGTGTTTTCCTGGAAAATTGATCTGTTAAATTCACAACGGGCCAGTTACTTTCTCAATAAAGTGTATTCTGTTTTTTCCACAGGCAACTCCAACCTTAAGGACAGCTCAGGTGTTTCGCACGGAAATGACGCAATGGGATCCACAATGCACTGGGGCCCGTACTGGCCATTGAATGGTTACACCAAGACTACCACTGAACAGTAAGTAGATTTGGTTTAGATTTGATTTTAGTTGCCTACAGCGTCCGGAATCTCGTAATATCCTATCCTAGAGTCATTGTCATGCTCATGACCACTTGTGACAGTACATATCTATCCCATTGCCTGCTTTAACGTTTCGTAAAAAATAGACAAATACTGTACTATTTGCTCTTTGAACAAGCTTTTCATAGATTCTTTGAACAAAACTTAAAAAATATAACTTAAGTACCTCGGACCAGTCTTTCTTTAGTGCACTAACGTTGCTAAATAGTTGCAAGTTCTTTTAGTTATTTTGTAGCATATACATTGCTTATATATTTAAATATATTTAAATTTTATAGTTGGTGCTGATTAAGTCATATCCTCCACCACCAAATCTCGTGTGGTAATGTAACTATCACAGTTCTGTTGTACATTGATCGTCTTTTAACAGTCCTTCAAAAGGTATGACTTAACTACACTAGTTTCGCTTTTTAGACATGGTACTTATGCCAGTGAGTTCCACAAGTACTCGGTTGATTGGAAGAAGGACTCTATTGCGTTTTACATTGACGATAATGAGATCCTAAAGGTCGATCCTGGTGATGCCGGTTTCTGGGAGTTCGGTGACTTTGATACCGAGGCTCCAGGTTCATTTAATCCGTGGGAGGGCACTAACAACAAAATGACACCATTTGATCAAGAGGTAACAAGATCGTTAATAAATTCTTCCCTTAGAGTACGAAATGGTAGAACTGTTGGGCATCGCAGGGACATAATGCGTTCCAAAGTGTATCGAAATGTTTTTTTTTCAATTTCGAACAAAACCGGTTTGAATATTCGTTTTAGCTGGTAATTTGAGCATTAAAGAATTATGATTAATTTGCCTCACTACCTGTGCCATTATTTTCTTTGTAGTTTTACTTGATTATCAACTTGGCTGTCGGAGGTACAAACGGTTTCTTCCCAGATGAATGGATAAATGGCAACGGGGCAAAACCATGGAACAACGCTTCACCAACAGCTATGAGAGACTTTTGGAATGGAAAGAACTCATGGCATGAATACTTTATTCTCTTAAAAAAGTGTTTTCATTGCTTTTGTGACCGGGAAATTTTTGTTTACAGGTATCCAACATGGCAACCTGATGTAAACAATGGTGAAAACGCAGCTCTTCAAGTGAAGACCATTCGCGTTTGGGCAAACTAATCGCCGTAATAAAAGCGAAACCAGCCTGAAAGTTGTTATTTGTCATACAAGAATCAGTTGATTCTCAAAATAATTTCTATTGCAAAAATTCAGAAAAGTCGCGTGTTTATTAGCTGGAGTCTTTGCAACTGTTGACCCTCTATGTAGCAAGTTTTTATCAGCACACCAAACATCTTCAAATACTCCTAACGCGTTATCAATTGAAGAAACCTGAAAAACCTTTAAAAATGTGGCAACAAATCCAAGCACTTGTAATGATGACAATTCCTAAATTATTTTTATTTAATTTTTGAAAAACAACACGTAAAATCGATAATGTGATTTTTTTAAATTCCAAGAGAAAGGTGTCCCCTGAAGCAGGGTTCTTTAACATGGGCGATATTGGGGCCTCTAGGGGAGCATCGTATAGCAGATAGTGTTATATCGATGTCTCAGACTAAAATAAGTTTGTGATGCAGGTGTTTTTGGGAGGTGGATTTGTGTATCCAATTCCATTTTATTTTATGGTTGGAAAGCAGAGTTGCAACTCTGAAGGCCCTTTTAGCGCCGAATTCGGGATTGATTTTAAATACAACGGGATTAAATCGGGTTTAAATTTACACTCGGCATCATGTTTGTCGTGTTTTTAATAACTTTTGGGGCTAATTCGGGCTTTTTTTTCAACAAACATTTAGATTCAGGCTTGTGGTTTAGATTCTTACAATTAGCCTGCTCTGGAAAAAAATCGACTCGTAAAAACAAGAAAATAGCCGCTGTGAAAAAAGTACGGTGTGAAACAACAAAAAATGTTGCAGTTCGTTTAAACTATTTAAACCTATTTTGCTTTGATTGAGCTTCAGATCAATGTTTCCAACCAGAAGGGTGAGATGTTTATAGGGTATGCGAGAATGCTGAATAGTTACGGTTTGGGATTATAGTTACTTTCGTGAAAATAAAGAACACGGTAGGAGAATTGGTTGCTAATTTCTCGGCTATGAATTATATTAGGTAAAGGTAAGTTCCAAAAATCTTTTCAGTTGAGTTGTTGTAAAAATGTTGCGACCAAATAAATCGTTTTTTTAAACTGGAAGATATTTCTTCTTTGGTGCCATGCAGCTCTTTTTTCTTTTCGCAAAGAAATCTAATTCATGCTCATGCTTTATACGCTGTTTAACTTTCTCGGGCTATATGCCATAGTGTTTAGCGTCTGTCTCTGTTGCAACTGTATCGTCAAAAATGACAACTTTTAGGCAGGTTTCGCTTTTATTACGGCGATTAGTTTGCCCAAACGCGAATGGTCTTCACTTGAAGAGCTGCGTTTTCACCATTGTTTACATCAGGTTGCCATGTTGGATACCTGCAAACAAAAATTTTCAGGTTACCAAAACATAAAAATGAAGTTTTTGTAACAAATCAAATCAATGTACCATGAGTCCTTTCCATCCCAGAAGTCCTTCATAGCTGTTGGTGATGCGTTGTTCCATGGTTTTGCCCCGTTCCCATTTATCCATTCATCTGGGAAGAAACCGTTTGTGCCTCCGACAGCCAAGTTGATAATCAAGTAAAACTACAAAAAATGCCAAGGTAGTGAGACAAACTTTTCAATTCTGATAATCGTAACAAATAAATTTAATGCGTTTTTATTTTTAACCGGTTTTGTTATAAATATCTTAACCCGTGAGTAATTACTGTCAAAAAGGGAATTTTATATTTTTTAGATGACAATTAGATCATAACGTTTACTTCCGTGACTTCATATTTCTGCTGTGACTTCAAACTTTTTTGAAAGGCGATTAAAGCAATTTTTGTATGGTTGTAATAAAAAAGACTGTAATAAAAATGTACAGATATGTCACTGTGATGGAGCCCGAACCCGAAAGTACGAACCCGGCCCCATTCATGTCGATTTTAAGAAACCCGGTTAGGCCCGAAAGTTTGATTGACAGGCATATACATTGAAGCCTCGGAAAAGACCAAGACAATAAATACATTAAACAATAATATACAGTTGGTCTTGAACAAGGCGTTTTAGGGCTGTCTGACATTAGATCAGGTCCAGCAACCGGTTTCTTAGCTAATTAATTTTTTTGCAAAAACATACTGACACAGAGTGTAAAGTCAGGCCCAAATCAGGCCCGTTTGTTTAAAGAAACCGGCCCGAACCCGAACCCGGCTCGAAAAGCCCAGCCCGAATCTTACAACTCTGCTGTAATGACTAACATTTGCCAATGCAAAATTCATAAAACACCTAATTACCTCTTGATCAAAGGGCGTCAGTTTGTTGTTTGTATTTTCCCATGGGTTAAATGCACCAGGGGCCTGAGAATCAAAATCACCGAACCCCCAGAAACCATCCTCACCAGGATCGACCTTCATGATCTCGACATCATCAACGTAAAAGGTAACGGAGTCCTGGTTCCAGTCAACAGAGTATTTGTGGAACTCGCTGGCGAGAGTTCCATGGCTAAAACGGGTAGTAGATTACGTTAACAGGGTTAGTAGGTTACGTTAACTATGTAAAAGCGTGTCGTCAACTTGGGGTATCGTGACTAAACGCGCTATAGCTGTATCATTAAGTGACAAGAGCTCACAAAAGAGTAAGTTTGGCGCACCGTACATTATAATATTACCATAATAACCAATTTTTAAATTTGAAATGCTTTGGCAAAGGATGGACAGTATTGCAAAGCATCAAAATGGGTATATACAATTCATATGTAAGTTTGTGTTTCGATCCAAATATGTGGACGACATCATAAAATTTCTTTTATCTTTCTGTAAGTTAGAGAAAAATAATAGAAGTGTCTTTGTCATACAATAAATTGTTTTCATGGATTTCTTATCATGTAAAAAACGTGAAAGTTGGAGTGAATAGGTCAAGAAACTAAATAAAAAAAAACTGTTTAGTGCTTGTCAATTTATTCGTATGTTCACTTAGCATTTAGATAAACTACAGGCATAATGTGTTAAGTGAACTCACTACTCGGAAGTGGTCTTGGTGTAACCGTTCAATGGCCAGTACGGGCCCCAGTGCATTGTGGATCCCATTGCGTCATTTCCATGCGAAACACCTGAGCTGTCCTTGAGGTTGGAGTTGCCTATAACAAAACAGAACATTAGTGCATTTATTACAGTGTTCTCGTTTAGTTTGTATCTTTTTGAACACCAGCTGTTTAAACTTAGCCATAATGAGCAGGATATACAGCCCCATCCCAAAACTAAAACCCAGCACCAAATATTCTGTAAGCCATTGCATTTTAGGCGGCGGTACGAATTTAGCGTTATTTTGAGACAAAGTTTATGTGCCAGAAGTTTGCACCATCTCTGTACAAATGAGAAAGTACGAAACTTCTGCACGATTGTGATTTTTTCACTTGTCTTTATTCACAGCTTAATGATGGTCTGTTAGGTAAAAAATGTTACCTCTTGATTCAAGGATGTCAAATTCACCAGATGCTGGCCATTGTCCGTATTGGTTGGTTCTAAAATGTACAGAGAAACAATAATAATTACCTTTTCACTTAAAACTAATAGGCAATATATAAAACAAATTCAAAACTTGCAAAGAATCAGCTACGGAAAATAACATTTGACAATACAGTAAGTTATTCTTTACATTGTTTGGTTTTATCTGATTTTCCAACGGTTGTATAATTTGCAACTTTATAGTTAGTATTTGTTTTGCTCACTTGGGAAGCATCCAGATTGCGGGCCAGAGCCAATCCCCTGTCGGCATTTTGGCTTCAACGTCAACACGGCCGTACTTGAAGCTGAACGAGTTCACTGTGCGAATTCTGTATGAAAACGAAAGTAAAATTACACGACAGACCCCGCTAACACGAATACCATAAGCCAGGGGGTCTTAAACGGAAACAAATTGTAAGGAATTTCACAATGCTAAGTAAATCGTACAGCATCTTATTTGTGATTTATTACAAATGTTGACTTAATTGTGCCATTTTCGTTTTCGTTGCAATGCCCAAACGTTTTTGTCAGTGGTGGGATTCAAATTTTTTGTCAGTCGGTTCTATCACAAAGTCATATTTTTCAGCCGTTTCTGTTACAAAAAGTCCATTGGGAGTAACCAGTAATTCTTATCTGTTCGCTGATCTCATAAAATTTCGTGAAACGGTTCTATAGAATCAGTGCGAACCGGCTGAATCCCACCACTGGTTTTAGGTCATTACCTTGCCGATTTGGCTGGATTGAGGTAGTTGGACCCACTTCCAGTTCTCATGCATCCCCAGAAAGAGTTGGCTGTGCAGAGATCGGCCGGTGAACCGCCCCAAAGATCGACTGTTCCAGATGACAAGAACGACTCCCCGTATTGGTCAGCGGTCAGTGTCTGAGGAAATGTTTACAGATTTGACATAGTGGTGCAGTCACATTTAAGATTAACAGTGTCAAAATATACCTGCGTCAGAAAAGTCAATAAGTTACGCCTAAACTCTATTGGGTAGCCGCTTTATCTTGTGACATTCCATAATGTACTTTTATTGCGTTGAAAGCAGTTTTGTTCGAATAATTTGAGAAAACGAACCTAATGTAAAAAATCTTTCGTGAATCGAGTAATCTTTAACTTGAAAATGAATATTTATCCTTAAGCTGAAACCGTCCTTAATTTTATGACAAAATTTCACTCCAAATCCGATTACCACATGTCGCAACTAACCGGTTTAATGAACAGAGTGTTATCCCTGACGTAACTGTTGCTCCTGTTGTTGGTGTAAATCTGAAATTCCCAGTTTCCACCTCCAGACATAGTGAGCTCGTGTTGCCAGCGTTCCAAGTCAAAATCGTCCCAGGTCTCTTCGAAGATGAGCCCATTGCATGGGGCTACTTTCATATCACACACGGAGCTATCGCAGGGATAGGAGGAGCACCCACTAGATGGAGCGCCTGATAATTGTAATATTTGTTTGTTTCTAATAGATTCATCCGGGGAAGGAACTTGGCCGAATGTTCCAGGGCGCCTGACCCATATACAGACATAAAAACATTACCCTAATGGTCCGGCACACCTGACCCATATACAGACATAAAAATAACTTGATCGGGATTCGTCCCCGGGAGCGTCCAGGGTTCGAACCCAATGAAAAAAAGATTCGGTTTTGCTAATTTTACAAGTTTATTTGATATTGTTCTTAAAAACACCGATGTTAAACTTTGTGTTTTTCTAAAATCGTACTTTGCGAAAGGGTCTTTAAACTATAAAGAATAAAAAGAAGCATTTCTTAAGCCGTGTCTTTTCAAAGTAACTAAAGCATATTTGTATTGAGTACGTCTCTTCAAAATATCACAAATAAAAGCGTAGTACTTGGTTTAGTAAAGAAATATCGTCAAAAATACCTGAGCATGTTGCTGCAAGGCAATACAGGATTGACAGCAGCAGTGTGAAGTTCATGGTGTAGATCTGTAACCAAAACTAATCAAAATAACCTGAAAAGGTGGCATAAAATTGATTTTATCTCGAATAAGCACAACAAAAAAGTGCTAAATAGAAACGTCTTTACATTTTTGCCTCAGTCCAAAGATAACCAATTCTAAAAAAAGTAAATTTAAAATCAACGTCAAACAACAATTAGCTAAGCTAAAAAACTATACCCCATATTTAAGACATAACTATAATTGGCTTTTCCGTTCATAGTTTTTTATTACCTTTGTTTCTATTACCTAGTTGTAGTCTGTTGAAGGTGGATTATATAGCCAATATATTACAGTTACTTGATAAATGGGAAAGATGGCACCTGTCGATGTACGTCATTAGATAAGGCAATATTTAATGTGGCTATACCATGACAAAGTTAAAACAGTGCTCAGTCACGCTACAAGACCGTCATAATATGATACGTTGCTAATAAAAAACAAACATTGCCTATGATTGACGTTGATATATTCTTGTCTATGTTTGTCTATTGTTGTGTCTGTTTGCAACTTGAAGAGAAACTACTAACGGGGCCTACCGAATTAGATGTATGAACTTTACTTGCAAAGTTTAAATAATTGCCAAGTCACGTCTAC
Organism: Phallusia mammillata; assembly: GCF_965637545.1. Classification (NCBI taxonomy): domain Eukaryota; kingdom Metazoa; phylum Chordata; class Ascidiacea; order Phlebobranchia; family Ascidiidae; genus Phallusia; species Phallusia mammillata. The sequence continues at coordinate 7,664,934 of NC_137253.1, forward strand.
AAAACTGCACCTGTCTTGACCAGTAATTTGGAGCCATTATCCTTCATTGCACGCTCACGGTAAATTTTCGCATAAAACGCGTAACGCATAAAAAACTGATTTCTATGAAAAAAATTTTAAAAATCCAATGAGTCATGTGTTGCCGGCATTTCCATTTTTTGCAAGTTGCAAGTTTTTTTTCACTTTTATTCATGTTTGTAATTTTGTATTTAACTAAATTGAGATTGAGCATAGGGTTTAAGCGTGTGGCACACAATACACTCGTAAGAAAACAGTTTTAGGAGATTTGTCAAATAGGTTTGTCCAAAATCTGTGCCGAAAATGATAAGTGTTCAAAAATCGCAGTTGTGCACATGTTCTTGAAATCGTGAAGTGTGATCAGAAAGAAGCCGGTCAAGAATCCCAATTCCCAATATTTCCAAACTAAAAAAGATCTGAAATTTTGAAATGAAATTGTTCTTATATTTTATTATTGTCAGCATTCATTTCAATTTACAATACATGAGTTTGTATGCTTTTTTTGAAGAACATCATTCATTTCAACAATAATGCTGCTACAACTAGAATAGACAATAAATTGCAGACTTGAGAAAAGCAGCTTTAGCAACAAAACTGACAAGTCAATTTCTTCAAACCCAGATAAAAAAATAACTACCCATATGTACCAGTATACCAGTAAAACATTTGCTCCTTTAATGTTGAGTTTATCAATTTGTTTTTTATTCAGAAAACAATGAACTAGGTGTAAATCTTTACATGGTTGTTTTTAAGAATTGAACAACACTGTGTGAGAAAATGGACAGAAAGGGGAAGAAAAACGATTTCCAACGTCCATTTAAGCTTAGCCACCAGCTGTTATGCATTACTTCAATCAACTTTCAAAGAAAAGCGCTGATGGGATGTGTTGAATTGATGCTACAACCAAGAAAAGGGGACATGAAGTCAGTAAAAGTGAACTGCAAGCAGGCAAGGATTCATCGTGTTTGTGTGGACGGACATGAAGCATCATTTCAGTACCAAGATCCATCACTAGATCTTACACAGCGTGACCCAAAATCAAGAAACCTGGAGTTTTTAAGCTCCTGCCACTTGACAGCAGTAGAGAGTGTGGACCAAGATTCTGGTTACCATGGTGAGGTGACAATAAAACTGCCCTCGGAGGTGCATAAAACTGTAAAAGACCAAAAGCCGATTTGTGTAAGCATGGATTTTACTCTCGAAGACCCAAAGGGCGGAATTCATTTTGTTGTACCGAAAGGTGAAGGCTCATACAAAGAAACTGGTGCTCATTTGTTTACATACCGACATGAAAACTCTGCACGCTTATGGTTTCCATGCATCGATACCTATTCAGAGCCGTGCACTTGGAAATTAGAGTTTACAGTCGATGAGACAATGACTGCTGTATCTTGTGGTGATCTTGTGGAAACAGTTTTTACTCCAGATCGAAAGCGCAAGACATTTCACTACATTCTAAGCATTCCAACAGCTGCACCAAACATCACTTTGGCTGTTGGACCTTTTGAAATTCTTGTGGACCCTCATATGCATGAAGTAACACACTTTTGTTTGCCGAAACTTATGCCATTGCTGGAGCATACAACTGAAACCTGTCATGAAATCATTGAGTTCTTTGAAGAGGTTCTCAGTTTTAGGTTTCCTTATTCATGCTACAAGCAAGTTTTTGTCAGTGAGGCATATCAGGAGGCAATACCTTATGCCTCTGTTGGCCTGTTCAGTGTGAATTTGCTTTACAGTAAAATTGTATTGGATCAGACACCAATTACTAGAAAGCACATGGCTAGGGCGCTGGCTGAACAGTTCTTTGGATGTTTCATGGCTCGAGAATCCTGGAATGATTACTGGGTCCCAGCTGGTATATCTGGTTATCTATATGGCCTGTGGTTAAGAAGCACTTTTGGAAATAGCGAATACCGACACTGGATTGCTAGTGAAGTGGAAAAACTATGTCAATATGAAACCACATATGGTTCTGTTATCCTACATCACAATATAAAAGAATCTTCATTTACAAGGCATTTTCCTCACCAACATCCCCACACTATGTCACTGCAGCACTACAAGATGCTCAGATGCAAGGCACATCTTGTTATGAGGCAAATCGAAAACCGAATCGGTGCACAACTGCTCTTGCAAGCTTTTAACAAGCTTCTGTCATTGGCTAATACTTCAGCCCAGCAAAAAGTTCTAAGTTCCTCGTGGTCAACCATGTTATTGTCTACTGCTGGTTTTCTTAAATCAACGTATTCGGTTTCTGGAAAGGATATTTCAAATTTGACAGACCAGTGGGTAAAGAAAGGTGGGATCGTGTGCTTTCGTGGCAGTTTTGTCTTTAATCGAAAACGCAATGCTGTAGAGCTAGATATCAAACAGGATTTGCTTGGTAAAGGCACACAAAAGTATGTTGGGCCTTTAATGGTTCGGGTACAAGAACTTGATGGATCTTTTAACCATACAATTCAAATTGAAGAGAACACAACCAAACACGACTTGCCTTGTCACTCAAAAAGTCGAAGAAACAAACGAAAAAAGATACCACTCCTTAATGGGGATGAAGCTGACATTGATATCAATGCAATGGACCCGGAATCTCCTGTTCTATGGATTAGAATTGACCCAGATGTAACCATGCCTCGAATTGTTCAGTTTCAGCAACCAGATTACATGTGGCAGTATCAAGTCCGCTTTGAACGCGATGTTATCGGCCAATCTGAAGCGCTGAAAGTATTACAGCTGTTACCTTCCATACCTACGAGCACTGCCTTGACTGATATCATTGAGAACAAGCTATACTACTACAAAGTCCGCATTGAAGCCTGTATGTGCCTTGCAAAAATTGCTAATGCTTTGGTTAGCACATGGACTGGTCCCCCTGCAATGCTGAACATTTTTACCAGGTTCTTCTGCTGTGAGACTTCACCACCAATTGTGCGAATGAACAACTTCAGCAACTTTCAGCAGTATTTTATTCAGAAAAACCTTCCAGTTGCCATGTCGATGCTTAGAAACATGAATGCAGTTTGTCCTAAGGAGATTCTGCAGTACCTTTTGGATCTCGTCAAGTTTAACGACAATTCAAACAACAAGTATTCGGATAACTACTATCGAGCTGCATTAGTGACATCGCTCAGTAACACCATTACACCAGCGGTGACAGTTTCCGCTGAACAGAAAATAACTGCTGAATCGCTTTCAGCTGATGTAAGAGCAATCATTGATGAGGTTACACGTTTTTTGAATCTGGAGAAGCACTTGCCTTCATATCGTCACACCATTACTGTTAGTTGTCTACGAGCAATCAGGAACATGCAGCGCAATGGCCATCTCCCAGCTGATTTTGAAATCTTTAAGAGCTATGCAGTGCATGGCTTTTTCCGTGACGTCAGGCTAGTTGCAGTTGAGTGCCTTGTTGATTTAATCAAGGTGACTTTAAACAGTGATGAATTATATTGGCTGCTGGATCTAGCAATTCATGATTCTGTATCAGAAATTAAGATTGGCATATTGAATGCATTAGTAAGGAACCCACCATTTACCAAGGACTCAAAATCACCTTTGAACAAGTCCAATCTTGTTGAAAAATTGTGGAATTATGTAAACCATGAAACATTTTATGACCCTAAGCTGCGATGTGAAGCAGTTGACTTGTATTACACACTCTTTGGAAAAAGTAGACCCAACTGTCTTCCTGCTCCACAGTATGGGGTTGTGGTAAATCTGAAAAAGGGTAAAACACAAATAAACCCTGCCAATGAAAGGCCAGAAAAGCGTCCTTATGATTATGTTGACTCTCCTGGGACCAGTAAACTCAAACGACCAACATCAATGCCTGTTGTAACATCTCAGTCCGCAGAGCAGCCTTCAAAACTTAAAATGAAGATCAAGTTTGGCAGCACATCACGCAGCCACAGTGTGTTAGATACAGATGACGTTTTAGCTGCTCAAAGCCTGCTTTCACTATCTCATGTTGACATGCCTTCACGACCTTCCACACCTGGTGGAGCTCAGGAGCACTCAGGATCTTGGAACTCGCCACCTAGTCATTTACACGAGGACTTTTCGCATGGGCCGACTCCAGTTATGAAACAGGACACAATTCAAATGCCACAGCCTTTGACTGGAAGCAAAGACAAAAAGAAAAAGCGCAAGCACAAACATAAGCACAAGCATCGTCACCGTGGCGACAGCGATTGGTCGTCCCCGGCAACTCCTGCCAGCTCAGTAAACTCACCCTTTGCATCTGTGAATTCTCCCCTTAACTTTGACTAAGTGTGAACATTGTTTTTGCTATTGTTGATAAAAACAGTGTATTTTGGTTCCAATTCATGGTATGTCACAGTTTTTCTTTTTCTTGTTGTTTGGTAAAACCAGGATGACTTTGCTAAAATTTAAAATTTAACTTTGCTAAAATTTTAAAAATAGTGAAAATTTTTTTCACTTTGTTGACTAAAATGTTATATATGTATTCGTTTTCCAAAGTGATAGTGTGAACACTGCCTATTCAAATTCGTTTTCAATATGATTAACTGCTGTTGAAGTATTTTGGGGATGTATATTGTGATGTTCCAGTACCCATTGTTTTCCACCTAAAAACTGACTTTTTTTCTAGTTGTAAGAATTTACTAAAAATTTCGTTTTGTTGATAAAATGACATCAAAAAGTGAAGATGCTTCAGGTAAGCATAATGGTTTTCTCAAAAAATCTCATCACAAAATATAATTTCACACTATATCTTTAATTTATACACACTTTTTATTCATGGCTCTGGTAAACTGGTTATCAATGTAAGAAGTATTTTTCTTGCTTTAAAGGTATGAAATGTTTTTTTAACATATTTTTATCCAACATAGGCTTGTAGGGTAACCCTGTGGCAGGGGTGCACAACCTGCGGCGGTCAGGTCGCATGTGGCCGCTGAGACAAGTTTGTGCGGTCAGGACCATGTATGCTAAAATACATGTACTGGCGGCCATGACACAACTAAAACTATTTAGCTAAATATTTTGATTTTCATACTGCTGTAAACAGATGATTCGCGAGATGGTTACCAGCAGGGGCGGATCTAGAAAAAAATTGAGGGGGGTGTCCAACAATTAGTTGCGAAATTGCCTGATGCGATACTGACGTTGTATGATACAATTCGGGTACTAAACCCGGAATTTGCTGTTTAATCGTATCCACGTTTTGAGACCTGAGTATTATTAGCCCGATGCACCTTTGAAGTCGCTCTGTTCTGATGTTTGCTACAAAAAATTCAACGCGTTTCGCGTTAAGCGGCAGAGTACTTTGTCCAGAATTGCAAGCAAGTCCAAACCAGAAAGTACAAGACCTCAACCTAAATTGCAACTTCGTCATGCCGCAAAGGCGAGCAGCATATCTCTTATTACCTGTTAACCAAAAGACAAAAAAAGAAAAACAACTATTGATTTTTTGCAAAATCGTTAAAATTTCCAATTACGGCTCCACTATCTAGCTTACTCAGCAAAACGGCTGTTGCATGATAAACGTGACTGTCAGGCAACCAAAATACGCCAGTTTCTCAAAAAACATTTGAAGGACTGAACGCTTTTTTGAAAGGATGGTTCACATTTAAAGTTGCGCAAAGTTAAGAAATGCAACAAAATTGGTTACTATGCAAGGCATAAATAATGCCAAGCATTGACAAGTTACCAATTACATGTACCTTAACAACATGGTTCAAAGTACACCAATCGAATATTGGTGACAAACAACTACGTGTTTGGTGGGTCATAAACTATTTAGCATTGAACGTTTTAAATCAGTTTAGTCGGATTTAATATTGTTTAACTGCGAAAACAATTTAATACATTCCATTTAGTGCAGTCAGCACTTTTGACTTCCGCGTCCTTCATAAAACCCTTGTTACGTCACAATAGACTTGTCACACCCAATACAAAACGATAGAGGCGCAAGGCTTTAAAATAATGACTCTCTGTAATCATGCAGCGGTAAACGAAATGTTTGGTCTATTCAATTTACGCACAACTTTTTTAAAATGGGAGTTCGGCAAATTTTACCAATTTTCTGAGGGGGGTGTCATAACACCAAACACCCCCGTCTAGATCCGCCCATGGTTACCAGCCTGTGGTAACCATATGCACCAGGCTTTTTTATCCGCTTATTCTGTGCAAACAATGAGAAAAAACAGCCACAGCAATCATCACAATGCAGATTATGATGTCATAATCAATTAGCTCTGTTCAGGTAAACCTATGCACCAAGTTAGAAATTGAAATAATGACCTGCAACGCGACCGTTATAGAGAAAAGGTTGTGCACCCCTGCCCTATGGTATTAAAATCCTTCTAGGCAAAACTTCAGGCACCAAATGTTTTTAGGTGATGGTGAAGGAAGGATTTCTCGCAGAAAATTGCTGCAGTACGCTGGTGAATTTGATATTGAAAGTGTCCATTTCCTTAAACTGTCAAACATGGACCTTTTCGACATCTCAGTGCTTCGCGAATCCAAGAACATTACCCGATTAGATATTTCACACAATCGACTTTCAAATATTGAAGCCATCGGACAATTAAAATCGATTACTTTTCTCAATATCACTGCAAACCAAATCACAAATATTGGTACATGTACATAAGTTTTTTATTCATAACTTGAAGTCTAATAAGTTAAAACAATAAAACTAACCACATTTTTTTTATTTCTAAGCTATGGGACAATTAAAGTAAATAACTTTTTTCAACATTACCACAAACCTATTTAGCAATATTGGTCATTATAAATAGGATTTTTAGTTTATAACTTATACAAAAGCCTAATTTCCAATTAAAAACAAAAAAGCTAAAAACATTTTTACATTTTTTTATGTTTTACTACTAACTAACTAAAAAAAGAACACTTTATGTATATGCGACATTTAAAGAAAAATTGCTTGTTATTTGGGATTATTGTTTGCGTGCTGTCCTGTAAACTCATTTTACTCTATTTTGGAACTACAATTAATTTTTACAATGTTTCAGACTGCCTTGCTGGTTCGGAGAGTCTTGAAGAGCTTTCAGCAGCTGGTAATCTCCTTTCAAACACTGAGCGAATCAAATGTCTCATGGGATTGTTATCACTAAAACAACTCAGACTTAACGATAACATCAACAAACTGACCAATCCTATCTGCAAGATGCAAAACTATCACAAGTCTGTACTTCAACTTCTACCTTCACTGATAGTGTTTGATGGTATGAATATCAATCTTTATTTTCTAGAACTGATCTATAATGTTTCCTTTAATTATTTTTTGGAAGTGGGCATAGACACAAGTTTATTATATTTGTTCACATTTCTTTAAGTTTTTTCACACAACATTCTATTACATAAATGCATTCCTAAAAATTGTTAGCTGACATTATCCTAAGAGTTTGGCTTTAATGCTGTTTTAGAATCCACCATATTCAACAAATACTAAACCACCCTAATTTGATTGAATTCCTACACTTGAAAAGTAGTTTTTGTTTTGTAGGTGAAAGAGTGAATGGCAGAGGAAGTGAATTATACAAGATGTGCTGTGAACTTGACGAACAAATTGAATGTAAGTTTTCTTAGTTTTATTTTTAATTTCCCAACCCACATATGGTATATATATATCGATACCTGCAGTACTAAGTTAGCTAATTGCTACACTTATACTCTACCGATACTGGTAATCATAAATATTTTAAGTAACAGCAATTACGTCCATCTTTATGTGTAACTTGTAAATTCCACTACAAAATTTAAGTGTGTTATTCTTTGGATTTCACGTACAGACTTCCTAAAGAATAGGACAAAGCTAAAAACTATTTAGAAGCATAACCAAGATCTAACATTTACCGTATAAAATTCAAGCAAACATATATACATGACCATATGTACAGTAAAATGACAAAAATATGAGGTACTTTATTTCTTGCAATGATTGTGCAGCATTGCGTCACAGTGATGCATGCCCATGTGATAATTGTGCTGCAGAAACAACGGATGGTAAGACATTTGCTTTGGTGTGTTCAAGTTTTATGTTGCCAATCAATTTCCTTCGAAAACAATTTTTTGGTAGCTCCTTTATTTCTTTCACTGAAAAAAGTGTTTTTATGTGCTGTGTATGGAATATAGTATTCAAATGAAGTGATTATTTTAAGATTTCTAGTTTGCCTTGATCACGGGTGGTATGATTTCAAAATACCTGTTTTATTTTTGTTTGTAGTACTGTGGTGTTTGTATGTTTGTGTTTGCTATACTGGTAATGGCAAACTAGCAATCAGACCAAAAGTGTTTAACTGTAATATATACATTTCGATTACGTCTTTTTTATGTTAGAATAATATGTGAATTTTTGGAAATCACAATTTAAACAACTAACAACTTAAGTTTGAAATTTCATTCCAGTTTTCTACTTGTGCTAAATTTCTGCGTTTCAATGTCAAAAAGTTGATAGATCTTTGGTTAAATACAGTGATTCTAAACCTAGGGACAAATTGAATTTTTTGAGAGGGGAAGTAGGATGATCATTTTTTAGTTACATGTCGTTATAGTTTGTATCTATAATATTTTTTTTAAATATTTTTTATTTTTAAAAGGGATGAAAAATTATAATCTCAACAATGAAAAGGTTCATCTAGATTAAGTTATTGTACTACGTAGTTTTTAATTAATAACCACACAACGTATTATACAGCTGGACGCACGTTCGGTCCCGTTGCTCATCGCCCCCTAGCAGAACCATGGATAAAACCAGGATACTTCGCAATCAAAGAGCCGCCAGTGGGCGCCGATGAGTCGTCTCAAGCATTTTCCGAATTGGTGAAAGACTGCAAGCGGGTCGTGGACCAGGCTGCTTTGAGGCTAGAGCGATTCAAACGAGTTGAAAATACGAATGCATGAAAGTGTAAAAAATGTTTAATACTCTTTTATAAATAATGGTTTGTTAGGTTAGTACATGTGTGATTAAAATTGGTTAAAAAGGCTTTGAAAGATTTTTAACAACTATGAATTGATTTGTATTTTTTGCAATTGATCTTAAATCTGTTTGTACTATTTTTTATCTTCATATATAATATCTTAATTGCATAAAACCTCTATTTTATATTTTTACGCCTTTAGGGAGATCTATCTTTGCGAAATTTATTTGCGTATTGTTCGTTTTTTGCTTTCACTGTGATTCTACGTTTTACTCTGTTTTAGTACGAGAATGTTGCACGTTTTGAAAACTTACACTTTGCTACGATCAGAAAGAAAACAGTGAAGCCGGTTTAAACTGGTTTTAGTCGGTTTCTGCATTTTGCCAAACTTTCAAACATAATCAGGAATTGTACTAACACAAGAAATCACAACAGACAAATTTGCTAAATTCCGTTGGGTGGCGCAAAGAGCTTTCGCGAATATTTCAAAAGCAATTTGTGTAAAACTGCTGACAGCTATAGGGGCTGGGGCGAGGTTTTACAATAATAACAATAAAATCTACCTAAAAACTTAATTCCTATTAACTGCGCTCTTTACGCTTCCAGTACAGGTTTTTGACAAACTTTTCTTGTGCGAGCTTTTGAGTCAGTTGCTTTACCGCATAACCAAGCCTAAAATGGGAACATACATTGTTGATCCTAATTTTAAAATAATAGGCTGAAGACTTTAATTTTTCCTTACTGTTTAGGACGAAATGGAAAACTTATTTTAGATTGTTTTATTTTTAACTGGTTTTAGCCTCTGAAACTAAAACCAAAATTTAGAACATAAGTTTTAAACGTGCCTGAAATTGGAGCCCGAACCTAAATCGTTTTTGGGAAACCAGTTTGGGCCCGAAAGTTTGATTGACAGGCCTATACATTAAAGCCTCAGGAAAGACCAAGGCAACAAACACAATAGACAATTGAACTTGAACAAGGCGTTTTAGGGCTGTTACACATTAGGTCAGGAACTAGCTAATTAAATTTAAAATTTATTCAAGCCCGAACTTACAACGCTGTGTTGTGATTATGTGTTGCTCAAATGGACAAGTGTTGCGCAGATTTTCTCGTAAACGCTTTTGGCAGCTAAGCAAATTACATTGTAGTTGAAATGGCTTCTTGGAAAGCACCTGGTTGAAAAAGAGGCTGTGTTTGAGGTACTCTCGTGCGTTACCTGTCGTTTACATTGACCGTCCCTCCTTGCCACCTGATGTTAGAAATAAAACGTTTTTAGCGCACGTGCATTGATTTGTTTAACCTGCAGAATTTTAGTATATCTACTTTCCCAATACTCAAACACTTTGTGTAAAGTGTTTCGCTTATTGTAACTGGTTTAAAGTTTAAACTTTAAACCATTATCCGCAAGTTATTGAGGTGATAAGTTGTTGCTGCGAGTTTCACTTCGTTAAAGAGGAGCATACCAAATTTTTAGAAAAACTCGAGGATTTTCCTTTGTTTTCCGGATTTTGGACTAGAACCTTTCCTAAGGCTATATATCCTTTCTGTTTTTTTTTCGATTTTTGGTCGTCAAAAATTGAAGAAAAATCCGGTTTTAGGTGGGTTTTCACAAGAATATTCCAGTTTTTTATTTGTTTATCGATCAAAGGTTTGGTCTTTTGTAGGTTCTCTGCTTTGTTTAACACCATAACCTAAATAAGTTAAATAAAGTTTTGGTGCCAATTAACTTTGATGTCACCAATCCAGAACAACTTAAAAACAACGTTTTCGAGACAAACTGTAGTGTTATATATTAAAATAAAATTGCTACAAAAGTTTGTCCTCTTGCTTGAAGTCCATGTCGTTTTTTTCAACGCCACTCTTATGGTTTGCGGTTGTCACGTTTTGTTTACATCACTGGCAGTTCCGTGTTTAGTAAAGCTACTCTACTTCAGTGGCATGTGTAGCCTACTTAAAAATGTCCCGAATAAGGTGGTGTTAACAGGTTAAAGTATGAATTGTATGTTGGACCATTACGGTTGATATTTAATTAGTTGAGATATAAAAACTCCGGGTAATTACGCAACTTGCCAACTTAAAATTTGCTTGGCAACTTGCCAACAACTTGTAATATGTAACCAATGTCCAAATAAGATTAAATTTGGACAGTTTGCATATTATAATTTATTTATTTTTCGGTGGTGTATTTTTTTCACAACCCCACTTTTTTCCCAATTAAATTGAGTCAAAATTAAAAATATGTCTAAATTGAATTGGATTTGGTTAGTTTGTACCTCATACAGCATGAACATTTAAGCGAATTAATCGATTGCTTTGTTATACGTTACGACTAATCTTTTTTATTCTATTTTTACAAAATGTATTATTTATAGGTTTTTTTTTGTTGCAAACGGACGAAACAGGTGATAACACATTTCCACAAATGGCATCAAATATGAGAAACAAACGATACAGCACAAAAAACAACCCAAAATGTGTGCAATGCAACCGTAAAAAACAAAAAAAACTTTTATGCAATGTAAGGTCTAAAACCTTGCTCCATTAAATTAGTGTCCATCGTCTGAGTGTAATAAGTTCGGGCCCCGGTCAATAATCATTTGTAGACCTATTTCACTGATATTTTGTTTCCTTTTGCAATACATTTACGATATTTCTTCTAGATAGACTGAATTTTTGTCACTCGTTTCCACATTGTCAGTTAAAATATAACTTTTTGTTACGACAGGATTTGAAATATTTCGGTGGCTATCAGTTGTTGGAGTTGAATTATCTTTATTTGCTACCTTGTTATTTGCATGCAAGGGATATAAACGCATGTGATAGTCGCGGAAAGTCAAAATTAAGCACAAAACGTGAAAAACCTGAATGTAATGGTAAATGAGAGGAAAAAACTCAAGAGACGCCCAGTGGCCAATTTGTTTCCAAAACAACGACACAACATTAAGAAAAATAATATCAGAAATAAAAACTGCTGCTGTGCTCACACTGATTCGTACAATGGTTTTGCGCACTTGTTGATCTCTGATTCGCAATGTCAGGGGGGCAATGGAAAGACCCAAGGCGCTAACCTGACTCAAAGTGAATATAAATTTGGAAATGGCCACGGGAGTCAACATAGATTGGCCAGTAAATTCGCATCCCCGGATGGTCGCAGCTTTCCCTCGAAAAATTGTCACAATAAGGAAAGTCACCTGGCTGACTACCACTAAAATCAAGGTTACATATCTGATAACAACGATGGCGCGTTTCATAAACTTGCTGTTGAAAGTGATGGAATTGTTCAGGGTTGCTTGTCGGAGCCAAAGCACAGTAAACACTGTTATTTTACCAGCAGCCAGAAATACGTTTCTCAGGATGTTGGATCCTACACACCAACGCCAGTTAACTTTGAAAGGGAATGTGTCCACTGCAATGACAACGGAGCCAAAGAAGGACAAGCAAGCTGCTGTTGATACAAGACGGTTGGTTAGTTTCAGAACATCCGTCCTTTCATTACCTCGTTGTTGATAAATCAAAGAACATGAACAAATATAGAGGGATGCGAGTAGCAGAGGTGGAATCATGATTCTTTCGTAAAGACGAGAGCCAAACCCATCAGAAGTGATATTTGTTTCTTCTGTGGTGAAGAAGGTTGTGGTGAAATTGCCATTCATTATAAGGTGGCTTTCAGCGTTTTCACAACACTTGTTTTTAACAGGCTTTAATCTGCAATAAATTAACCGTGATTATAGTTAGTGCTCAACTTCTAACATAATCTTTAACATTTCGAGCGGCAGAACTCTTGTAAGGAAGCCGTAAATTATAAATTGACGGGCACTGACTTATACAAATGTTCAAGACCAGGAATTGCCCTTCTATAACAAACAAAGTTGTGTGTAAGCTTTAGCCAGGTTTTATATAAGCTATTTATCGTGCATTGTACTACGGCTTCGCGCATTCAGTGTTATTTAGCCTGATGAAGGCGTCCTGTGTAGGACGTCGATACGTCATAGAAAAATACAATTGCCAGAAGAACTCTATAAACTTGAAACAAAGTTATCAATTAATGTCAAAATCTTAACACTACTCTGCACTACTTAAACTAATATAGTTTCACCACTAGTCCGTGATTAAAATTTGCCTGTACTTGTTTTAAATTTACAAAATTAGTCAGCGCGTTTGGGTCAAACATAGCTACTGCTATCATAACGAGCGTACTATTTTTACCTGTGAACATGTTGTAATACGAGTTGTGTCACTAATGGTGAAATTTGTTGTATATTGCATGACCGTATCCCATTTCGTTTTCACATCTGTTTCGGTCCTGTTTTAATCGATGACTGAACCAGAAACGAACTTTAGTGTGTATTTTTTATGTCCTAGTCCCTACGTAACCACATGGCATGACATGTTCTATCAGTTTATTCTATTACCTTAAAAGACATCAACTCTTTACCTAAAATATCAACAATACCGTATGTAAGTAATACCATTAACTCTTAAAACATAATGATTCCACAGCACTGTTGCCAATTTACCATTTTTAGCACTACATTTGACATGTTGTCAAGTTATTTAGCATTACAAATGACATCTAGCAAAAAGAGTCAGAAGTTATGCGAATTGGATGCGAATCAATACTGCGCATATTATGGATCTCATTCAACTATTAACAATAATTTCAACACAAAAAGCCTAAGTGTATTTTTTATTACGATTCAAAAACACTGGACAAACAATAATGAAACCGATTATTGGGTAGGAGGCAGTGTGACGTCACATTGCCGCATTTATGACAAATTTTGGCTGACAAATGTTTGCAAGCATCAGTTTGTTGTGTGTTAAGTACTGGCATTAGAGCAGTGGTTCTTAACCTGGGAACTCCAGGGATTCGGCAACGCTGATTCAGGGGTTCGACGAAGGTCCTTTGAAGTATAGAAATATTCGTTTTCGTCAAACTTTACGGATCTTTTGTCGCTTATAAGTAGCATTTTTTTTGCTAAATAGAAAAACACTGTACGTTTGTAACTAGGGTTTTGTATCTTTTTTGACGGAACAAAGAACATTGTGTGAATTGTTCGTAGGCAGCAAAAACTAATTACTTCATGTTTCTATGAAGTTACTAAAAATACGGAATCAAGGCAATCCTGAAACAAGATGCTCGTATTGTGATGTCAGAACTGTGTTACCATTAAGTTTAGTGAAAAGCCGGTTATTGCGCGCATCTGCCGAGTTCCGCCGCGCGATTTCAACTTGCCATCTCTACGGACGACGAATTATGACGAGATTGGGTTCTTCCAGATTTCTATTTTCAGTGAAACGGGGTTTCACCGCACGGTGCTGCACCGTTTCACTTGCGCACGGCCGTCAGTGTATTTAATTTCCTTTTCGTTTTGTGAATTCCAAGTCTGTAAAAGACATCAACTCTTAACCTAAAATATCAACAATATCTTGCGTACGTGATACCGTTAACTCTTGAGAAATAATGATTCCACAGCACTGTTGCCAATTTATCATTTTTTAGCACTACATTTGACATGTTGTCAAGTTATTTAGCATTACAAATGACATCTAGCAACAAGAGTCAGAAGTTATGCGAATTGGATTCGAATAAATACTGCGCATATTATGGATCTCAGTCAAATAGTAACAAGAATTTCTACAAAAAAAGCCCGAGTGTATTTTTTATTACGATACAAAGACACAGGATAAAAAATGATGCAAAAAGGAAAAAAAAGAGCAAAACAGCAGTGGTGAGATAGTAATACAACAAGAAAAATCATTTTTTCCTTGTTTGGAAATTGTAGTGTTTGAAAAAAATCCAGTTGAATCGGGTCAGAGCCTTCTAACTCGTCAAGGCAGCCTGTGACGAACAAGTTCCGTTGAATCCGTTTACGATACACAGCAATTAATCCTAAATCGCTTTCGTTTTTTACGTTTAGGCTTTTTGCTGTCGGAAGCATCTTTCAGTGTGCCATTTTGATCTTGCTCCGGAGTAACGTCCATTGATTGAATTAGAGAATCTTTCTCGACTTTGCCTTGCGATGCCTTTTCGACATCTTTAGTAGGTTTCTCGTCTATGTGCTTATTTGCAAGGACTCTATCTTCAAGAGGAACAGTTGATTTAGGTTCTTTAGCCTGAGGTTTGGAATCTACAACTGACAGCTGTGCAATGGGCCAACTCGATTGATTCTCGTTTCCAATCTTTGGCGTTAATGTGTCTTTTTCTTTTGTCGGTTGCTTGAGAGAATTTTTAGTTTCCAATTCCACCGCAGCAGTGGGCAGTTGACCGATTGCAGAATTTTGTTTCCTCGATTGATCAGCGATTTGTAGTCTTGATCTGTCTTGACTATTTAATCTGTTTTTCCATCTATGAGGTCGTGGCATGACTGGCCGACTTACTTGGGGCGTCGCGGCAAAAACAAATACCTCAGTAGTTTGTAACTTTTGTGCAGACAACTTTCGTCTGCGTGGTTTTGGTGGTGGAGTTTGTGTGCTGGAATTCCGCACTTTGACGTTTTCTGCCAGTGGTAAGACGGAACGTGGAATATCTTGAAATCTGTTTAGGTTAAATTGTTTCGTAAACTTGACAATAGGGCGAATGTAGGTGGAAATAACAGCAGAGGGCGCCGAAGCTGTATCTTGATCACAGCGTATCGGTGGTCCTCTATGAGTTTGTCCACGTTCAGACAACTGTGGTTTGCCCCATGTCACTAAGGTTGCACCTCTTAATACATCTGGGTCAACGATTGTAGATTGGTTGTGCACAGGGCATTCTGGAACACATTGTATTTCTGTTCTCAAGCTGGTGGATGTTTTAGTCGTAGCAGCGTATGGCTTCCAGGGATCAGGCCACCTTAGAACCCTTCGATACGGTTTGCTTGGTAAGGGTATAGCAGTAACTTGAACAACTTCACTTTGTTGAAGTTTATCCCCTTGAGGCTTCAATCGCGGGGTTTGGGTAGTCGAATCCCTTACAATAACAGCTGTGAGACCGATAATGAACTGCGTTTGATTGCTACTGAGTAAGTAATTGACCCGCGTCCATCCCGTGTCATTTGAAAGAACTGAATACATATTTTGCATCCATTCCGGTTTTACTACAGAAGATATTCGAGCTTTGAAAATTATTTTCCAAACTGCTGCAATCTCTTTCCCGTAAAGACCGGATTCGATGTGGGCTGAAAGCGGGCGAATTGGACGCCCTGTTTGGAACAGCACTACATCTCTCGGGTGCAACTTTATATATCTTCTGTCAACCGTCTGTGTCAAGAACCAGCTTCCTTGATTATGACTCGCTATGATGCAACCTGTTGAGAAACATTGTTTTTCGAGTTAAATTATTATAATAATCAAATATAAATATAAATGTTAGTTTAGGGATCTGCTTCTTATTTCTGAGAATATTTTTCTAACTGTGTTGTACCTTTTATGTTTTTCTTTTCGGGAGAGGATAAAGGACTACGCCCAACTGCGTTTGTTGGATCCTCCAAATTGGTTTCTATGTAACAAAGTGAAATACTAAATTTTGGCATACTACGAAGTAAGTGTTTTGTAAATCTTCTTAAGAAAACATACCTATAGTGGAGTTGAGCGAAACAGGAAAGTTGAAAATTCGATTTACATCTGATCCAAGATCCTATATGGGAAATTACATGGGTTAGTTAGTTATGTATTATACAATCCCAACTGGCATGATTAAAATTCATTTGAAAACATTAACGAGTGGGTAGGCCTATAGTTTTTGTACTCTCAGTTAACGAATTAGTAAGATATGTCATCAACCCTTGATTACCTGCATCGATAAGGACCAAACTCTTAGGTCAAGACACCTGTAAAAAGCACAGTTGCAGATTAATGCATACATTACCCAACAACACACTTTCTGCTATCTCTTACCTCTCTTTCTCTAACCGCACTGTAGGTACAGGTATAAAAATGCCCTCCTCGTTGCCACATTTTGTCCAATACGGATATAAATTCGCCATTTTGACAGAGCATATAAATGCACGTCTGGTTTTTATTTCCATTTTCAGAAAAATACTCAAAAAGTTAAAAGTTACCATGAAACCGATTATTAGGTAGGAGGCAGTGTGACGTCACATTGCCGCATTTATGACAAATTTTGGCTGACAAATGTTTGCAAGCATCAGTTTGTTGTGTGTTAAGTACTGGCATTAGAGCAGTGGTTCTTAACCTGGGAACTCCAGGGATTCGGCAACGCTGATTCAGGGGTTCGACGAAGGTCCTTTGAAGTATAGAAATATTCGTTTTCGTCAAACTTTACGGATCTTTTGTCGCTTATAAGTAGCATTTTTTTTGCTAAATAGAAAAACACTGTACGTTTGTAACTAGGGTTTTGTATCTTTTTTGACGGAACAAAGAACATTGTGTGAATTGTTCGTAGGCAGCAAAAACTAATTACTTCATGTTTCTATGAAGTTACTAAAAATACGGAATCAAGGCAATCCTGAAACAAGATGCTCGTATTGTGATGTCAGAACTGTGTTACCATTAAGTTTAGTGAAAAGCCGGTTATTGCGCGCATCTGCCGAGTTCCGCCGCGCGATTTCAACTTGCCATCTCTACGGACGACGAATTATGACGAGATTGGGTTCTTCCAGATTTCTATTTTCAGTGAAACGGGGTTTCACCGCACGGTGCTGCACCGTTTCACTTGCGCACGGCCGTCAGTGTATTTAATTTCCTTTTCGTTTTGTGAATTCCAAGTCTGTAAAAGACATCAACTCTTAACCTAAAATATCAACAATATCTTGCGTACGTGATACCGTTAACTCTTGAGAAATAATGATTCCACAGCACTGTTGCCAATTTATCATTTTTTAGCACTACATTTGACATGTTGTCAAGTTATTTAGCATTACAAATGACATCTAGCAACAAGAGTCAGAAGTTATGCGAATTGGATTCGAATAAATACTGCGCATATTATGGATCTCAGTCAAATAGTAACAAGAATTTCTACAAAAAAAGCCCGAGTGTATTTTTTATTACGATACAAAGACACAGGATAAAAAATGATGCAAAAAGGAAAAAAAAGAGCAAAACAGCAGTGGTGAGATAGTAATACAACAAGAAAAATCATTTTTTCCTTGTTTGGAAATTGTAGTGTTTGAAAAAAATCCAGTTGAATCGGGTCAGAGCCTTCTAACTCGTCAAGGCAGCCTGTGACGAACAAGTTCCGTTGAATCCGTTTACGATACACAGCAATTAATCCTAAATCGCTTTCGTTTTTTACGTTTAGGCTTTTTGCTGTCGGAAGCATCTTTCAGTGTGCCATTTTGATCTTGCTCCGGAGTAACGTCCATTGATTGAATTAGAGAATCTTTCTCGACTTTGCCTTGCGATGCCTTTTCGACATCTTTAGTAGGTTTCTCGTCTATGTGCTTATTTGCAAGGACTCTATCTTCAAGAGGAACAGTTGATTTAGGTTCTTTAGCCTGAGGTTTGGAATCTACAACTGACAGCTGTGCAATGGGCCAACTCGATTGATTCTCGTTTCCAATCTTTGGCGTTAATGTGTCTTTTTCTTTTGTCGGTTGCTTGAGAGAATTTTTAGTTTCCAATTCCACCGCAGCAGTGGGCAGTTGACCGATTGCAGAATTTTGTTTCCTCGATTGATCAGCGATTTGTAGTCTTGATCTGTCTTGACTATTTAATCTGTTTTTCCATCTATGAGGTCGTGGCATGACTGGCCGACTTACTTGGGGCGTCGCGGCAAAAACAAATACCTCAGTAGTTTGTAACTTTTGTGCAGACAACTTTCGTCTGCGTGGTTTTGGTGGTGGAGTTTGTGTGCTGGAATTCCGCACTTTGACGTTTTCTGCCAGTGGTAAGACGGAACGTGGAATATCTTGAAATCTGTTTAGGTTAAATTGTTTCGTAAACTTGACAATAGGGCGAATGTAGGTGGAAATAACAGCAGAGGGCGCCGAAGCTGTATCTTGATCACAGCGTATCGGTGGTCCTCTATGAGTTTGTCCACGTTCAGACAACTGTGGTTTGCCCCATGTCACTAAGGTTGCACCTCTTAATACATCTGGGTCAACGATTGTAGATTGGTTGTGCACAGGGCATTCTGGAACACATTGTATTTCTGTTCTCAAGCTGGTGGATGTTTTAGTCGTAGCAGCGTATGGCTTCCAGGGATCAGGCCACCTTAGAACCCTTCGATACGGTTTGCTTGGTAAGGGTATAGCAGTAACTTGAACAACTTCACTTTGTTGAAGTTTATCCCCTTGAGGCTTCAATCGCGGGGTTTGGGTAGTCGAATCCCTTACAATAACAGCTGTGAGACCGATAATGAACTGCGTTTGATTGCTACTGAGTAAGTAATTGACCCGCGTCCATCCCGTGTCATTTGAAAGAACTGAATACATATTTTGCATCCATTCCGGTTTTACTACAGAAGATATTCGAGCTTTGAAAATTATTTTCCAAACTGCTGCAATCTCTTTCCCGTAAAGACCGGATTCGATGTGGGCTGAAAGCGGGCGAATTGGACGCCCTGTTTGGAACAGCACTACATCTCTCGGGTGCAACTTTATATATCTTCTGTCAACCGTCTGTGTCAAGAACCAGCTTCCTTGATTATGACTCGCTATGATGCAACCTGTTGAGAAACATTGTTTTTCGAGTTAAATTATTATAATAATCAAATATAAATATAAATGTTAGTTTAGGGATCTGCTTCTTATTTCTGAGAATATTTTTCTAACTGTGTTGTACCTTTTATGTTTTTCTTTTCGGGAGAGGATAAAGGACTACGCCCAACTGCGTTTGTTGGATCCTCCAAATTGGTTTCTATGTAACAAAGTGAAATACTAAATTTTGGCATACTACGAAGTAAGTGTTTTGTAAATCTTCTTAAGAAAACATACCTATAGTGGAGTTGAGCGAAACAGGAAAGTTGAAAATTCGATTTACATCTGATCCAAGATCCTATATGGGAAATTACATGGGTTAGTTAGTTATGTATTATACAATCCCAACTGGCATGATTAAAATTCATTTGAAAACATTAACGAGTGGGTAGGCCTATAGTTTTTGTACTCTCAGTTAACGAATTAGTAAGATATGTCATCAACCCTTGATTACCTGCATCGATAAGGACCAAACTCTTAGGTCAAGACACCTGTAAAAAGCACAGTTGCAGATTAATGCATACATTACCCAACAACACACTTTCTGCTATCTCTTACCTCTCTTTCTCTAACCGCACTGTAGGTACAGGTATAAAAATGCCCTCCTCGTTGCCACATTTTGTCCAATACGGATATAAATTCGCCATTTTGACAGAGCATATAAATGCACGTCTGGTTTTTATTTCCATTTTCAGAAAAATACTCAAAAAGTTAAAAGTTACCATGAAACCGATTATTAGGTAGGAGGCAGTGTGACGTCACATTGCCGCATTTATGACAAATTTTGGCTGACAAATGTTTGCAAGCATCAGTTTGTTGTGTGTTAAGTACTGGCATTAGAGCAGTGGTTCTTAACCTGGGAACTCCAGGGATTCGGCAACGCTGATTCAGGGGTTCGACGAAGGTCCTTTGAAGTATAGAAATATTCGTTTTCGTCAAACTTTACGGATCTTTTGTCGCTTATAAGTAGCATTTTTTTTGCTAAATAGAAAAACACTGTACGTTTGTAACTAGGGTTTTGTATCTTTTTTGACGGAACAAAGAACATTGTGTGAATTGTTCGTAGGCAGCAAAAACTAATTACTTCATGTTTCTATGAAGTTACTAAAAATACGGAATCAAGGCAATCCTGAAACAAGATGCTCGTATTGTGATGTCAGAACTGTGTTACCATTAAGTTTAGTGAAAAGCCGGTTATTGCGCGCATCTGCCGAGTTCCGCCGCGCGATTTCAACTTGCCATCTCTACGGACGACGAATTATGACGAGATTGGGTTCTTCCAGATTTCTATTTTCAGTGAAACGGGGTTTCACCGCACGGTGCTGCACCGTTTCACTTGCGCACGGCCGTCAGTGTAATTAATTTCCTTTTCGTTTTGTGAATTCCAAGTCTGTAAAAGACATCAACTCTTAACCTAAAATATCAACAATATCTTACGTACGTGATACCGTTAACTCTTGAGAAATAATGATTCCACAGCACTGTTGCCAATTTATCATTTTTTAGCACTACATTTGACATGTTGTCAAGTTATTTAGCATTACAAATGACATCTAGCAACAAGAGTCAGAAGTTATGCGAATTGGATTCGAATAAATACTGCGCATATTATGGATCTCAGTCAAATAGTAACAAGAATTTCTACAAAAAAAGCCCGAGTGTATTTTTTATTACGATACAAAGACACAGGATAAAAAATGATGCAAAAAGGAAAAAAAAGAGCAAAACAGCAGTGGTGAGATAGTAATACAACAAGAAAAATCATTTTTTCCTTGTTTGGAAATTGTAGTGTTTGAAAAAAATCCAGTTGAATCGGGTCAGAGCCTTCTAACTCGTCAAGGCAGCCTGTGACGAACAAGTTCCGTTGAATCCGTTTACGATACACAGCAATTAATCCTAAATCGCTTTCGTTTTTTACGTTTAGGCTTTTTGCTGTCGGAAGCATCTTTCAGTGTGCCATTTTGATCTTGCTCCGGAGTAACGTCCATTGATTGAATTAGAGAATCTTTCTCGACTTTGCCTTGCGATGCCTTTTCGACATCTTTAGTAGGTTTCTCGTCTATGTGCTTATTTGCAAGGACTCTATCTTCAAGAGGAACAGTTGATTTAGGTTCTTTAGCCTGAGGTTTGGAATCTACAACTGACAGCTGTGCAATGGGCCAACTCGATTGATTCTCGTTTCCAATCTTTGGCGTTAATGTGTCTTTTTCTTTTGTCGGTTGCTTGAGAGAATTTTTAGTTTCCAATTCCACCGCAGCAGTGGGCAGTTGACCGATTGCAGAATTTTGTTTCCTCGATTGATCAGCGATTTGTAGTCTTGATCTGTCTTGACTATTTAATCTGTTTTTCCATCTATGAGGTCGTGGCATGACTGGCCGACTTACTTGGGGCGTCGCGGCAAAAACAAATACCTCAGTAGTTTGTAACTTTTGTGCAGACAACTTTCGTCTGCGTGGTTTTGGTGGTGGAGTTTGTGTGCTGGAATTCCGCACTTTGACGTTTTCTGCCAGTGGTAAGACGGAACGTGGAATATCTTGAAATCTGTTTAGGTTAAATTGTTTCGTAAACTTGACAATAGGGCGAATGTAGGTGGAAATAACAGCAGAGGGCGCCGAAGCTGTATCTTGATCACAGCGTATCGGTGGTCCTCTATGAGTTTGTCCACGTTCAGACAACTGTGGTTTGCCCCATGTCACTAAGGTTGCACCTCTTAATACATCTGGGTCAACGATTGTAGATTGGTTGTGCACAGGGCATTCTGGAACACATTGTATTTCTGTTCTCAAGCTGGTGGATGTTTTAGTCGTAGCAGCGTATGGCTTCCAGGGATCAGGCCACCTTAGAACCCTTCGATACGGTTTGCTTGGTAAGGGTATAGCAGTAACTTGAACAACTTCACTTTGTTGAAGTTTATCCCCTTGAGGCTTCAATCGCGGGGTTTGGGTAGTCGAATCCCTTACAATAACAGCTGTGAGACCGACAATGAACTGCGTTTGATTGCTACTGAGTAAGTAATTGACCCGCGTCCATCCCGTGTCATTTGAAAGAACTGAATACATATTTTGCATCCATTCCGGTTTTACTACAGAAGATATTCGAGCTTTGAAAATTATTTTCCAAACTGCTGCAATCTCTTTCCCGTAAAGACCGGATTCGATGTGGGCTGAAAGCGGGCGAATTGGACGCCCTGTTTGGAACAGCACTACATCTCTCGGGTGCAACTTTATATATCTTCTGTCAACCGTCTGTGTCAAGAACCAGCTTCCTTGATTATGACTCGCTATGATGCAACCTGTTGAGAAACATTGTTTTTCGAGTTAAATTATTATAATAATCAAATATAAATATAAATGTTAGTTTAGGGATCTGCTTCTTATTTCTGAGAATATTTTTCTAACTGTGTTGTACCTTTTATGTTTTTCTTTTCGGGAGAGGATAAAGGACTACGCCCAACTGCGTTTGTTGGATCCTCCAAATTGGTTTCTATGTAACAAAGTGAAATACTAAATTTTGGCATACTACGAAGTAAGTGTTTTGTAAATCTTCTTAAGAAAACATACCTATAGTGGAGTTGAGCGAAACAGGAAAGTTGAAAATTCGATTTACATCTGATCCAAGATCCTATATGGGAAATTACATGGGTTAGTTAGTTATGTATTATACAATCCCAACTGGCATGATTAAAATTCATTTGAAAACATTAACGAGTGGGTAGGCCTATAGTTTTTGTACTCTCAGTTAACGAATTAGTAAGATATGTCATCAACCCTTGATTACCTGCATCGATAAGGACCAAACTCTTAGGTCAAGACACCTGTAAAAAGCACAGTTGCAGATTAATGCATACATTACCCAACAACACACTTTCTGCTATCTCTTACCTCTCTTTCTCTAACCGCACTGTAGGTACAGGTATAAAAATGCCCTCCTCGTTGCCACATTTTGTCCAATACGGATATAAATTCGCCATTTTGACAGAGCATATAAATGCACGTCTGGTTTTTATTTCCATTTTCAGAAAAATACTCAAAAAGTTAAAAGTTACCATGAAACCGATTATTAGGTAGGAGGCAGTGTGACGTCACATTGCCGCATTTATGACAAATTTTGGCTGACAAATGTTTGCAAGCATCAGTTTGTTGTGTGTTAAGTACTGGCATTAGAGCAGTGGTTCTTAACCTGGGAACTCCAGGGATTCGGCAACGCTGATTCAGGGGTTCGACGAAGGTCCTTTGAAGTATAGAAATATTCGTTTTCGTCAAACTTTACGGATCTTTTGTCGCTTATAAGTAGCATTTTTTTTGCTAAATAGAAAAACACTGTACGTTTGTAACTAGGGTTTTGTATCTTTTTTGACGGAACAAAGAACATTGTGTGAATTGTTCGTAGGCAGCAAAAACTAATTACTTCATGTTTCTATGAAGTTACTAAAAATACGGAATCAAGGCAATCCTGAAACAAGATGCTCGTATTGTGATGTCAGAACTGTGTTACCATTAAGTTTAGTGAAAAGCCGGTTATTGCGCGCATCTGCCGAGTTCCGCCGCGCGATTTCAACTTGCCATCTCTACGGACGACGAATTATGACGAGATTGGGTTCTTCCAGATTTCTATTTTCAGTGAAACGGGGTTTCACCGCACGGTGCTGCACCGTTTCACTTGCGCACGGCCGTCAGTGTAATTAATTTCCTTTTCGTTTTGTGAATTCCAAGTCTGTAAAAGACATCAACTCTTAACCTAAAATATCAACAATATCTTACGTACGTGATACCGTTAACTCTTGAGAAATAATGATTCCACAGCACTGTTGCCAATTTATCATTTTTTAGCACTACATTTGACATGTTGTCAAGTTATTTAGCATTACAAATGACATCTAGCAACAAGAGTCAGAAGTTATGCGAATTGGATTCGAATAAATACTGCGCATATTATGGATCTCAGTCAAATAGTAACAAGAATTTCTACAAAAAAAGCCCGAGTGTATTTTTTATTACGATACAAAGACACAGGATAAAAAATGATGCAAAAAGGAAAAAAAAGAGCAAAACAGCAGTGGTGAGATAGTAATACAACAAGAAAAATCATTTTTTCCTTGTTTGGAAATTGTAGTGTTTGAAAAAAATCCAGTTGAATCGGGTCAGAGCCTTCTAACTCGTCAAGGCAGCCTGTGACGAACAAGTTCCGTTGAATCCGTTTACGATACACAGCAATTAATCCTAAATCGCTTTCGTTTTTTACGTTTAGGCTTTTTGCTGTCGGAAGCATCTTTCAGTGTGCCATTTTGATCTTGCTCCGGAGTAACGTCCATTGATTGAATTAGAGAATCTTTCTCGACTTTGCCTTGCGATGCCTTTTCGACATCTTTAGTAGGTTTCTCGTCTATGTGCTTATTTGCAAGGACTCTATCTTCAAGAGGAACAGTTGATTTAGGTTCTTTAGCCTGAGGTTTGGAATCTACAACTGACAGCTGTGCAATGGGCCAACTCGATTGATTCTCGTTTCCAATCTTTGGCGTTAATGTGTCTTTTTCTTTTGTCGGTTGCTTGAGAGAATTTTTAGTTTCCAATTCCACCGCAGCAGTGGGCAGTTGACCGATTGCAGAATTTTGTTTCCTCGATTGATCAGCGATTTGTAGTCTTGATCTGTCTTGACTATTTAATCTGTTTTTCCATCTATGAGGTCGTGGCATGACTGGCCGACTTACTTGGGGCGTCGCGGCAAAAACAAATACCTCAGTAGTTTGTAACTTTTGTGCAGACAACTTTCGTCTGCGTGGTTTTGGTGGTGGAGTTTGTGTGCTGGAATTCCGCACTTTGACGTTTTCTGCCAGTGGTAAGACGGAACGTGGAATATCTTGAAATCTGTTTAGGTTAAATTGTTTCGTAAACTTGACAATAGGGCGAATGTAGGTGGAAATAACAGCAGAGGGCGCCGAAGCTGTATCTTGATCACAGCGTATCGGTGGTCCTCTATGAGTTTGTCCACGTTCAGACAACTGTGGTTTGCCCCATGTCACTAAGGTTGCACCTCTTAATACATCTGGGTCAACGATTGTAGATTGGTTGTGCACAGGGCATTCTGGAACACATTGTATTTCTGTTCTCAAGCTGGTGGATGTTTTAGTCGTAGCAGCGTATGGCTTCCAGGGATCAGGCCACCTTAGAACCCTTCGATACGGTTTGCTTGGTAAGGGTATAGCAGTAACTTGAACAACTTCACTTTGTTGAAGTTTATCCCCTTGAGGCTTCAATCGCGGGGTTTGGGTAGTCGAATCCCTTACAATAACAGCTGTGAGACCGACAATGAACTGCGTTTGATTGCTACTGAGTAAGTAATTGACCCGCGTCCATCCCGTGTCATTTGAAAGAACTGAATACATATTTTGCATCCATTCCGGTTTTACTACAGAAGATATTCGAGCTTTGAAAATTATTTTCCAAACTGCTGCAATCTCTTTCCCGTAAAGACCGGATTCGATGTGGGCTGAAAGCGGGCGAATTGGACGCCCTGTTTGGAACAGCACTACATCTCTCGGGTGCAACTTTATATATCTTCTGTCAACCGTCTGTGTCAAGAACCAGCTTCCTTGATTATGACTCGCTATGATGCAACCTGTTGAGAAACATTGTTTTTCGAGTTAAATTATTATAATAATCAAATATAAATATAAATGTTAGTTTAGGGATCTGCTTCTTATTTCTGAGAATATTTTTCTAACTGTGTTGTACCTTTTATGTTTTTCTTTTCGGGAGAGGATAAAGGACTACGCCCAACTGCGTTTGTTGGATCCTCCAAATTGGTTTCTATGTAACAAAGTGAAATACTAAATTTTGGCATACTACGAAGTAAGTGTTTTGTAAATCTTCTTAAGAAAACATACCTATAGTGGAGTTGAGCGAAACAGGAAAGTTGAAAATTCGATTTACATCTGATCCAAGATCCTATATGGGAAATTACATGGGTTAGTTAGTTATGTATTATACAATCCCAACTGGCATGATTAAAATTCATTTGAAAACATTAACGAGTGGGTAGGCCTATAGTTTTTGTACTCTCAGTTAACGAATTAGTAAGATATGTCATCAACCCTTGATTACCTGCATCGATAAGGACCAAACTCTTAGGTCAAGACACCTGTAAAAAGCACAGTTGCAGATTAATGCATACATTACCCAACAACACACTTTCTGCTATCTCTTACCTCTCTTTCTCTAACCGCACTGTAGGTACAGGTATAAAAATGCCCTCCTCGTTGCCACATTTTGTCCAATACGGATATAAATTCGCCATTTTGACAGAGCATATAAATGCACGTCTGGTTTTTATTTCCATTTTCAGAAAAATACTCAAAAAGTTAAAAGTTACCATGAAACCGATTATTAGGTAGGAGGCAGTGTGACGTCACATTGCCGCATTTATGACAAATTTTGGCTGACAAATGTTTGCAAGCATCAGTTTGTTGTGTGTTAAGTACTGGCATTAGAGCAGTGGTTCTTAACCTGGGAACTCCAGGGATTCGGCAACGCTGATTCAGGGGTTCGACGAAGGTCCTTTGAAGTATAGAAATATTCGTTTTCGTCAAACTTTACGGATCTTTTGTCGCTTATAAGTAGCATTTTTTTTGCTAAATAGAAAAACACTGTACGTTTGTAACTAGGGTTTTGTATCTTTTTTGACGGAACAAAGAACATTGTGTGAATTGTTCGTAGGCAGCAAAAACTAATTACTTCATGTTTCTATGAAGTTACTAAAAATACGGAATCAAGGCAATCCTGAAACAAGATGCTCGTATTGTGATGTCAGAACTGTGTTACCATTAAGTTTAGTGAAAAGCCGGTTATTGCGCGCATCTGCCGAGTTCCGCCGCGCGATTTCAACTTGCCATCTCTACGGACGACGAATTATGACGAGATTGGGTTCTTCCAGATTTCTATTTTCAGTGAAACGGGGTTTCACCGCACGGTGCTGCACCGTTTCACTTGCGCACGGCCGTCAGTGTATTTAATTTCCTTTTCGTTTTGTGAATTCCAAGTCTGTAAAAGACATCAACTCTTAACCTAAAATATCAACAATATCTTGCGTACGTGATACCGTTAACTCTTGAGAAATAATGATTCCACAGCACTGTTGCCAATTTATCATTTTTTAGCACTACATTTGACATGTTGTCAAGTTATTTAGCATTACAAATGACATCTAGCAACAAGAGTCAGAAGTTATGCGAATTGGATTCGAATAAATACTGCGCATATTATGGATCTCAGTCAAATAGTAACAAGAATTTCTACAAAAAAAGCCCGAGTGTATTTTTTATTACGATACAAAGACACAGGATAAAAAATGATGCAAAAAGGAAAAAAAAGAGCAAAACAGCAGTGGTGAGATAGTAATACAACAAGAAAAATCATTTTTTCCTTGTTTGGAAATTGTAGTGTTTGAAAAAAATCCAGTTGAATCGGGTCAGAGCCTTCTAACTCGTCAAGGCAGCCTGTGACGAACAAGTTCCGTTGAATCCGTTTACGATACACAGCAATTAATCCTAAATCGCTTTCGTTTTTTACGTTTAGGCTTTTTGCTGTCGGAAGCATCTTTCAGTGTGCCATTTTGATCTTGCTCCGGAGTAACGTCCATTGATTGAATTAGAGAATCTTTCTCGACTTTGCCTTGCGATGCCTTTTCGACATCTTTAGTAGGTTTCTCGTCTATGTGCTTATTTGCAAGGACTCTATCTTCAAGAGGAACAGTTGATTTAGGTTCTTTAGCCTGAGGTTTGGAATCTACAACTGACAGCTGTGCAATGGGCCAACTCGATTGATTCTCGTTTCCAATCTTTGGCGTTAATGTGTCTTTTTCTTTTGTCGGTTGCTTGAGAGAATTTTTAGTTTCCAATTCCACCGCAGCAGTGGGCAGTTGACCGATTGCAGAATTTTGTTTCCTCGATTGATCAGCGATTTGTAGTCTTGATCTGTCTTGACTATTTAATCTGTTTTTCCATCTATGAGGTCGTGGCATGACTGGCCGACTTACTTGGGGCGTCGCGGCAAAAACAAATACCTCAGTAGTTTGTAACTTTTGTGCAGACAACTTTCGTCTGCGTGGTTTTGGTGGTGGAGTTTGTGTGCTGGAATTCCGCACTTTGACGTTTTCTGCCAGTGGTAAGACGGAACGTGGAATATCTTGAAATCTGTTTAGGTTAAATTGTTTCGTAAACTTGACAATAGGGCGAATGTAGGTGGAAATAACAGCAGAGGGCGCCGAAGCTGTATCTTGATCACAGCGTATCGGTGGTCCTCTATGAGTTTGTCCACGTTCAGACAACTGTGGTTTGCCCCATGTCACTAAGGTTGCACCTCTTAATACATCTGGGTCAACGATTGTAGATTGGTTGTGCACAGGGCATTCTGGAACACATTGTATTTCTGTTCTCAAGCTGGTGGATGTTTTAGTCGTAGCAGCGTATGGCTTCCAGGGATCAGGCCACCTTAGAACCCTTCGATACGGTTTGCTTGGTAAGGGTATAGCAGTAACTTGAACAACTTCACTTTGTTGAAGTTTATCCCCTTGAGGCTTCAATCGCGGGGTTTGGGTAGTCGAATCCCTTACAATAACAGCTGTGAGACCGATAATGAACTGCGTTTGATTGCTACTGAGTAAGTAATTGACCCGCGTCCATCCCGTGTCATTTGAAAGAACTGAATACATATTTTGCATCCATTCCGGTTTTACTACAGAAGATATTCGAGCTTTGAAAATTATTTTCCAAACTGCTGCAATCTCTTTCCCGTAAAGACCGGATTCGATGTGGGCTGAAAGCGGGCGAATTGGACGCCCTGTTTGGAACAGCACTACATCTCTCGGGTGCAACTTTATATATCTTCTGTCAACCGTCTGTGTCAAGAACCAGCTTCCTTGATTATGACTCGCTATGATGCAACCTGTTGAGAAACATTGTTTTTCGAGTTAAATTATTATAATAATCAAATATAAATATAAATGTTAGTTTAGGGATCTGCTTCTTATTTCTGAGAATATTTTTCTAACTGTGTTGTACCTTTTATGTTTTTCTTTTCGGGAGAGGATAAAGGACTACGCCCAACTGCGTTTGTTGGATCCTCCAAATTGGTTTCTATGTAACAAAGTGAAATACTAAATTTTGGCATACTACGAAGTAAGTGTTTTGTAAATCTTCTTAAGAAAACATACCTATAGTGGAGTTGAGCGAAACAGGAAAGTTGAAAATTCGATTTACATCTGATCCAAGATCCTATATGGGAAATTACATGGGTTAGTTAGTTATGTATTATACAATCCCAACTGGCATGATTAAAATTCATTTGAAAACATTAACGAGTGGGTAGGCCTATACTTTTTGTACTCTCAGTTAACGAATTAGTAAGATATGTCATCAACCCTTGATTACCTGCATCGATAAGGACCAAACTCTTAGGTCAAGACACCTGTAAAAAGCACAGTTGCAGATTAATGCATACATTACCCAACAACACACTTTCTGCTATCTCTTACCTCTCTTTCTCTAACCGCACTGTAGGTACAGGTATAAAAATGCCCTCCTCGTTGCCACATTTTGTCCAATACGGATATAAATTCGCCATTTTGACAGAGCATATAAATGCACGTCTGGTTTTTATTTCCATTTTCAGAAAAATACTCAAAAAGTTAAAAGTTACCATGAAACCGATTATTAGGTAGGAGGCAGTGTGACGTCACATTGCCGCATTTATGACAAATTTTGGCTGACAAATGTTTGCAAGCATCAGTTTGTTGTGTGTTAAGTACTGGCATTAGAGCAGTGGTTCTTAACCTGGGAACTCCAGGGATTCGGCAACGCTGATTCAGGGGTTCGACGAAGGTCCTTTGAAGTATAGAAATATTCGTTTTCGTCAAACTTTACGGATCTTTTGTCGCTTATAAGTAGCATTTTTTTTGCTAAATAGAAAAACACTGTACGTTTGTAACTAGGGTTTTGTATCTTTTTTGACGGAACAAAGAACATTGTGTGAATTGTTCGTAGGCAGCAAAAACTAATTACTTCATGTTTCTATGAAGTTACTAAAAATACGGAATCAAGGCAATCCTGAAACAAGATGCTCGTATTGTGATGTCAGAACTGTGTTACCATTAAGTTTAGTGAAAAGCCGGTTATTGCGCGCATCTGCCGAGTTCCGCCGCGCGATTTCAACTTGCCATCTCTACGGACGACGAATTATGACGAGATTGGGTTCTTCCAGATTTCTATTTTCAGTGAAACGGGGTTTCACCGCACGGTGCTGCACCGTTTCACTTGCGCACGGCCGTCAGTGTATTTAATTTCCTTTTCGTTTTGTGAATTCCAAGTCTGTAAAAGACATCAACTCTTAACCTAAAATATCAACAATATCTTGCGTACGTGATACCGTTAACTCTTGAGAAATAATGATTCCACAGCACTGTTGCCAATTTATCATTTTTTAGCACTACATTTGACATGTTGTCAAGTTATTTAGCATTACAAATGACATCTAGCAACAAGAGTCAGAAGTTATGCGAATTGGATTCGAATAAATACTGCGCATATTATGGATCTCAGTCAAATAGTAACAAGAATTTCTACAAAAAAAGCCCGAGTGTATTTTTTATTACGATACAAAGACACAGGATAAAAAATGATGCAAAAAGGAAAAAAAAGAGCAAAACAGCAGTGGTGAGATAGTAATACAACAAGAAAAATCATTTTTTCCTTGTTTGGAAATTGTAGTGTTTGAAAAAAATCCAGTTGAATCGGGTCAGAGCCTTCTAACTCGTCAAGGCAGCCTGTGACGAACAAGTTCCGTTGAATCCGTTTACGATACACAGCAATTAATCCTAAATCGCTTTCGTTTTTTACGTTTAGGCTTTTTGCTGTCGGAAGCATCTTTCAGTGTGCCATTTTGATCTTGCTCCGGAGTAACGTCCATTGATTGAATTAGAGAATCTTTCTCGACTTTGCCTTGCGATGCCTTTTCGACATCTTTAGTAGGTTTCTCGTCTATGTGCTTATTTGCAAGGACTCTATCTTCAAGAGGAACAGTTGATTTAGGTTCTTTAGCCTGAGGTTTGGAATCTACAACTGACAGCTGTGCAATGGGCCAACTCGATTGATTCTCGTTTCCAATCTTTGGCGTTAATGTGTCTTTTTCTTTTGTCGGTTGCTTGAGAGAATTTTTAGTTTCCAATTCCACCGCAGCAGTGGGCAGTTGACCGATTGCAGAATTTTGTTTCCTCGATTGATCAGCGATTTGTAGTCTTGATCTGTCTTGACTATTTAATCTGTTTTTCCATCTATGAGGTCGTGGCATGACTGGCCGACTTACTTGGGGCGTCGCGGCAAAAACAAATACCTCAGTAGTTTGTAACTTTTGTGCAGACAACTTTCGTCTGCGTGGTTTTGGTGGTGGAGTTTGTGTGCTGGAATTCCGCACTTTGACGTTTTCTGCCAGTGGTAAGACGGAACGTGGAATATCTTGAAATCTGTTTAGGTTAAATTGTTTCGTAAACTTGACAATAGGGCGAATGTAGGTGGAAATAACAGCAGAGGGCGCCGAAGCTGTATCTTGATCACAGCGTATCGGTGGTCCTCTATGAGTTTGTCCACGTTCAGACAACTGTGGTTTGCCCCATGTCACTAAGGTTGCACCTCTTAATACATCTGGGTCAACGATTGTAGATTGGTTGTGCACAGGGCATTCTGGAACACATTGTATTTCTGTTCTCAAGCTGGTGGATGTTTTAGTCGTAGCAGCGTATGGCTTCCAGGGATCAGGCCACCTTAGAACCCTTCGATACGGTTTGCTTGGTAAGGGTATAGCAGTAACTTGAACAACTTCACTTTGTTGAAGTTTATCCCCTTGAGGCTTCAATCGCGGGGTTTGGGTAGTCGAATCCCTTACAATAACAGCTGTGAGACCGATAATGAACTGCGTTTGATTGCTACTGAGTAAGTAATTGACCCGCGTCCATCCCGTGTCATTTGAAAGAACTGAATACATATTTTGCATCCATTCCGGTTTTACTACAGAAGATATTCGAGCTTTGAAAATTATTTTCCAAACTGCTGCAATCTCTTTCCCGTAAAGACCGGATTCGATGTGGGCTGAAAGCGGGCGAATTGGACGCCCTGTTTGGAACAGCACTACATCTCTCGGGTGCAACTTTATATATCTTCTGTCAACCGTCTGTGTCAAGAACCAGCTTCCTTGATTATGACTCGCTATGATGCAACCTGTTGAGAAACATTGTTTTTCGAGTTAAATTATTATAATAATCAAATATAAATATAAATGTTAGTTTAGGGATCTGCTTCTTATTTCTGAGAATATTTTTCTAACTGTGTTGTACCTTTTATGTTTTTCTTTTCGGGAGAGGATAAAGGACTACGCCCAACTGCGTTTGTTGGATCCTCCAAATTGGTTTCTATGTAACAAAGTGAAATACTAAATTTTGGCATACTACGAAGTAAGTGTTTTGTAAATCTTCTTAAGAAAACATACCTATAGTGGAGTTGAGCGAAACAGGAAAGTTGAAAATTCGATTTACATCTGATCCAAGATCCTATATGGGAAATTACATGGGTTAGTTAGTTATGTATTATACAATCCCAACTGGCATGATTAAAATTCATTTGAAAACATTAACGAGTGGGTAGGCCTATACTTTTTGTACTCTCAGTTAACGAATTAGTAAGATATGTCATCAACCCTTGATTACCTGCATCGATAAGGACCAAACTCTTAGGTCAAGACACCTGTAAAAAGCACAGTTGCAGATTAATGCATACATTACCCAACAACACACTTTCTGCTATCTCTTACCTCTCTTTCTCTAACCGCACTGTAGGTACAGGTATAAAAATGCCCTCCTCGTTGCCACATTTTGTCCAATACGGATATAAATTCGCCATTTTGACAGAGCATATAAATGCACGTCTGGTTTTTATTTCCATTTTCAGAAAAATACTCAAAAAGTTAAAAGTTACCATGAAACCGATTATTAGGTAGGAGGCAGTGTGACGTCACATTGCCGCATTTATGACAAATTTTGGCTGACAAATGTTTGCAAGCATCAGTTTGTTGTGTGTTAAGTACTGGCATTAGAGCAGTGGTTCTTAACCTGGGAACTCCAGGGATTCGGCAACGCTGATTCAGGGGTTCGACGAAGGTCCTTTGAAGTATAGAAATATTCGTTTTCGTCAAACTTTACGGATCTTTTGTCGCTTATAAGTAGCATTTTTTTTGCTAAATAGAAAAACACTGTACGTTTGTAACTAGGGTTTTGTATCTTTTTTGACGGAACAAAGAACATTGTGTGAATTGTTCGTAGGCAGCAAAAACTAATTACTTCATGTTTCTATGAAGTTACTAAAAATACGGAATCAAGGCAATCCTGAAACAAGATGCTCGTATTGTGATGTCAGAACTGTGTTACCATTAAGTTTAGTGAAAAGCCGGTTATTGCGCGCATCTGCCGAGTTCCGCCGCGCGATTTCAACTTGCCATCTCTACGGACGACGAATTATGACGAGATTGGGTTCTTCCAGATTTCTATTTTCAGTGAAACGGGGTTTCACCGCACGGTGCTGCACCGTTTCACTTGCGCACGGCCGTCAGTGTATTTAATTTCCTTTTCGTTTTGTGAATTCCAAGTCTGTAAAAGACATCAACTCTTAACCTAAAATATCAACAATATCTTGCGTACGTGATACCGTTAACTCTTGAGAAATAATGATTCCACAGCACTGTTGCCAATTTATCATTTTTTAGCACTACATTTGACATGTTGTCAAGTTATTTAGCATTACAAATGACATCTAGCAACAAGAGTCAGAAGTTATGCGAATTGGATTCGAATAAATACTGCGCATATTATGGATCTCAGTCAAATAGTAACAAGAATTTCTACAAAAAAAGCCCGAGTGTATTTTTTATTACGATACAAAGACACAGGATAAAAAATGATGCAAAAAGGAAAAAAAAGAGCAAAACAGCAGTGGTGAGATAGTAATACAACAAGAAAAATCATTTTTTCCTTGTTTGGAAATTGTAGTGTTTGAAAAAAATCCAGTTGAATCGGGTCAGAGCCTTCTAACTCGTCAAGGCAGCCTGTGACGAACAAGTTCCGTTGAATCGTTTACGATACACAGCAATTAATCCTAAATCGCTTTCGTTTTTTACGTTTAGGCTTTTTGCTGTCGGAAGCATCTTTCAGTGTGCCATTTTGATCTTGCTCCGGAGTAACGTCCATTGATTGAATTAGAGAATCTTTCTCGACTTTGCCTTGCGATGCCTTTTCGACATCTTTAGTAGGTTTCTCGTCTATGTGCTTATTTGCAAGGACTCTATCTTCAAGAGGAACAGTTGATTTAGGTTCTTTAGCCTGAGGTTTGGAATCTACAACTGACAGCTGTGCAATGGGCCAACTCGATTGATTCTCGTTTCCAATCTTTGGCGTTAATGTGTCTTTTTCTTTTGTCGGTTGCTTGAGAGAATTTTTAGTTTCCAATTCCACCGCAGCAGTGGGCAGTTGACCGATTGCAGAATTTTGTTTCCTCGATTGATCAGCGATTTGTAGTCTTGATCTGTCTTGACTATTTAATCTGTTTTTCCATCTATGAGGTCGTGGCATGACTGGCCGACTTACTTGGGGCGTCGCGGCAAAAACAAATACCTCAGTAGTTTGTAACTTTTGTGCAGACAACTTTCGTCTGCGTGGTTTTGGTGGTGGAGTTTGTGTGCTGGAATTCCGCACTTTGACGTTTTCTGCCAGTGGTAAGACGGAACGTGGAATATCTTGAAATCTGTTTAGGTTAAATTGTTTCGTAAACTTGACAATAGGGCGAATGTAGGTGGAAATAACAGCAGAGGGCGCCGAAGCTGTATCTTGATCACAGCGTATCGGTGGTCCTCTATGAGTTTGTCCACGTTCAGACAACTGTGGTTTGCCCCATGTCACTAAGGTTGCACCTCTTAATACATCTGGGTCAACGATTGTAGATTGGTTGTGCACAGGGCATTCTGGAACACATTGTATTTCTGTTCTCAAGCTGGTGGATGTTTTAGTCGTAGCAGCGTATGGCTTCCAGGGATCAGGCCACCTTAGAACCCTTCGATACGGTTTGCTTGGTAAGGGTATAGCAGTAACTTGAACAACTTCACTTTGTTGAAGTTTATCCCCTTGAGGCTTCAATCGCGGGGTTTGGGTAGTCGAATCCCTTACAATAACAGCTGTGAGACCGATAATGAACTGCGTTTGATTGCTACTGAGTAAGTAATTGACCCGCGTCCATCCCGTGTCATTTGAAAGAACTGAATACATATTTTGCATCCATTCCGGTTTTACTACAGAAGATATTCGAGCTTTGAAAATTATTTTCCAAACTGCTGCAATCTCTTTCCCGTAAAGACCGGATTCGATGTGGGCTGAAAGCGGGCGAATTGGACGCCCTGTTTGGAACAGCACTACATCTCTCGGGTGCAACTTTATATATCTTCTGTCAACCGTCTGTGTCAAGAACCAGCTTCCTTGATTATGACTCGCTATGATGCAACCTGTTGAGAAACATTGTTTTTCGAGTTAAATTATTATAATAATCAAATATAAATATAAATGTTAGTTTAGGGATCTGCTTCTTATTTCTGAGAATATTTTTCTAACTGTGTTGTACCTTTTATGTTTTTCTTTTCGGGAGAGGATAAAGGACTACGCCCAACTGCGTTTGTTGGATCCTCCAAATTGGTTTCTATGTAACAAAGTGAAATACTAAATTTTGGCATACTACGAAGTAAGTGTTTTGTAAATCTTCTTAAGAAAACATACCTATAGTGGAGTTGAGCGAAACAGGAAAGTTGAAAATTCGATTTACATCTGATCCAAGATCCTATATGGGAAATTACATGGGTTAGTTAGTTATGTATTATACAATCCCAACTGGCATGATTAAAATTCATTTGAAAACATTAACGAGTGGGTAGGCCTATAGTTTTTGTACTCTCAGTTAACGAATTAGTAAGATATGTCATCAACCCTTGATTACCTGCATCGATAAGGACCAAACTCTTAGGTCAAGACACCTGTAAAAAGCACAGTTGCAGATTAATGCATACATTACCCAACAACACACTTTCTGCTATCTCTTACCTCTCTTTCTCTAACCGCACTGTAGGTACAGGTATAAAAATGCCCTCCTCGTTGCCACATTTTGTCCAATACGGATATAAATTCGCCATTTTGACAGAGCATATAAATGCACGTCTGGTTTTTATTTCCATTTTCAGAAAAATACTCAAAAAGTTAAAAGTTACCATGAAACCGATTATTAGGTAGGAGGCAGTGTGACGTCACATTGCCGCATTTATGACAAATTTTGGCTGACAAATGTTTGCAAGCATCAGTTTGTTGTGTGTTAAGTACTGGCATTAGAGCAGTGGTTCTTAACCTGGGAACTCCAGGGATTCGGCAACGCTGATTCAGGGGTTCGACGAAGGTCCTTTGAAGTATAGAAATATTCGTTTTCGTCAAACTTTACGGATCTTTTGTCGCTTATAAGTAGCATTTTTTTTGCTAAATAGAAAAACACTGTACGTTTGTAACTAGGGTTTTGTATCGTTTTTGACGGAACAAAGAACATTGTGTGAATTGTTCGTAGGCAGCAAAAACTAATTACTTCATGTTTCTATGAAGTTACTAAAAATACGGAATCAAGGCAATCCTGAAACAAGATGCTCGTATTGTGATGTCAGAACTGTGTTACCATTAAGTTTAGTGAAAAGCCGGTTATTGCGCGCATCTGCCGAGTTCCGCCGCGCGATTTCAACTTGCCATCTCTACGGACGACGAATTATGACGAGATTGGGTTCTTCCAGATTTCTATTTTCAGTGAAACGGGGTTTCACCGCACGGTGCTGCACCGTTTCACTTGCGCACGGCCGTCAGTGTATTTAATTTCCTTTTCGTTTTGTGAATTCCAAGTCTGTAAAAGACATCAACTCTTAACCTAAAATATCAACAATATCTTGCGTACGTGATACCGTTAACTCTTGAGAAATAATGATTCCACAGCACTGTTGCCAATTTATCATTTTTTAGCACTACATTTGACATGTTGTCAAGTTATTTAGCATTACAAATGACATCTAGCAACAAGAGTCAGAAGTTATGCGAATTGGATTCGAATAAATACTGCGCATATTATGGATCTCAGTCAAATAGTAACAAGAATTTCTACAAAAAAAGCCCGAGTGTATTTTTTATTACGATACAAAGACACAGGATAAAAAATGATGCAAAAAGGAAAAAAAAGAGCAAAACAGCAGTGGTGAGATAGTAATACAACAAGAAAAATCATTTTTCCTTGTTTGGAAATTGTAGTGTTTGAAAAAAATCCAGTTGAATCGGGTCAGAGCCTTCTAACTCGTCAAGGCAGCCTGTGACGAACAAGTTCCGTTGAATCCGTTTACGATACACAGCAATTAATCCTAAATCGCTTTCGTTTTTTACGTTTAGGCTTTTTGCTGTCGGAAGCATCTTTCAGTGTGCCATTTTGATCTTGCTCCGGAGTAACGTCCATTGATTGAATTAGAGAATCTTTCTCGACTTTGCCTTGCGATGCCTTTTCGACATCTTTAGTAGGTTTCTCGTCTATGTGCTTATTTGCAAGGACTCTATCTTCAAGAGGAACAGTTGATTTAGGTTCTTTAGCCTGAGGTTTGGAATCTACAACTGACAGCTGTGCAATGGGCCAACTCGATTGATTCTCGTTTCCAATCTTTGGCGTTAATGTGTCTTTTTCTTTTGTCGGTTGCTTGAGAGAATTTTTAGTTTCCAATTCCACCGCAGC
The DNA here is from genome assembly GCF_965637545.1 of Phallusia mammillata. Classification (NCBI taxonomy): domain Eukaryota; kingdom Metazoa; phylum Chordata; class Ascidiacea; order Phlebobranchia; family Ascidiidae; genus Phallusia; species Phallusia mammillata. The sequence goes on from NC_137253.1 coordinate 7,703,372, forward strand.
AGTGGGCAGTTGACCGATTGCAGAATTTTGTTTCCTCGATTGATCAGCGATTTGTAGTCTTGATCTGTCTTGACTATTTAATCTGTTTTTCCATCTATGAGGTCGTGGCATGACTGGCCGACTTACTTGGGGCGTCGCGGCAAAAACAAATACCTCAGTAGTTTGTAACTTTTGTGCAGACAACTTTCGTCTGCGTGGTTTTGGTGGTGGAGTTTGTGTGCTGGAATTCCGCACTTTGACGTTTTCTGCCAGTGGTAAGACGGAACGTGGAATATCTTGAAATCTGTTTAGGTTAAATTGTTTCGTAAACTTGACAATAGGGCGAATGTAGGTGGAAATAACAGCAGAGGGCGCCGAAGCTGTATCTTGATCACAGCGTATCGGTGGTCCTCTATGAGTTTGTCCCACGTTCAGACAACTGTGGTTTGCCCCATGTCACTAAGGTTGCACCTCTTAATACATCTGGGTCAACGATTGTAGATTGGTTGTGCACAGGGCATTCTGGAACACATTGTATTTCTGTTCTCAAGCTGGTGGATGTTTTAGTCGTAGCAGCGTATGGCTTCCAGGGATCAGGCCACCTTAGAACCCTTCGATACGGTTTGCTTGGTAAGGGTATAGCAGTAACTTGAACAACTTCACTTTGTTGAAGTTTATCCCCTTGAGGCTTCAATCGCGGGGTTTGGGTAGTCGAATCCCTTACAATAACAGCTGTGAGACCGATAATGAACTGCGTTTGATTGCTACTGAGTAAGTAATTGACCCGCGTCCATCCCGTGTCATTTGAAAGAACTGAATACATATTTTGCATCCATTCCGGTTTTACTACAGAAGATATTCGAGCTTTGAAAATTATTTTCCAAACTGCTGCAATCTCTTTCCCGTAAAGACCGGATTCGATGTGGGCTGAAAGCGGGCGAATTGGACGCCCTGTTTGGAACAGCACTACATCTCTCGGGTGCAACTTTATATATCTTCTGTCAACCGTCTGTGTCAAGAACCAGCTTCCTTGATTATGACTCGCTATGATGCAACCTGTTGAGAAACATTGTTTTTCGAGTTAAATTATTATAATAATCAAATATAAATATAAATGTTAGTTTAGGGATCTGCTTCTTATTTCTGAGAATATTTTTCTAACTGTGTTGTACCTTTTATGTTTTTCTTTTCGGGAGAGGATAAAGGACTACGCCCAACTGCGTTTGTTGGATCCTCCAAATTGGTTTCTATGTAACAAAGTGAAATACTAAATTTTGGCATACTACGAAGTAAGTGTTTTGTAAATCTTCTTAAGAAAACATACCTATAGTGGAGTTGAGCGAAACAGGAAAGTTGAAAATTCGATTTACATCTGATCCAAGATCCTATATGGGAAATTACATGGGTTAGTTAGTTATGTATTATACAATCCCAACTGGCATGATTAAAATTCATTTGAAAACATTAACGAGTGGGTAGGCCTATACTTTTTGTACTCTCAGTTAACGAATTAGTAAGATATGTCATCAACCCTTGATTACCTGCATCGATAAGGACCAAACTCTTAGGTCAAGACACCTGTAAAAAGCACAGTTGCAGATTAATGCATACATTACCCAACAACACACTTTCTGCTATCTCTTACCTCTCTTTCTCTAACCGCACTGTAGGTACAGGTATAAAAATGCCCTCCTCGTTGCCACATTTTGTCCAATACGGATATAAATTCGCCATTTTGACAGAGCATATAAATGCACGTCTGGTTTTTATTTCCATTTTCAGAAAAATACTCAAAAAGTTAAAAGTTACCATGAAACCGATTATTAGGTAGGAGGCAGTGTGACGTCACATTGCCGCATTTATGACAAATTTTGGCTGACAAATGTTTGCAAGCATCAGTTTGTTGTGTGTTAAGTACTGGCATTAGAGCAGTGGTTCTTAACCTGGGAACTCCAGGGATTCGGCAACGCTGATTCAGGGGTTCGACGAAGGTCCTTTGAAGTATAGAAATATTCGTTTTCGTCAAACTTTACGGATCTTTTGTCGCTTATAAGTAGCATTTTTTTTGCTAAATAGAAAAACACTGTACGTTTGTAACTAGGGTTTTGTATCTTTTTTGACGGAACAAAGAACATTGTGTGAATTGTTCGTAGGCAGCAAAAACTAATTACTTCATGTTTCTATGAAGTTACTAAAAATACGGAATCAAGGCAATCCTGAAACAAGATGCTCGTATTGTGATGTCAGAACTGTGTTACCATTAAGTTTAGTGAAAAGCCGGTTATTGCGCGCATCTGCCGAGTTCCGCCGCGCGATTTCAACTTGCCATCTCTACGGACGACGAATTATGACGAGATTGGGTTCTTCCAGATTTCTATTTTCAGTGAAACGGGGTTTCACCGCACGGTGCTGCACCGTTTCACTTGCGCACGGCCGTCAGTGTATTTAATTTCCTTTTCGTTTTGTGAATTCCAAGTCTGTAAAAGACATCAACTCTTAACCTAAAATATCAACAATATCTTGCGTACGTGATACCGTTAACTCTTGAGAAATAATGATTCCACAGCACTGTTGCCAATTTATCATTTTTTAGCACTACATTTGACATGTTGTCAAGTTATTTAGCATTACAAATGACATCTAGCAACAAGAGTCAGAAGTTATGCGAATTGGATTCGAATAAATACTGCGCATATTATGGATCTCAGTCAAATAGTAACAAGAATTTCTACAAAAAAAGCCCGAGTGTATTTTTTATTACGATACAAAGACACAGGATAAAAAATGATGCAAAAAGGAAAAAAAAGAGCAAAACAGCAGTGGTGAGATAGTAATACAACAAGAAAAATCATTTTTTCCTTGTTTGGAAATTGTAGTGTTTGAAAAAAATCCAGTTGAATCGGGTCAGAGCCTTCTAACTCGTCAAGGCAGCCTGTGACGAACAAGTTCCGTTGAATCCGTTTACGATACACAGCAATTAATCCTAAATCGCTTTCGTTTTTTACGTTTAGGCTTTTTGCTGTCGGAAGCATCTTTCAGTGTGCCATTTTGATCTTGCTCCGGAGTAACGTCCATTGATTGAATTAGAGAATCTTTCTCGACTTTGCCTTGCGATGCCTTTTCGACATCTTTAGTAGGTTTCTCGTCTATGTGCTTATTTGCAAGGACTCTATCTTCAAGAGGAACAGTTGATTTAGGTTCTTTAGCCTGAGGTTTGGAATCTACAACTGACAGCTGTGCAATGGGCCAACTCGATTGATTCTCGTTTCCAATCTTTGGCGTTAATGTGTCTTTTTCTTTTGTCGGTTGCTTGAGAGAATTTTTAGTTTCCAATTCCACCGCAGCAGTGGGCAGTTGACCGATTGCAGAATTTTGTTTCCTCGATTGATCAGCGATTTGTAGTCTTGATCTGTCTTGACTATTTAATCTGTTTTTCCATCTATGAGGTCGTGGCATGACTGGCCGACTTACTTGGGGCGTCGCGGCAAAAACAAATACCTCAGTAGTTTGTAACTTTTGTGCAGACAACTTTCGTCTGCGTGGTTTTGGTGGTGGAGTTTGTGTGCTGGAATTCCGCACTTTGACGTTTTCTGCCAGTGGTAAGACGGAACGTGGAATATCTTGAAATCTGTTTAGGTTAAATTGTTTCGTAAACTTGACAATAGGGCGAATGTAGGTGGAAATAACAGCAGAGGGCGCCGAAGCTGTATCTTGATCACAGCGTATCGGTGGTCCTCTATGAGTTTGTCCACGTTCAGACAACTGTGGTTTGCCCCATGTCACTAAGGTTGCACCTCTTAATACATCTGGGTCAACGATTGTAGATTGGTTGTGCACAGGGCATTCTGGAACACATTGTATTTCTGTTCTCAAGCTGGTGGATGTTTTAGTCGTAGCAGCGTATGGCTTCCAGGGATCAGGCCACCTTAGAACCCTTCGATACGGTTTGCTTGGTAAGGGTATAGCAGTAACTTGAACAACTTCACTTTGTTGAAGTTTATCCCCTTGAGGCTTCAATCGCGGGGTTTGGGTAGTCGAATCCCTTACAATAACAGCTGTGAGACCGATAATGAACTGCGTTTGATTGCTACTGAGTAAGTAATTGACCCGCGTCCATCCCGTGTCATTTGAAAGAACTGAATACATATTTTGCATCCATTCCGGTTTTACTACAGAAGATATTCGAGCTTTGAAAATTATTTTCCAAACTGCTGCAATCTCTTTCCCGTAAAGACCGGATTCGATGTGGGCTGAAAGCGGGCGAATTGGACGCCCTGTTTGGAACAGCACTACATCTCTCGGGTGCAACTTTATATATCTTCTGTCAACCGTCTGTGTCAAGAACCAGCTTCCTTGATTATGACTCGCTATGATGCAACCTGTTGAGAAACATTGTTTTTCGAGTTAAATTATTATAATAATCAAATATAAATATAAATGTTAGTTTAGGGATCTGCTTCTTATTTCTGAGAATATTTTTCTAACTGTGTTGTACCTTTTATGTTTTTCTTTTCGGGAGAGGATAAAGGACTACGCCCAACTGCGTTTGTTGGATCCTCCAAATTGGTTTCTATGTAACAAAGTGAAATACTAAATTTTGGCATACTACGAAGTAAGTGTTTTGTAAATCTTCTTAAGAAAACATACCTATAGTGGAGTTGAGCGAAACAGGAAAGTTGAAAATTCGATTTACATCTGATCCAAGATCCTATATGGGAAATTACATGGGTTAGTTAGTTATGTATTATACAATCCCAACTGGCATGATTAAAATTCATTTGAAAACATTAACGAGTGGGTAGGCCTATAGTTTTTGTACTCTCAGTTAACGAATTAGTAAGATATGTCATCAACCCTTGATTACCTGCATCGATAAGGACCAAACTCTTAGGTCAAGACACCTGTAAAAAGCACAGTTGCAGATTAATGCATACATTACCCAACAACACACTTTCTGCTATCTCTTACCTCTCTTTCTCTAACCGCACTGTAGGTACAGGTATAAAAATGCCCTCCTCGTTGCCACATTTTGTCCAATACGGATATAAATTCGCCATTTTGACAGAGCATATAAATGCACGTCTGGTTTTTATTTCCATTTTCAGAAAAATACTCAAAAAGTTAAAAGTTACCATGAAACCGATTATTAGGTAGGAGGCAGTGTGACGTCACATTGCCGCATTTATGACAAATTTTGGCTGACAAATGTTTGCAAGCATCAGTTTGTTGTGTGTTAAGTACTGGCATTAGAGCAGTGGTTCTTAACCTGGGAACTCCAGGGATTCGGCAACGCTGATTCAGGGGTTCGACGAAGGTCCTTTGAAGTATAGAAATATTCGTTTTCGTCAAACTTTACGGATCTTTTGTCGCTTATAAGTAGCATTTTTTTTGCTAAATAGAAAAACACTGTACGTTTGTAACTAGGGTTTTGTATCTTTTTTGACGGAACAAAGAACATTGTGTGAATTGTTCGTAGGCAGCAAAAACTAATTACTTCATGTTTCTATGAAGTTACTAAAAATACGGAATCAAGGCAATCCTGAAACAAGATGCTCGTATTGTGATGTCAGAACTGTGTTACCATTAAGTTTAGTGAAAAGCCGGTTATTGCGCGCATCTGCCGAGTTCCGCCGCGCGATTTCAACTTGCCATCTCTACGGACGACGAATTATGACGAGATTGGGTTCTTCCAGATTTCTATTTTCAGTGAAACGGGGTTTCACCGCACGGTGCTGCACCGTTTCACTTGCGCACGGCCGTCAGTGTATTTAATTTCCTTTTCGTTTTGTGAATTCCAAGTCTGTAAAAGACATCAACTCTTAACCTAAAATATCAACAATATCTTGCGTACGTGATACCGTTAACTCTTGAGAAATAATGATTCCACAGCACTGTTGCCAATTTATCATTTTTTAGCACTACATTTGACATGTTGTCAAGTTATTTAGCATTACAAATGACATCTAGCAACAAGAGTCAGAAGTTATGCGAATTGGATTCGAATAAATACTGCGCATATTATGGATCTCAGTCAAATAGTAACAAGAATTTCTACAAAAAAAGCCCGAGTGTATTTTTTATTACGATACAAAGACACAGGATAAAAAATGATGCAAAAAGGAAAAAAAAGAGCAAAACAGCAGTGGTGAGATAGTAATACAACAAGAAAAATCATTTTTTCCTTGTTTGGAAATTGTAGTGTTTGAAAAAAATCCAGTTGAATCGGGTCAGAGCCTTCTAACTCGTCAAGGCAGCCTGTGACGAACAAGTTCCGTTGAATCCGTTTACGATACACAGCAATTAATCCTAAATCGCTTTCGTTTTTTACGTTTAGGCTTTTTGCTGTCGGAAGCATCTTTCAGTGTGCCATTTTGATCTTGCTCCGGAGTAACGTCCATTGATTGAATTAGAGAATCTTTCTCGACTTTGCCTTGCGATGCCTTTTCGACATCTTTAGTAGGTTTCTCGTCTATGTGCTTATTTGCAAGGACTCTATCTTCAAGAGGAACAGTTGATTTAGGTTCTTTAGCCTGAGGTTTGGAATCTACAACTGACAGCTGTGCAATGGGCCAACTCGATTGATTCTCGTTTCCAATCTTTGGCGTTAATGTGTCTTTTTCTTTTGTCGGTTGCTTGAGAGAATTTTTAGTTTCCAATTCCACCGCAGCAGTGGGCAGTTGACCGATTGCAGAATTTTGTTTCCTCGATTGATCAGCGATTTGTAGTCTTGATCTGTCTTGACTATTTAATCTGTTTTTCCATCTATGAGGTCGTGGCATGACTGGCCGACTTACTTGGGGCGTCGCGGCAAAAACAAATACCTCAGTAGTTTGTAACTTTTGTGCAGACAACTTTCGTCTGCGTGGTTTTGGTGGTGGAGTTTGTGTGCTGGAATTCCGCACTTTGACGTTTTCTGCCAGTGGTAAGACGGAACGTGGAATATCTTGAAATCTGTTTAGGTTAAATTGTTTCGTAAACTTGACAATAGGGCGAATGTAGGTGGAAATAACAGCAGAGGGCGCCGAAGCTGTATCTTGATCACAGCGTATCGGTGGTCCTCTATGAGTTTGTCCACGTTCAGACAACTGTGGTTTGCCCCATGTCACTAAGGTTGCACCTCTTAATACATCTGGGTCAACGATTGTAGATTGGTTGTGCACAGGGCATTCTGGAACACATTGTATTTCTGTTCTCAAGCTGGTGGATGTTTTAGTCGTAGCAGCGTATGGCTTCCAGGGATCAGGCCACCTTAGAACCCTTCGATACGGTTTGCTTGGTAAGGGTATAGCAGTAACTTGAACAACTTCACTTTGTTGAAGTTTATCCCCTTGAGGCTTCAATCGCGGGGTTTGGGTAGTCGAATCCCTTACAATAACAGCTGTGAGACCGATAATGAACTGCGTTTGATTGCTACTGAGTAAGTAATTGACCCGCGTCCATCCCGTGTCATTTGAAAGAACTGAATACATATTTTGCATCCATTCCGGTTTTACTACAGAAGATATTCGAGCTTTGAAAATTATTTTCCAAACTGCTGCAATCTCTTTCCCGTAAAGACCGGATTCGATGTGGGCTGAAAGCGGGCGAATTGGACGCCCTGTTTGGAACAGCACTACATCTCTCGGGTGCAACTTTATATATCTTCTGTCAACCGTCTGTGTCAAGAACCAGCTTCCTTGATTATGACTCGCTATGATGCAACCTGTTGAGAAACATTGTTTTTCGAGTTAAATTATTATAATAATCAAATATAAATATAAATGTTAGTTTAGGGATCTGCTTCTTATTTCTGAGAATATTTTTCTAACTGTGTTGTACCTTTTATGTTTTTCTTTTCGGGAGAGGATAAAGGACTACGCCCAACTGCGTTTGTTGGATCCTCCAAATTGGTTTCTATGTAACAAAGTGAAATACTAAATTTTGGCATACTACGAAGTAAGTGTTTTGTAAATCTTCTTAAGAAAACATACCTATAGTGGAGTTGAGCGAAACAGGAAAGTTGAAAATTCGATTTACATCTGATCCAAGATCCTATATGGGAAATTACATGGGTTAGTTAGTTATGTATTATACAATCCCAACTGGCATGATTAAAATTCATTTGAAAACATTAACGAGTGGGTAGGCCTATACTTTTTGTACTCTCAGTTAACGAATTAGTAAGATATGTCATCAACCCTTGATTACCTGCATCGATAAGGACCAAACTCTTAGGTCAAGACACCTGTAAAAAGCACAGTTGCAGATTAATGCATACATTACCCAACAACACACTTTCTGCTATCTCTTACCTCTCTTTCTCTAACCGCACTGTAGGTACAGGTATAAAAATGCCCTCCTCGTTGCCACATTTTGTCCAATACGGATATAAATTCGCCATTTTGACAGAGCATATAAATGCACGTCTGGTTTTTATTTCCATTTTCAGAAAAATACTCAAAAAGTTAAAAGTTACCATGAAACCGATTATTAGGTAGGAGGCAGTGTGACGTCACATTGCCGCATTTATGACAAATTTTGGCTGACAAATGTTTGCAAGCATCAGTTTGTTGTGTGTTAAGTACTGGCATTAGAGCAGTGGTTCTTAACCTGGGAACTCCAGGGATTCGGCAACGCTGATTCAGGGGTTCGACGAAGGTCCTTTGAAGTATAGAAATATTCGTTTTCGTCAAACTTTACGGATCTTTTGTCGCTTATAAGTAGCATTTTTTTTGCTAAATAGAAAAACACTGTACGTTTGTAACTAGGGTTTTGTATCTTTTTTGACGGAACAAAGAACATTGTGTGAATTGTTCGTAGGCAGCAAAAACTAATTACTTCATGTTTCTATGAAGTTACTAAAAATACGGAATCAAGGCAATCCTGAAACAAGATGCTCGTATTGTGATGTCAGAACTGTGTTACCATTAAGTTTAGTGAAAAGCCGGTTATTGCGCGCATCTGCCGAGTTCCGCCGCGCGATTTCAACTTGCCATCTCTACGGACGACGAATTATGACGAGATTGGGTTCTTCCAGATTTCTATTTTCAGTGAAACGGGGTTTCACCGCACGGTGCTGCACCGTTTCACTTGCGCACGGCCGTCAGTGTATTTAATTTCCTTTTCGTTTTGTGAATTCCAAGTCTGTAAAAGACATCAACTCTTAACCTAAAATATCAACAATATCTTGCGTACGTGATACCGTTAACTCTTGAGAAATAATGATTCCACAGCACTGTTGCCAATTTATCATTTTTTAGCACTACATTTGACATGTTGTCAAGTTATTTAGCATTACAAATGACATCTAGCAACAAGAGTCAGAAGTTATGCGAATTGGATTCGAATAAATACTGCGCATATTATGGATCTCAGTCAAATAGTAACAAGAATTTCTACAAAAAAAGCCCGAGTGTATTTTTTATTACGATACAAAGACACAGGATAAAAAATGATGCAAAAAGGAAAAAAAAGAGCAAAACAGCAGTGGTGAGATAGTAATACAACAAGAAAAATCATTTTTTCCTTGTTTGGAAATTGTAGTGTTTGAAAAAAATCCAGTTGAATCGGGTCAGAGCCTTCTAACTCGTCAAGGCAGCCTGTGACGAACAAGTTCCGTTGAATCCGTTTACGATACACAGCAATTAATCCTAAATCGCTTTCGTTTTTTACGTTTAGGCTTTTTGCTGTCGGAAGCATCTTTCAGTGTGCCATTTTGATCTTGCTCCGGAGTAACGTCCATTGATTGAATTAGAGAATCTTTCTCGACTTTGCCTTGCGATGCCTTTTCGACATCTTTAGTAGGTTTCTCGTCTATGTGCTTATTTGCAAGGACTCTATCTTCAAGAGGAACAGTTGATTTAGGTTCTTTAGCCTGAGGTTTGGAATCTACAACTGACAGCTGTGCAATGGGCCAACTCGATTGATTCTCGTTTCCAATCTTTGGCGTTAATGTGTCTTTTTCTTTTGTCGGTTGCTTGAGAGAATTTTTAGTTTCCAATTCCACCGCAGCAGTGGGCAGTTGACCGATTGCAGAATTTTGTTTCCTCGATTGATCAGCGATTTGTAGTCTTGATCTGTCTTGACTATTTAATCTGTTTTTCCATCTATGAGGTCGTGGCATGACTGGCCGACTTACTTGGGGCGTCGCGGCAAAAACAAATACCTCAGTAGTTTGTAACTTTTGTGCAGACAACTTTCGTCTGCGTGGTTTTGGTGGTGGAGTTTGTGTGCTGGAATTCCGCACTTTGACGTTTTCTGCCAGTGGTAAGACGGAACGTGGAATATCTTGAAATCTGTTTAGGTTAAATTGTTTCGTAAACTTGACAATAGGGCGAATGTAGGTGGAAATAACAGCAGAGGGCGCCGAAGCTGTATCTTGATCACAGCGTATCGGTGGTCCTCTATGAGTTTGTCCACGTTCAGACAACTGTGGTTTGCCCCATGTCACTAAGGTTGCACCTCTTAATACATCTGGGTCAACGATTGTAGATTGGTTGTGCACAGGGCATTCTGGAACACATTGTATTTCTGTTCTCAAGCTGGTGGATGTTTTAGTCGTAGCAGCGTATGGCTTCCAGGGATCAGGCCACCTTAGAACCCTTCGATACGGTTTGCTTGGTAAGGGTATAGCAGTAACTTGAACAACTTCACTTTGTTGAAGTTTATCCCCTTGAGGCTTCAATCGCGGGGTTTGGGTAGTCGAATCCCTTACAATAACAGCTGTGAGACCGATAATGAACTGCGTTTGATTGCTACTGAGTAAGTAATTGACCCGCGTCCATCCCGTGTCATTTGAAAGAACTGAATACATATTTTGCATCCATTCCGGTTTTACTACAGAAGATATTCGAGCTTTGAAAATTATTTTCCAAACTGCTGCAATCTCTTTCCCGTAAAGACCGGATTCGATGTGGGCTGAAAGCGGGCGAATTGGACGCCCTGTTTGGAACAGCACTACATCTCTCGGGTGCAACTTTATATATCTTCTGTCAACCGTCTGTGTCAAGAACCAGCTTCCTTGATTATGACTCGCTATGATGCAACCTGTTGAGAAACATTGTTTTTCGAGTTAAATTATTATAATAATCAAATATAAATATAAATGTTAGTTTAGGGATCTGCTTCTTATTTCTGAGAATATTTTTCTAACTGTGTTGTACCTTTTATGTTTTTCTTTTCGGGAGAGGATAAAGGACTACGCCCAACTGCGTTTGTTGGATCCTCCAAATTGGTTTCTATGTAACAAAGTGAAATACTAAATTTTGGCATACTACGAAGTAAGTGTTTTGTAAATCTTCTTAAGAAAACATACCTATAGTGGAGTTGAGCGAAACAGGAAAGTTGAAAATTCGATTTACATCTGATCCAAGATCCTATATGGGAAATTACATGGGTTAGTTAGTTATGTATTATACAATCCCAACTGGCATGATTAAAATTCATTTGAAAACATTAACGAGTGGGTAGGCCTATACTTTTTGTACTCTCAGTTAACGAATTAGTAAGATATGTCATCAACCCTTGATTACCTGCATCGATAAGGACCAAACTCTTAGGTCAAGACACCTGTAAAAAGCACAGTTGCAGATTAATGCATACATTACCCAACAACACACTTTCTGCTATCTCTTACCTCTCTTTCTCTAACCGCACTGTAGGTACAGGTATAAAAATGCCCTCCTCGTTGCCACATTTTGTCCAATACGGATATAAATTCGCCATTTTGACAGAGCATATAAATGCACGTCTGGTTTTTATTTCCATTTTCAGAAAAATACTCAAAAAGTTAAAAGTTACCATGAAACCGATTATTAGGTAGGAGGCAGTGTGACGTCACATTGCCGCATTTATGACAAATTTTGGCTGACAAATGTTTGCAAGCATCAGTTTGTTGTGTGTTAAGTACTGGCATTAGAGCAGTGGTTCTTAACCTGGGAACTCCAGGGATTCGGCAACGCTGATTCAGGGGTTCGACGAAGGTCCTTTGAAGTATAGAAATATTCGTTTTCGTCAAACTTTACGGATCTTTTGTCGCTTATAAGTAGCATTTTTTTTGCTAAATAGAAAAACACTGTACGTTTGTAACTAGGGTTTTGTATCTTTTTTGACGGAACAAAGAACATTGTGTGAATTGTTCGTAGGCAGCAAAAACTAATTACTTCATGTTTCTATGAAGTTACTAAAAATACGGAATCAAGGCAATCCTGAAACAAGATGCTCGTATTGTGATGTCAGAACTGTGTTACCATTAAGTTTAGTGAAAAGCCGGTTATTGCGCGCATCTGCCGAGTTCCGCCGCGCGATTTCAACTTGCCATCTCTACGGACGACGAATTATGACGAGATTGGGTTCTTCCAGATTTCTATTTTCAGTGAAACGGGGTTTCACCGCACGGTGCTGCACCGTTTCACTTGCGCACGGCCGTCAGTGTAATTAATTTCCTTTTCGTTTTGTGAATTCCAAGTCTGTAAAAGACATCAACTCTTAACCTAAAATATCAACAATATCTTGCGTACGTGATACCGTTAACTCTTGAGAAATAATGATTCCACAGCACTGTTGCCAATTTATCATTTTTTAGCACTACATTTGACATGTTGTCAAGTTATTTAGCATTACAAATGACATCTAGCAACAAGAGTCAGAAGTTATGCGAATTGGATTCGAATAAATACTGCGCATATTATGGATCTCAGTCAAATAGTAACAAGAATTTCTACAAAAAAAGCCCGAGTGTATTTTTTATTACGATACAAAGACACAGGATAAAAAATGATGCAAAAAGGAAAAAAAAGAGCAAAACAGCAGTGGTGAGATAGTAATACAACAAGAAAAATCATTTTTTCCTTGTTTGGAAATTGTAGTGTTTGAAAAAAATCCAGTTGAATCGGGTCAGAGCCTTCTAACTCGTCAAGGCAGCCTGTGACGAACAAGTTCCGTTGAATCCGTTTACGATACACAGCAATTAATCCTAAATCGCTTTCGTTTTTTACGTTTAGGCTTTTTGCTGTCGGAAGCATCTTTCAGTGTGCCATTTTGATCTTGCTCCGGAGTAACGTCCATTGATTGAATTAGAGAATCTTTCTCGACTTTGCCTTGCGATGCCTTTTCGACATCTTTAGTAGGTTTCTCGTCTATGTGCTTATTTGCAAGGACTCTATCTTCAAGAGGAACAGTTGATTTAGGTTCTTTAGCCTGAGGTTTGGAATCTACAACTGACAGCTGTGCAATGGGCCAACTCGATTGATTCTCGTTTCCAATCTTTGGCGTTAATGTGTCTTTTTCTTTTGTCGGTTGCTTGAGAGAATTTTTAGTTTCCAATTCCACCGCAGCAGTGGGCAGTTGACCGATTGCAGAATTTTGTTTCCTCGATTGATCAGCGATTTGTAGTCTTGATCTGTCTTGACTATTTAATCTGTTTTTCCATCTATGAGGTCGTGGCATGACTGGCCGACTTACTTGGGGCGTCGCGGCAAAAACAAATACCTCAGTAGTTTGTAACTTTTGTGCAGACAACTTTCGTCTGCGTGGTTTTGGTGGTGGAGTTTGTGTGCTGGAATTCCGCACTTTGACGTTTTCTGCCAGTGGTAAGACGGAACGTGGAATATCTTGAAATCTGTTTAGGTTAAATTGTTTCGTAAACTTGACAATAGGGCGAATGTAGGTGGAAATAACAGCAGAGGGCGCCGAAGCTGTATCTTGATCACAGCGTATCGGTGGTCCTCTATGAGTTTGTCCACGTTCAGACAACTGTGGTTTGCCCCATGTCACTAAGGTTGCACCTCTTAATACATCTGGGTCAACGATTGTAGATTGGTTGTGCACAGGGCATTCTGGAACACATTGTATTTCTGTTCTCAAGCTGGTGGATGTTTTAGTCGTAGCAGCGTATGGCTTCCAGGGATCAGGCCACCTTAGAACCCTTCGATACGGTTTGCTTGGTAAGGGTATAGCAGTAACTTGAACAACTTCACTTTGTTGAAGTTTATCCCCTTGAGGCTTCAATCGCGGGGTTTGGGTAGTCGAATCCCTTACAATAACAGCTGTGAGACCGATAATGAACTGCGTTTGATTGCTACTGAGTAAGTAATTGACCCGCGTCCATCCCGTGTCATTTGAAAGAACTGAATACATATTTTGCATCCATTCCGGTTTTACTACAGAAGATATTCGAGCTTTGAAAATTATTTTCCAAACTGCTGCAATCTCTTTCCCGTAAAGACCGGATTCGATGTGGGCTGAAAGCGGGCGAATTGGACGCCCTGTTTGGAACAGCACTACATCTCTCGGGTGCAACTTTATATATCTTCTGTCAACCGTCTGTGTCAAGAACCAGCTTCCTTGATTATGACTCGCTATGATGCAACCTGTTGAGAAACATTGTTTTTCGAGTTAAATTATTATAATAATCAAATATAAATATAAATGTTAGTTTAGGGATCTGCTTCTTATTTCTGAGAATATTTTTCTAACTGTGTTGTACCTTTTATGTTTTTCTTTTCGGGAGAGGATAAAGGACTACGCCCAACTGCGTTTGTTGGATCCTCCAAATTGGTTTCTATGTAACAAAGTGAAATACTAAATTTTGGCATACTACGAAGTAAGTGTTTTGTAAATCTTCTTAAGAAAACATACCTATAGTGGAGTTGAGCGAAACAGGAAAGTTGAAAATTCGATTTACATCTGATCCAAGATCCTATATGGGAAATTACATGGGTTAGTTAGTTATGTATTATACAATCCCAACTGGCATGATTAAAATTCATTTGAAAACATTAACGAGTGGGTAGGCCTATACTTTTTGTACTCTCAGTTAACGAATTAGTAAGATATGTCATCAACCCTTGATTACCTGCATCGATAAGGACCAAACTCTTAGGTCAAGACACCTGTAAAAAGCACAGTTGCAGATTAATGCATACATTACCCAACAACACACTTTCTGCTATCTCTTACCTCTCTTTCTCTAACCGCACTGTAGGTACAGGTATAAAAATGCCCTCCTCGTTGCCACATTTTGTCCAATACGGATATAAATTCGCCATTTTGACAGAGCATATAAATGCACGTCTGGTTTTTATTTCCATTTTCAGAAAAATACTCAAAAAGTTAAAAGTTACCATGAAACCGATTATTAGGTAGGAGGCAGTGTGACGTCACATTGCCGCATTTATGACAAATTTTGGCTGACAAATGTTTGCAAGCATCAGTTTGTTGTGTGTTAAGTACTGGCATTAGAGCAGTGGTTCTTAACCTGGGAACTCCAGGGATTCGGCAACGCTGATTCAGGGGTTCGACGAAGGTCCTTTGAAGTATAGAAATATTCGTTTTCGTCAAACTTTACGGATCTTTTGTCGCTTATAAGTAGCATTTTTTTTGCTAAATAGAAAAACACTGTACGTTTGTAACTAGGGTTTTGTATCTTTTTTGACGGAACAAAGAACATTGTGTGAATTGTTCGTAGGCAGCAAAAACTAATTACTTCATGTTTCTATGAAGTTACTAAAAATACGGAATCAAGGCAATCCCGAAACAAGATGCTCGTATTGTGATGTCAGAACTGTGTTACCATTAAGTTTAGTGAAAAGCCGGTTATTGCGCGCATCTGCCGAGTTCCGCCGCGCGATTTCAACTTGCCATCTCTACGGACGACGAATTATGACGAGATTGGGTTCTTCCAGATTTCTATTTTCAGTGAAACGGGGTTTCACCGCACGGTGCTGCACCGTTTCACTTGCGCACGGCCGTCAGTGTATTTAATTTCCTTTTCGTTTTGTGAATTCCAAGTCTGTAAAAGACATCAACTCTTAACCTAAAATATCAACAATATCTTGCGTACGTGATACCGTTAACTCTTGAGAAATAATGATTCCACAGCACTGTTGCCAATTTATCATTTTTTAGCACTACATTTGACATGTTGTCAAGTTATTTAGCATTACAAATGACATCTAGCAACAAGAGTCAGAAGTTATGCGAATTGGATTCGAATAAATACTGCGCATATTATGGATCTCAGTCAAATAGTAACAAGAATTTCTACAAAAAAAGCCCGAGTGTATTTTTTATTACGATACAAAGACACAGGATAAAAAATGATGCAAAAAGGAAAAAAAAGAGCAAAACAGCAGTGGTGAGATAGTAATACAACAAGAAAAATCATTTTTTCCTTGTTTGGAAATTGTAGTGTTTGAAAAAAATCCAGTTGAATCGGGTCAGAGCCTTCTAACTCGTCAAGGCAGCCTGTGACGAACAAGTTCCGTTGAATCCGTTTACGATACACAGCAATTAATCCTAAATCGCTTTCGTTTTTTACGTTTAGGCTTTTTGCTGTCGGAAGCATCTTTCAGTGTGCCATTTTGATCTTGCTCCGGAGTAACGTCCATTGATTGAATTAGAGAATCTTTCTCGACTTTGCCTTGCGATGCCTTTTCGACATCTTTAGTAGGTTTCTCGTCTATGTGCTTATTTGCAAGGACTCTATCTTCAAGAGGAACAGTTGATTTAGGTTCTTTAGCCTGAGGTTTGGAATCTACAACTGACAGCTGTGCAATGGGCCAACTCGATTGATTCTCGTTTCCAATCTTTGGCGTTAATGTGTCTTTTTCTTTTGTCGGTTGCTTGAGAGAATTTTTAGTTTCCAATTCCACCGCAGCAGTGGGCAGTTGACCGATTGCAGAATTTTGTTTCCTCGATTGATCAGCGATTTGTAGTCTTGATCTGTCTTGACTATTTAATCTGTTTTTCCATCTATGAGGTCGTGGCATGACTGGCCGACTTACTTGGGGCGTCGCGGCAAAAACAAATACCTCAGTAGTTTGTAACTTTTGTGCAGACAACTTTCGTCTGCGTGGTTTTGGTGGTGGAGTTTGTGTGCTGGAATTCCGCACTTTGACGTTTTCTGCCAGTGGTAAGACGGAACGTGGAATATCTTGAAATCTGTTTAGGTTAAATTGTTTCGTAAACTTGACAATAGGGCGAATGTAGGTGGAAATAACAGCAGAGGGCGCCGAAGCTGTATCTTGATCACAGCGTATCGGTGGTCCTCTATGAGTTTGTCCACGTTCAGACAACTGTGGTTTGCCCCATGTCACTAAGGTTGCACCTCTTAATACATCTGGGTCAACGATTGTAGATTGGTTGTGCACAGGGCATTCTGGAACACATTGTATTTCTGTTCTCAAGCTGGTGGATGTTTTAGTCGTAGCAGCGTATGGCTTCCAGGGATCAGGCCACCTTAGAACCCTTCGATACGGTTTGCTTGGTAAGGGTATAGCAGTAACTTGAACAACTTCACTTTGTTGAAGTTTATCCCCTTGAGGCTTCAATCGCGGGGTTTGGGTAGTCGAATCCCTTACAATAACAGCTGTGAGACCGATAATGAACTGCGTTTGATTGCTACTGAGTAAGTAATTGACCCGCGTCCATCCC